>NW_022589704.1:34474109-34883149 GCF_004348235.1 Phoca vitulina | reverse complement strand
ATACACACGTGCCCACTACTGGCTGGATTCCTTCTCTTTCTCTCTCTCACACACACACACACACACACACACACACACGTGCCCGCTACTGGCTGGATTCCTTCTCTTTCTCTGACACACACACACACACACACACACACGTGCCCACTACTGGCTGGATTCCTTCTCTTTCTCTCTCTCTCTCACACACACACACACACACACGTGCCCGCTACTGGCTGGATTCCTTCTGTTTCTCTCTCTGACACACACACACACACACACACATGTGCCTGCTACTGGCTGGATTCCTTCTCTTTCTCTGACACACACACACACACACACACAAACATACACACGTGCCCACTACTGGCTGGATTCCTTCTCTTTCTCTCTCTGACACACACACACACACACACACACACACACACACACGTGCCCGCTGCTTAGTTTTTCTTTGGGTTAGGCAACCGAAGAGTTACTATGTAAATTCTGGCAGCCTTCTCTCCATCAGACAAGCAAGGGCACAATCAATTACTGTTTTCTTGGAACGTACCAAATCATCAGAAACTCTGATTATTCTGCTGGAAGGCAACAAACAGCTTGATGGAAAGATATACCAATTGCAAACAATTCTGATCAAACTTTTGTCAGGAGAGTGAGATGCCTCCAGCTGTCTGTCACTAATCATATTAGAGGTGGGAAGCAGGAATGTTTTGGCCTGCAAAAGATTACTCTAATCGCGTGTCCGAACACTACTTTTACTGGCTGCTTATCCCAGGATGGTGACATTGGACATCCATTCCGTAACTCGCCTTGCCAGTTGGTCGTAGTCTCAAACATATGTCACATGAGCACACTTAAGGAATTTTCTAATTACAGTTCAAAGGCTTTTCTTTTATCTTTTTATGCTCGCTCTGCACACATCACTGATTGAAATGATTTCTCCCTCAGCATAATCCTTTTGCCAGCAGTTACAAAAGAGTAGGGAGATGGCAAATGAAACCCACAATAACTGAAGAGGTGTCCGAATTCAGTTAGGAAGAGGCCTCTCCCATGTGGACGCATAAGCCCTATAAATCCACTTTAATTGTGAGCTTGTGGTTCTTATCTGGTCATGTTTATTTTGGATGCAAGTGCCAAAGCTGGATACAGACCAGAACTCCAGATCTTTGAGCTCTGATGACTAATTTGGGTATGCATTGAATCCCTTAATTCATTTCTTAATTAGTTCTCCCAGAGTTAGAGTTGCTTGGTTACAATCATTTTCACAACATTTTCATAAATCAAAACAAATGTACATAGATTTTTTTTTCCCTTCCTCTTGGTTCACACTTTTTGCTCTGGTTTTAAGGCACTGTTCTTGTTGTTATCAGAATAATAACAATGCCAACAGTGACAACAACAAAACCAATATGTTGCCAGGCAATGTGGTAGAGTAGGACTGAGACACCAGGAAGCTGGGGTTTGGTACCTAACTTGACTACTTAACTGCCATGGACCTTGGTCAAGTTACTTTTCTCTCTGTACCTCAATTTCCTTTTGTAACTGGGAAGAATAATAGTACCTACCTTGAGGACTGTTTTGAGGATGAAAATAGCATTGCATATATGAACTAATATGCAGAAAGTACCTGGCACTATAATAAATGTTCGTTACCATGTTCATTATCAGTAAGACAATGGGAGACTGATGAACAGGCCAATTTTGCTGGTGCCACAATATTGTCATCTAAGTATATCCCATTTATTCAGTCCATTTGGAGATCATTCATGGTTGTTATGAAACATCGGAGACTCTAAAGTTGGAATTAATCTCTTATTTGTATTTGTATTCCTCAATTTGACTACAGAATTAACATTTTTGGCTTTTCATGCTTGATCAATATGAGTGTTAACTTGAACCCTTTTTGGTGCAAAATTCCTTTAAAATTTGAATGAACATTTTGTAGATACAGTGTTGGCCCTCATTAATAGGAAAATTGTGATTACAATATGTACAAAATATATATGTGGGGAGGGAGCTTGAGAGAATTGGCTTCAATAAATTCACTGGAAAATTTCAAACTATTTTTAACAGAGTTAAATGTATTTAATATCGTAGTTCAAATTTAATGAATGTGCACAAGTGAAAATCCAGGGAAAGATAAATCTAGTAATTTAATGAGCTTTCATCATGGATGCAGAAGAGCTAGTTAATATTAAAATTGATTGCCAAGAGATGCACCAAAATTATCTTCCCTTAGGTATATTTTGTTTTTTAGTTTTGTTTTTATTTTTTGTTTTTTTTTAAGATTTTATTTATTTATTTGACAGACACAGCGAGAGAGGGAGCACAAGCAGGGGGAGTGGGAGAGGGAGAAGCAGGCCTCCTGCTGAGCAGGGAGCCCGATGTGCTCGATCCCAGGACCCTGGGACCATGACCTGAGCCGAAGGCAGACGCTTAACGACTGAGCCACCCAGGCGCCCCTGTTTTTTAGTTTTTGTTTGTAATCTGTAGTGATCTCTATTTTGTTTTCTTTTTTTAAAAAAATATAAGTTTCAAAAAAATAAAATAAATGTAAGTTTCAGGTGTACAGCTTTATAATTTGACATGTGTATACACTACAGAGTGACCACCGCACGTCTAGTTACCATCCGTCATGATACAGTTGACCCCCACCATCCATTTCGCACCCCCCAACCCTCTTCCCCTCTGGTAACTACTTGTCTGTTCTCTGTATCTGTGAGGTTGTTTTTGGTTTGTTCTGTTTATTCTGCTTTGTCTTTTTAGATTCCACATAGGAGTGAAGTCATATGATATTCATCCTTCTCCATCTGACTCATTTTGCTTAGCATAATACCTTCAGGGTCCATCCAGGGTCTTGCACATGGCAAGATTTCATTCCTTTTGATGGCTGAGTAGCATTCCATTATGTAAACAGACCACATCTTCTTTATCCAGTCATCTATTCACGGACACACAAGTTGTTTCCGTATCTTGGTGACTGTAAATAACATTGCAGTGAACATAGGGAAGAACTTTTTTTGAGGAAAAAATTAAATAGAACTACCATACGACCCAGCTATTCCATTTCTAGGTATCCAAAGAATACAAAAATACTAATTTGAAAAGATAATATGCACTTTATGTTCGCTGCAGTGTTCTTTGAGGAACCTCCATATTGTCTTCCATAGTGGCTGCAAATTTACATTCCCACCAGCAGTGCACAAGGGTTTTCTTTTCTCTACGTCCTCTCCAATGCTTATTATTTTTTGTCTTTTTGATAATCAGTAGTCTAACAAGTGTTAGGTGATATCTCATTGTGGTTTTGAAATGCATTTACCTGATAATTAGTGATATCGAGCATCTTTTCATGCACCTGTTGGCTATGTGTTATGTCTTTTTTGGAGAAATCTCTATTCAGATCCTATGCCTTTTTTTTTTTTTTTTTTGGTTCAAAGAACTTTAATAAATCTTGTTGATGTGCTTAGAACAAAATTCCATTAAGAACAGTCTTCTTGGTCATGTTCACTTCTATGCCCATTTTTTAATTGAGTTGTTTGGTTTTTTGTTGTTGAGTTATATGAATCCTTTATGTATTTTGGCTGTTAACCCCTTTTGGATATACAGTTTGCAGATATCTTCTCCCATTCTGTATGTTGCCTTTTCATTTTGACAGTGGTCTCCTTTGCTGTGTAGAAGCTTTTTACTTTGATGTAGTCCCATTTATTTTTGTCTTTGTTTCCATTGCCTTTGGAGTCAAGTCCACAAAGATGTCACTACTACCAATGTCAAGGAGCTTACCACCTATGTTTTCTTTTAGGAATTTTATGGTTTTAGGTATTATGTTCAAATCTTTCATCCATTTTGAATTAATTTGTGTGTATGGTTTAAGATAGTCATCTAGTTTCACTCTTTTGAATGTGGCTGTCCAGTTTTCCCAAAACCATTTATTGAAGAGACTGTCCTTTCTCCATTGTATGTTCTTGGCTCCTTTGTCATAAACAAATTGTCCATACATGTGTAGGTTTATTTCTGGGCTCTCAGTTTTGTCCCATTGATCTGTCTGTCTGTTTTTGTACCAGTACTATACTGTTTTGATTACTGTAGCTTTGTAGCATAGTTTGAAATCAGGGGCCATGATTAGTTGTTTTTTTTTTTTTAAATTATGCTAGGACCCAGCAGTTCCACTTTGTGCACAGATGCACATGCATGTGCGTATGTATTCTAGAGAAATGTATACCCATGTGCACCCAGGGACAGGTGTGAAATGTTCTTAGTAGCAGTGTTTGTATTCATCTTAAATAAGAACCATCCAAGGGGTGCCTGGGTGTCTCAGTCGTTAAGCGTCTGCCTTCAGCTCAGGTCATGATCCCAGGGTTCTGGATTAAGCCCTGCGTCGGGCTCCCTGCTCGCAGGGAAGCCTGCTTCGCCCTCTCCCACTCCCCCTCTTGTGTTCCCTGTCTTGCTGTCTCTCTCTCTGTCAAAAAATAATTAAAAAAATAAGAACCATCCAAAATATCTATCAGTAGCAGAATGGCTGAATAAATCGTGATGTAATAGTAAGATGGACTACTACACATCAATGAAAAAGAATGAACTAGAGCTACACACAATAACACAGGTGTATCTTACAGACAGGATATTCAAAGGAAGACACAAAAGAATATATAACAATCTTATTCTATTTATATGAAGTGTGAAAACAGACAAAACCACACTCTGTTGCTAAGGGGGGGCATACATAAGTGGCTCAAGCTATAAAGAGAAACAAGGAATTTATTACTGAAAGAATTAGTTTAGTGGCTACCTCTTAGGAGAGGGTGTGCTGGGGAAGAGAAAGGACCTGGAGGGTTTGTGGGGGTGCTGGCACTGGTCCTGTTTTTTGACTGGTTGGGTAGTTACATGGACAATATGCAGCACATTGCATCAAACATTAATGTTTTATATGCTTTTCTGGCTGAATTATAGTTCATAATTTTTAAAGTTTTTAAAATGCAAAATAACTTTCTTTGTGGCCTGGGTTGGTTTGTCCTTGCCCTCCATAGTTTTAGGCCTGGAGATTCCTGTAATTGTAAGATGCTCTGGAAGTAAACTGTCCCCTTGTTGCATGGCAAAGTGGCCTCCAAAGTGGGATATGCACCCTGGGGAGCTCTTGAGAAAATTCATTTGGGTGGAAAAGAAATTGATTGGAACTTGCATTTACATTCATTTTATTTTCATCAAACGTTGTGATAACTGCTGGTGATTATACTGGCGTAATCCCTGGGTGCACATGTCGGGGGATCATTTATCACCTGGAGAGAGGGAGGCGAGGCCAGGCCCGTCACAGTGGCTTCCCCACTACTTCCTCCACTTAGGTTGTTCCGTGAAATATATTGTGCCTCATTAACTGGATTTACAAATTTTATATTTTAGTTTTAGCAAACCATCACAAACTAACAGAATCTTTAAAAGACTCTGTAAAGAATTTCCATAACTGGAAGAGAATTTTCATATTGCAAGCCACAAGAAAAGGGCAGAGTTTAGCACAAACTCCTTGTCAGCCACATTATGAAGTAATGACTGTGACCGTCGAATCAGATCTTGCAAGAAGCTGACCACGAAAATTCTAAATTATCTGGGAGACCTATGGACTTATGTCCACTGTGGTTAATTAGTCCTTAACCTTGTCCTTTGTGTATTTGCCTTGAGATAGTCATGATTAGCAAAATCTGTCCTTCTTTTCAATTTTGTTCATGTTCTTTAAAGTATATAACATGTTAATATAATAATATATGTATATGAATTGTAAATAAACAACCGCACATGTTTGGGGATACATGTTGAAAACATCTTGAACACAACTGCCATGTAGCTCAAAGGGTGCTACTCCCTGCTAATAGTTAAAATATGTAGAAGATGGTAAACTTGCTACCCATATCAAAAGGAGGCACCTCTCAGCCCTAATGTTTTTTTATTGGCAAATACCAACACTAAGGCAATAGCTTCTATATTTTACTTTATTAAAACTTTTCTCAAGCCTGTGTTGGAGTTGGAGTAGGAGTGATGAAAAGACACACACACACACACACACACACTCAGAATAGTTCTGTTTTTCTGTTTTGTTTGTATTCTCTGTACAAACATGTCCTTTTAATTAAGGATTTTGTGTGCTAAAATAAAAGTTGAATACCATCAGGTCGGCTTTCTCAAAGCAAAAGTAATAGCAGGTAGTAGATGGCACATGCATCATGGCTTGCAATGGGAAGGGCACTACCAGCAGTCAGTAGACTTGGGTCCTAAGCCTGGTTCTGCCATTTGCCATCAGCCAGGCCACAGCACACAGGTAATACCCTTTCTGAGCTGCATTGCCTTTTCGCCATTGTGAGGGTGATAAGAGCAACCCTTCTCCAACCCTTACAGGGATCACATAGGAGAGCGTCTGTAAAATGTAGAGTTTCCTACAAATGTGACGAATTACGATCATGTCCCTTATACTTCTCCTTTAGCAAAATGTAACTTTATTAAAGTGCTGATGTCCTTAACCTACAAGGTTCTTTGAGTGGAAGCTGCAGAAATGGACTGACTAACCTAAACAAACAAACAAAAACCTAATTATTTTCAAATTTTTAATTGGATATATCCTGGGCTATCTCCCAGACTTGAAGGAAGGGTGGAGCCATGAAACTACATGAAGCGTTGCGAGCCTGGAAGCTCCGGTGATCACAGCATAGGTTCTGTGTCCTTCTCTGAGATATTGCTATTAATGTGACCAAGCACTGATGACTTTCAGCCTCTGTGTTTCATGCTTCCAAGTTTGAGGCTCCTGGAAGAGAGAATCTAATTCGTCCAACTTAGGTTGATTGACCGCTTTTTACCAGTCAGCCTTGGGTGAGGGGACAGGGTCACCTAGTATGGACAGCATTCCTGGGAGGTCTGGTACTGCATACCCTGGGCCATTCCAGAAAATCAGGGATCCCGGTGAGCTTCTACCTACAAACTGGTATTAGCGTTTCAATAATTGCTAATGACCCAACTTTCTTTAGGGAAATTACGTAAAAAGGATCAAGTATAAATATGGAATCAGAAGAGTGATTTCTTCAGTAAATGTCAACACACCTAACTGAGCCTGGGCGGCTTCTCGTGTTCTTCTTTAGGTGTCCACTGAACTTGAAATCACTTCCATTGATGTGGAAGTTTCTGTGTCGGTGCCAAGGGGCATCCTTTTGCTTAGGCTGCTTCTCCAGGGTTTGATTCTGGGTCCACGTTTAGCTACTGCTTGACCTCTTGTTAGAAAGAAGGTATTAAATACATAGCATTCCTATTGCTGATATTCCCTTCACTGACAGCCCGACTTGCCCTAACATTTTATGCCAAAGCAGGAAGATGGGAAGAGAGGTGCACAGAGTCTGCGTACTACAGACAGGTCATCACACTATTAAAGGACCGTACCTTTTTTTCTCTTGGGAGCCTCTTAAAGTATATTTGAATATATCACAGCCGTTCCTCACACCAACAGGTATTTGATAAGGAGCATTTGTTCTACTGGGGCTTAGGCAATTATTTGTAATATTTCAAGAATGGAAATGATGAAAATATTTATATGCCTGAAAAAGTGATGACTATCTTCCTAAACCAGTTAAACATCACTTTCAAATTTAGGCCCTAACAGGTCCTAAATAGAGTATTGTCCCATTTGGATCCTTCGCCGTAAAGCTATAAAGGGTTCCGAAATTCTTTGTTTTTCAAGTGCATATACATTTGAAATCACCGCGGTTTTTATTGTGAATACACAGGGACATATTCCTTGTACAAAGAAGTTGCTTTCTTAGAGGAAGCATGCCACTGAAGACGGAGAGAAAGGAATAGCAATCACCATATACTTCGCCTCCATAGTCTCAAGTGCTGAGTTACAGCATAATCTATAGTTCATTCTTTTTTTTTTTTTACCAACTCTCAATACATTACCAACCAAGTGCCTCACACTGGTTACAAGGATGATTTATTATTCGTCATATTTTAAGTGCCGAGCCATGAAATGTGAAACTGGTATTGGCAGCTGTTGTCCGAAGGTTTGCAGGTGTCCTGTCTAATGCTTCGAAAGTCCAGCATTAGCAATAAATCACAGCATACATAATTTTTCAATAAAGTAATGGAAAGGATTTTGCATTCTGGTTCGTCTAAGCTTTGGTATTTGGAAGTTACTTACGTGGGAAATTCAAGTCAAGGGGTAAAACATTCTCAGGCTTTAACCCTGGAACCTTGGGCCAGCCATAGTCAATAGCAAAAGCATCTTGGTAGCTTTGTTCTCCTAACCCTGAGATCTCTTGGCTCTGGGAACTGACAAAGTGCCAAATATAGGCCTAATTGCATTCCTTGTTACTGAGGGAAAAAAATCTCAAAGGAATTTTCCTTTTCTTTTAAAGGGGTACCTTGAGCATTAACATTTTCTGGAATAGCAAAATTGTTCATAAGACTTTTGCAAAGCTTTCTGAAAAGAGAGCTTGAAGAGGGTTCTGGCAGCCAATTAAGAGGACATGTGTTGCTTACCTAGAGCGAAAAAGAGTTAGGGAGATAAAATCAAAGAAGTAGGAGAGATGCGGCTTTGTCCTCTGTGAGCTTGTGCTCTGATTAACGAGCTGATGTTCTCTTTTCGTCTTCTTTCTCTGTGGTCTGCTCAAAGATTTAGCAAGACAGTACCTGATATATTCAGCTAGCCCGATAATAGACCACTGCTGTCTGAATGTAAGTTCTCTTCACCAGTATTCCCAGTGCTTGTGCCCATTGCCTGGTACATAGGGATGTTCAGTTAGTATTTACTGAAAGGAATATATTCTGGCAGATCTTTCTGGGATTTATAGATTGATGAAGTATATATCGGGCCAGATATGCTCTGGGCCAGATAAACTCTGATCAAGGAATCACTACCCAACTTTAGTAGATTGGGATCTTCCAATACGTGGAGCTAATATTCTAGTAGAGGAGCCAGACAGTGAAGACACAAGTAACCACGTGAATAAACAGCAAAAACAACTAGCGATGCGGGCTACAAAAGACCTCAACAGGGTGAGTGCTGTGATGGGGACTAAGGGATTAGAAAAACCAAAACCTAGCATAATGTAAAAACTCAGTGGTATAGAAGGAATGGATACAACTTTCCAGAAGTTAACATATCTAAAGAAAAGGTTCAGCTGATCACAGCATTTCTTAATGTAAATAGGTTGGCGGAGTTCTCGCCATACTGGCAGTATGAGTTTCCACTCTATAGAATTTTGCTTTAATACATCAGTTGATGAGCGCCTGGTGCCAAGGCCAAGGGTTAGCTCTCTGCTCCACTTCCCTTCTCCAAGCTGCAACTTCTCTCCCAGAGCCAGGCAGCTGTCTCCCTTCCAAATGTATGCTGTCAGTCACATAGGAAACTAGATGACCAAAAGAGGATAGATCAGCACAAATTTATCATCAAAGCTGGAAGAAAGAAAGAACCTCAGAGCGAATGCTATGCTTACTGTGGGTCTGCAGTGTTATCTTTGTGTCTCAAGGACAGAACATTTAATAAAGATTTGGGTACAAAGTACACATCACCCTCCAGGCATGCTGAACTATGTCAACCGGAAAACTGTTCCTTAGGGTTTACAATTTCCCCCTTTTCCTAAATTAAAAAATGCTAATGTGAACTCTTGACTCTCAACGACACATGTTATTATTGTATATAGGACAAAGAGTAAATAAGACACTTGCCTAATAACATAACAGTTCGTTTTAACTCAGCAAGCTGGAAGTAATTTTAGCTTGTTTTCTTTTTTCCATGCTTCTTTATGGAAATAGGCCACAATTATTTTTATTCCACCATCCTTCATAATCTTATAGCATGCTTCCTGTTTATGCTATTAAGAGCTGTTTTTAAAGACCCTTGAGGGATATCTTTTAATATATTCTTTTAAAAATAATTACTCATCTATAGTACCCCCTTAGAACGTCTGAGGGCTTGGAAATGTAGAAACTTCTTAATGAGATACGCTTAATGGTCTATGCGGAGTATCGCGATGTTTACACCTAGTTCAGTTAATGTAAATTATATTTAATTAGTCATTCTGGAAAAGTAGTAGATGTTTTAGAATAGATTCAGTACCTAAAACCCACCATTTGGCTTTTATGTATGATATTTATAGATGAAACTCTATGAGTAGTATTTATAGATTTAAAAAAACATTTTCAGTAGCATAAAATCAATTGTTAGGGACTCTTATAATAATGTGAAGAATGTGTCTTGTTGGGGCATGAAAAATACCCATGTGGGACAGGAGATCGCTTTTATTAAAATGCTTTATAAACTTTAAACTACTCTACAGATGTGATATGTTACTGTTCTTTTTACACTCGTGGCATGCAGAACTTCTGGACTGAACAACAGTCCATAACTTTATGTTTTAATGCTGAATATGTTTCTGTTTCGAGTGAGATTTCCTTTTTTCACATGTAACTCTTAGGTCAGAGACGCCCTGAGTTCCTTAACTGGGTTCCTTCATACTACACTTGACTTTGGAACCCTCCGGTGCACACTTGTGCCACTGGAAGCATGCTTCACATGATGCTGTAGAGGTGCAGTTTCTAGGAAGGAACCTCAGCCAACCTCACAGGTGCAGTCTATAGATGATGGCTCAAAACCCACCCCCACCCCCACCCCCCCACCGTGGCCATCTCCCAGTCCCTCACCTGCACTAGAAAAAGACTAAGCCATCACTGACTCACTCATTCCTGGTCATCTGTGGCTCCTCTTGTGGCCCTCTGACATACCTACTCTTCCAGAACTTCTCTGCCGTGACACTCTCTTTGCTCTTTTGCATGACACTTTCTTTGCTGCTTTGGGATGTCCTGCAGGCTGGTTCTTTCTTCGTAGTTCTCCCAGCCGCCTGTGGTTTGCATCTGACAGCCTCCAGGATTGGTTGTTCCTTCTGTTCTTTCCTACCCTCCCAATACCACATTTTCTGCACTTCAGCCTCCCCCCACCACTCCACCCCCACCCCCATCCCCCCCGCCACGGCCATGTGAAACTACAAACGAGAAAATGCATCCTGGTGATACTCCTCTGCTGATTTCCCACTGCCCTCTTCTCTGGGCGAAATTGCTCTTTTCCACAGCACTCCAGAGTTGCCAGCTGCAGCTTTGTTCTCCTCCCTTTACAGAAAGCTCACGTGGAGGGGGTGCAGCAGGAGGGGGGAGGGCTGGGGAGGCTGCTGGCACAGCCTTTTCTCCTCGCCGTTCACCCAGAGAAGTGCTTCATTGTCCACATCAAGGACCAGGCCATGGGAAACAGGCTCCCCGACAGTCACCATGGGCTACACAAATATTACTTCCATTTAGCTTGACCTTTCATTGTGCTCTAAAATGACTGAAAATACTTAAATCGTGTACAGTATTTTTCTGGAAACAGAAATTAATGGGGTTCTTTCAAGAAACCACACTTGAACTTTTGCCCTTTTCTTCCCTTTTGACTCATTATATCCAATCAGGGTGTCCTTTTAGCATGTATTTTCCTTTTGTGAGAAATAATTTCTTTGTTGATAAAATTATGAATCATAGAAGCAATGTAATTGTTAAAAATAAGGCCTTAAAACATTTAGCTCTGGGAACTGACTCTTCCGAACATAAAAAATTTTTAAGTGCTTACTATGTAAGCTGGACTGACTTTCTAATTCTGTAACCGCTCTAATGTATTAACTCGATTAGTTCTCAAAACAGTCCTGTGACAGGGGTAGTACTGTCATGTGTTGACGTTTTATGACACAGACACTGAGGCATGGTGAAGGTGGGTTGCTCAAGGTCTCATAGTTAATGGTGGGAAGGGCCGGGACCTGAACCGAAGTGGTCTTGCTTCAGTGTCCATGTTCTCAATCACTGAGCAAACAGCCCGAGTGACTCGACTGTGTCACGTAATCTTTGGGAGCCTGACTTTTCCCATCTCTGAAGTGGGAATAGTAACACCTACCTTACTAAACTGTGGGGAGGATCAAATAAAATAATTATTTGGAAGGGCTCCACACATTGTGAAGAGCCACACCATGAGGCTTAAGTTTGGGCCAACTGTTGATATTTTCTGTTAGTCGGGGGCTTTTGGCCCTTGCTCCTTGGATATACTGCTGGTTCCGATGAAAAACAACATGTTTCTCTTGAAGTTTTCTTGAAATCTCAGCAGACCTCAGGTTTCACGATGAAAATGATTTTTTTTCTTCCAAAATGGTGGCATGCGGATATATTTAGCGCCTCAGCAAACTCGGCATGACACTTTTAATATGCCCAGGAATTTCACTGACACGTTCCCTTCAACTCTCCCTCATTAATGTAGCCCTTAACACCTTTTCCTTTCCTTTTTTTTTCTTTTCTAAATCTTGCAAAATCAATTTTCTTTCAAGTCTCTGCTCACCACATACTGGTGACTTGTCATTAAGTGTCCTTCAATGTGTCATACAGGGTCTGGGACCTTGTCTCTTACCGCTAGCATGGGGCTGTGAAACATAAGAGGATGTTGGGCAAGGTGTAGGCCAGTGGAAAAGAAGTGGAAATCACGTGTGAAGATGAGGATTTAGAAAGGCCATGGCACAAAAAAAAAGGGCTTCAAAATGTGGGACAGGAGAGCAGAGATAGACTCCAGGAAGATGTGATGGGTGGTGCTGGAAGAGGAGGACCAGGGAAGACAAAGGAAGAAGAGACTGGGAAGGACAAGCCATACGGGACATGGGGATTTCCTTGCCACTGGTCTAGAGAAGATGGTAGCACCCTCCTCCTTCTAACTCTGGGCTTGCTTTCCCTGCTGTCAGGCTTCTGCATTTTCAGGTCTCACAGTTCTCTCACAAATTAGAATGTTGGGGGATCTGAATTCTTACAGTCCCTTGAGGGGAATGAATAGCCTAAGGGCCTGACTTTTTTTGTGATTCTTTGAAGCTTGTATGCATCCTAGATATTGAGTTCTTCCTGTGTTTTTTAATGGGACTGGTATTGCATACCCAAAGTTATGCATGTTTCAGAGGGTCTTCCAGGCAGCATTCATGATCATAATGAGTTATTTTTTCCCCTTTTCTGGATAGGAACAATATCCTTGTCATTCAGTCTCCCAAATATAGCAAGCAGTTATGATAGAAGAATATCCTTATGTTGGGAAAGAAGTTGGCAGTCTCAGTGATGTGAAAATGTCCAATTTAGAAAACATGTTTAAAAAGAAAAGCTGCTTGAAGTCCTTTTTGGAATCAGGTGGAATAAAAAGGAACAAATAAAAGATTTAAAAGAAAACGTGTGGTCTGACAACACATTCCACTTCCTCTCTTTAGTCTTCCAGGTACTTGTTGATTTTGCCTGAACTTCAGATGTCATTTCTATCATTTCATTAAAATGTCAGACTGCAAACTGGTTCTGGCATCTAATTGGGAGCGTAACTTGGATGATAGATTTTTTAGCTGATGCATGTAATCAGAGGACTGCAAGAATGTTGCCAGGGACTAACTGTCTAGAATCTCTTTAAGAACGGTGTGAAGTGTATAAAAAGAGTACTTAACACAGGGAAGGGGAAAAAGGCATCAAACCCCAAAGAAAGAGTCAAAATGAAATATGTAAGTTTATCATGGCTGGAAGTGTATAAATAGGGAGCTCCTAGTCTAAAATCATCTAATTGATTAAAGTGTCTATAGTTAACATTCAATCAGAATTATAGATAGAAGCACATCTATCACATTTGACCAATCCAAGCGTACCTATCGTATCTCTTCCTGAAGTGCTAAACTGACCAAAACACTTGATAAGCAAGTATCTCAAGAAATCAAACCTTGTGAGTCCCTTTGTAGAGGGCAGTTTGGCAATATGTTTTTTTTTAATCCTTTATTTTTTTTTTATTATTTTTTAAATTTTAAGTAAACTCTGTGCCACACATGGGGCTCAAACTCACGGCCCCAAGATCTAGAGTCGCATGCTCTATAGACTGAGCCAGCGGGGCACCCCGTTTAATCCTTTAAAATGTGTCCACTGTTTTGTCACAGAACTTATCTCTGTGGAATTTATGCTGAGGAGATAACTAAGGATATATGCAAAGGTTTTAGCCACAAAGATGTTAATCAC
Source organism: Phoca vitulina (assembly GCF_004348235.1). NCBI lineage: Eukaryota > Metazoa > Chordata > Mammalia > Carnivora > Phocidae > Phoca > Phoca vitulina. The sequence continues at coordinate 34,869,103 of NW_022589704.1, read as the reverse complement.
ATCCTTGTTTACAATAGGGTAAATAAAAAATTGCTTACATGTACAAAACAGATTAGTTACAAATAGTATGTTCTAGTCAGAGTGAAATACTCTTCAGCTACTATAGATGATGTTGTAGCTAGATGTTGATAATGAGAAGACATCCATTCTATATTGTTGGGTGATGAAATCATGTTCTAAAAGAATAAGTATGCACAGTGTGGTCACATTTTTGTTAATGTATGGATGTATTCTTAGAAAATGGCCTGGAAATATATTTAAGGGTTTTTAAAGTGGTTCTCTGGGTGGTATGCTCATGGGCATTTAAGATGTTCTTTTTTGTTTATCTGGGTCTTTAATTTTCCTACTCTAAACATATACAGCTTTTACAACAAGAAGGAACCAACAACGTTTATTTTTAATTGAAGAGAGGGAAGTATGTGAGCCAAACCATATGAAAATGACTGATTCTGGAGAACTAGAGACCTCATGGGATGTGTTTCAGCTGAATATATTTGTAAACATATTTCAGCTGAGCATGTGTGCCATGATTTGAGAACAGTGATTGCTTTTTCATGCACCTGATTTAGCAGCGATTAGGAGCTTTTTCCCCTAATCTCTGCAAAATGAAGGAACTCAACCAAGTTGACCAACTCTGAGGTTTCTTCCTACTTCCAAACCCCAGGTCTACACTTTCTAGGTTGACGCAGAGAGACTGCTGAATTGGGGACTCGCTGCATTTCTCATATTTACAAGCTGCCAAGTGATGAAAGCATATTAATAATAAGGATTCATCTTTTTATTTGTAGTACACAAACTAACCCACTCTGCAAGTTTGTCCCTGGTGTCTATCTTCTGCTGTTTTGAAGAGAGACCTTCAAAAGATCTCGTTTTTCCATCACTTATTGATTACTGAGTTTTGAACTTTGGGGAAAGCTTATGGTGAGGGTCACACACCCGAGAACTGCTCGGTGACCCAAGGGAAATTTGGCAATGGGTGGGTAGCGGTTGAAGTGGACAGCGGCAGAGAACTCACTTCCGTTAGCAGATAAAATTCTCATCAGCCGTGAAACCCTGATGACCTCTTGGCCGCTTCCTTTGGTATCATGGAGACCTCTGCTGTCCACACCTCCTGGGCCCACTTTAGTTCAGGGTTGGGTGATATCATCTATTTTTTACTCATTAATCACTCTTGACAGATGTCATGGCATTACAATAATCTCTTCCTACCTTTAAAAGTATAATTTCAGAACGGGTTCACAGTCATCATAGAGGTAGATTACAGTACACATCTTGCAGATGGGCTTCCTCATTCTGTATCTTCTAAAATGGAAGTTAGTGGAAAGAGCATTGTGCCACAGGTTAGGAAACCTGTGTTTTGACTCTGGCTCTGGCATGAACTTGCTCTGAAACATTGGAGACCTGACCCAGTCTTTTTAGGTCCAAGATTTTCTCTATACAGTGAGTGGGTTGAATTCAGGGGTTTTCAAGCTTCCCTTCAGCTCTGAGATTGTATGAAAATGATCTACAAAGGCCATGTATTGTTGCCTACATAACTCAAGACTGAAGGCAGAGCTTCTGTTAACAATCCAGCCCTGTGACTCCCCTCCTTCTTATCTCTCCTGGTGCAAAAAACCATTGTTTTCTTGTTTATCTTCCTTTTCTCATGCCACACAACATAACTTCAGAGAGAATCTCATTCTGGCATTCTCTATATCCTCTAATGTATGATATGTCTTTGTGACTAGTGAAAAAAATTCTTAAAAGCAGCTACTTCCATTATTCTCCAGTTTTAAAAACTATCCCCTGAGAACTAAATGTCAATTCAAACATTCTTACATTTGTTATCATTTCTAACCTAACCTATAGAAGTCTAAGGCATAATTTGAAACAGAAGAATTCCTGCCTTGAGACAGTGGACTCATAAATATTTAGTATGATTTATCCGTTCGATTTAAGAAGAAATTAGGATATTTAACATTTTTAACAACATTTTTTTCAGTAACTACATTGAATATGAAAAATTCGGCTGCTGCACATGCTTGCCAATCCTGCATTTTTAATTGTAGATAGCATATTTTAAAATTGAGTAACAATTTCAAACGAATCTGCTGTAAAAGAAAAATCAGTTTACTCTAATGAAAGATTTAAAAATCAAAGATTTTCCTTGTGTGTTTTAGCTTGATGTCTAATTTGTAGACTCTGAAATATGTAGTATCTCCTTAGCCTATATAAGATACCTGTTTTCTGTAGTAAGCACAGAAAACCCAACCTAAACAGGCCACAGAAGAGACTGGGAACTGCCCACTCAATACCCAATACAATCCTTCCTTCCTTAGTTACACACCCTGATTTTATTCAAGGGGCCAATGTACCCGGCCAAAAGACTCCGGCAGTTAGGGGTGACCAACAGAGAAATCTTTAGACAGGATTTCCAGGAAACTTCTTCAGCAACAGTTGCCTGGGCTGTGCATTTTTCTTTCTTTCTTTCTTTCTCTCTCTTTCTTTCTTTCTCTCTTTCTTTCTTTCTTTCTTTCTTTCTTTCTTTCTTTCTTTCTTTCTTTTTTCTTTCTTTCTTTCTCTCTGGAATCTTATTTATTTATTTGAGAGAGAGAGAGTAAGCACAAGCAGGCAGAGAGCAGAGGAAGAGGGAGAAACAGACTCACCGCTGAGCAGGGAGCCCCATGTGGGACTCCATCCCAGGACCCTGGGATCATGACCTGAGCCGAAGGCAGCACTCAGCCGACAGCCACCCAGGAGCCCCAAGCTGTGCATTTCTTGACTCTGCTGCTTCTACATTCCTCTACATTGGCTCTTCTCCGGACTCCACGTGTTCACAAGATGGCTAAGGCAGCTTTAGTCCCATCATCGCCTTCATTCAAACCTAGCAAAGAGAAAGCCTAATTTTCTAATAGCTCAAACAAAGCTCCAGATTTGCTTCTCCTTGGCCCGATTGCCCATTGAGGTTGCATTCAAAGCCATGACTGAGACACTTAGAATGATGTGCTGATGAGTTCATCCTGGGCCATATATCTCACCCCCAGGCCCATTCTGGAGGTAGCGTCACCGAGTCCTCTAAAGCAAAATAGAGCTGCTGTGGGAGAGGATAGATACTGGATGATCAAAGCACAAATATCCACCCTACCAAGTTTGCCAGTTTCTTCAGTCCCATCATTGAGTTATTATGGTCTCTGGTAATGAGGTAAACTAATCATTTGGTTTGCAGAGTTACAGTACACAATGATTTGGTCTTTGGATTCATTTATGGCAAATGAAATTGAAGTCTCAAGGCCACACCATTAATCCAGATTAGATATCAAAATATCTGAATTTAATTTTCCAGATTAATGTCTTGTAGTAAGCCATATAACTTCGCCTTCTCATTAGCACCCTATATACGACCCTTTGAAAGGGTAGAATCAGAGTTCGCCAAAAAACCCCAAACAACTGTATTTTCCAGTATAGCTTGTTGATGCAGCAGAGGACATTGTTTCTGAACATAAAGTGGTATAACAAGTTAGAGCTAAGTGGAATTTAAAATGACTTGTGATAAACCCTGAAAAAGTGGTACTTTAAAAAAAGTAATGTCAGCAAGCTGCCTATTACGTAACCATAATACCAGTGCTCTGAGTTTAGATGGCGGAGCTACAGGGCAATGACAAAAAATATCGTGGGCTTCTGTTTCGTATGAGCGAACATGCAGAAGTGATTTTCAAGAGATTTACTGCAGTTGCATGTTGGGACATGGTATGCAACAAGACAGATGATTATGGCCACAGTTCTGAAAATGTTCAGATGCCTTTCAATTAGTTTTGGGCAAGGCTGCTTCTTGCAGAAGCCAGTATTGATTTTTCAGAGCGCCTCGTAGCTTTTCAGCAGAAGGGCTGATCATGTCAGTCCTTTGAAGCCACAGGAAATGTCATTGGAGAGTGGACTGCAGAAGGCTTGCTTGCCATGGCTGGGGGACTGGCTATCTGAGTAGAAGACAGTAGCAACAAGAGTATGGGTTCAGTTAGAGGGAGACCTAAGTCTGACCCTGCCCTCCCCCCCGCATGTACCAGTAGATTACTCAAGCTCTTGGAGCCTCCATTTCCCGATTTGTAAAATGGGGGTATATCAGAATCTAATGAGAAAAGGCAAGTAAAGCTTCTAGCCAGTGCGTCAGACCGATCTAAGTGTTTAGTGAATGTTAACTATTGTTCTGTTTTCAGAGTTGACCCTTGAAAAGAGGGAGGGGTGTTGAGTTTTTCACTCTTTTCTCTTGAGTTTCATTCAGAAAAAAAAAAAAAAGAAGGTGCGAGAGTGAAGAAGTTGAGTTTAGGTTGGCTCCACCTGATGGTGCTTTTACTTTGTCCTGTGGAAAAAGAGAGAGTTGATATTGGCATATTGTAGGTGCCCTGTCCTGTGCTTACTTAGGATGCAAGTTTGTTGAAAACAGCCGCTCTGGAAGGATGGTGTCATTGTGTCACATCTAAGAATGGCAGCCATCTGCTGTGGGAGCAGATGAGACCTCAGGCTGCAGATGGCACCGTGCTAAGGACCCCTGACATTCTGTCTGTCTGTTTGTCATCTAAGACCTCCTGGGAAGAGTGAGAATCTGAAAATAACAGGACCCAAGGACTGAAAACTGAAGCCTAGAAAGGAAAAGTGACTCAGAGGTTGCATGAAGAGTCAGTGACACAGGCAGGACCAAAAGCCAAGGTTCCTGATGCCCAGGTCGGGGGAAATAATGACCGTATCCACCAGACTCTATTGGTTATCCTCCAAACCTCTCCTTCTGGTCTCCTGTTAATTGCCAATCTCATCCAGCCACTGAAAGACAAGAATTCATTCCCTTCTGCAAATTCAGTTTGTTAGAAGCCACCTACCCCCTCCCCAAATGTCCACATCTATACGTCTTGCTATTATGGTCACTCTATTTCCCATGAATTAAATCCACATCTCTTGCCTGGAGGTCTAAGAGTAACCACCCTCCTAAGCTGTTGAGTTGGAGAAGGGCTGGAGGTCTCACTGTGAGTGCCCCGACTTCCTCCTAAGCCCCCTGTTTCCAGCCTGGTGCCACAGACAGTCCTCCATCACACCTGAAGCCTCCAGCCTCTTGGAGTACATTTTTCTAGAGAATGAACCCGTGTCTCAAGGGCTGGGGAGGATGGTTGCCTGGCTGCTCTGAGTGGGGTGGGTCTGTTGCCCTTCTGAACCTTCTTGGGGTTCTTTGGGAACCAACTGGCTGGCTTCTCCTTACATTCTTTTTTTTTTTTTTTTTTTTTTAAGATTTTATTTATTTATTTGACAGAGAGACACAGTGAGAGAGGGAACACAAGCAGGGGGAGTGGGAGAGGGAGAAGCAGGCTTCCCACTGAGCAGGGAGCCCGATGTGGGGCTCGATCCCAGGACCCTGGGATCATGACCTGAGCCGAAGGCAGACGCTTAACGACTGAGCCACCCAGGCGCCCCCTGGCTTCTCCTTACATTCTTGTCTGTGGCCCCTTAGGTGTCAGTCACCTTGGCAGAGTCCGTTCGGCTCCTCAGTAGGCCTTCCATCTTCCCAAACTGTTGTGTCACATCTCAGCCCCTCGTGTCTCCTCATCCATTTGTTGTCCTCCTGGGCTTTTGCCTTTTTTTTATTTCTTTCTCACAATACTAGTAGGTTTTGGAAGGAAGCAGAGATCAGCATATCTGTTAACCACCTCATCCCACCCCCATGGAATGTTAGTAGCCTCCCCTTTTCAGTATATTGTCCAAAATTTCATTTCTCTTAATACGAGGTTCTAACATGGACGTAAAAAGCCCAGTGAATAGTGACTGACCAAGGATGACTGCAGTTAATTCGTTCTCTTTGAATGTTGAGGATCTTGGCCTTCAGCTCCAGAGAAGGGGTTAAGGAAATCTCTCAATACTGACGTGTGAGGCGTTACCCCCAGCAGTGCACACACCGTATGTTCAGTCACTACCAAGGAACCTTCCAAATAACAAATCTCGGGTTTTGTGTTATCACCAAAAATTAACCTCACAGCGTGGTTCACAATCGTGTTTATGAAAGTGTTTTGAAAATGAAATGTGCCACTATGAAATCAGTGGATGGAAGTCAATGAGAACTCTGAGGGAGAGGCAGATTTGGATATTTCTCCCGTAGCTGAGCACTTGCTGGGAGGAAGTGCCAAACATCTCTCTCAGTGTTTGTGTTTTTAGATGCACTAACCAGCAATGGAAAGCTTTCCCACAAGTGTGCACATATCAGGGATGCAGGGCAACAAATGTGTGTGAAGTGAGTAAACTTAACGTACGGTAGTGGATTTGTGTGACTGCAGCTACATGTTTGCAGTAAAAATATTTGAATGCAAGACACTTTGCAAATTCCTGAGAAATTAATTTTAGTTTCCCAAGGACTAAAATTTTCCATTAAAAAAATAAATATATTAGCCTGTCAGTAACTTTTTTCCAACACTTGATGTATTTTAGTTAATACTGCATTATTCCTGGTGTTCTGATATGCATAATTGTTAGCAAAGGGAGTCACTAATATCGGATTCAGAATTGACAACTGATTTACATACCTTAAACTGAAAGGTGAGACATAAAAATTTTGGCATTTACCCCTCCCCCATTCCTCCAGTGAGAGATTATAAATTGAGTTTTTGCTTCAATACAACTACAGTTCAGCCCTGTAAAAACATAGCTAACATAATGACGTTTAGTGTGAGATAGCCCTGTGGGCTTCATTCAGGAAATACTGGATTCTAGAAATACCTGAAGAGCTTGGTTATAAATCCCTGCCCTGTGACATAGTTCTTTAAGAGGGTGGGTCCAGTTCAGTATTGTTTAATTAATTGTTGCTTTCTATTACCTTTTTTTTTTTTTTAAGATTTTATTTATTTATTTGACACAGAGAGAGAGACAGCTAGAGAGGGAACACAAGCAGAGGGAGTGGGAGAGGGAGAAGCAGGCTCCTGGCTGAGCAGGGAGCCCAATGTGGGGCTCGATCCCAGGACCCTGGGATCATGACTTGAGCCGAAGGCAGATGCTTAACAACTGAGCCACCCAGGCGCCCCTCTATTACCTTTCAGTGGATTCTGGGAATGTTGTTCTATCTCTTCTCCCAGTCCATTTGGCTACCTTTCTGGTTTGGGTACATCTCAGTTTTATGTCAGTGTTACATCTCAAGTTTTATGTTTATGTGCTTGAAGAAAGAACCAGACTGATGTGTTTCTGTGTCCCACCTCTTGGGTTTTGTTAGTGCCTAGCCGATGAGACAATGCCTCACGGTTTATAGCCAAAAGAGAAGCATGCTGCATTTGTATTCTGAGTTCGTGTTCTTGTGTGAGCAAAACTGGCGATTTAAGGATGATAGAAAAGGGCATACACCTAAAGACATAAAATGAGTTTTGCAAGCTGTCTATAAAATACAAAACGTTTTGGTCTTGAAGCCCCTATATCACCAGCAGAAGCTAAAAAATAAAGGCAAACAAGCAGTGTTTCTCTCTCTTAAACATCACCCCAAATAACTGGTTTAACTAGTTTTTCCCCCACTCTATTGATCAGTCGCTCTGGCCTTGTGCAGACGCAGCTATGGAATGCTCTTGTGAACCTGCGGCCTTTTTTTTTTTTTTTTAAACCCTTGGCTTTAGAATAGCTGGATTTAATGGCAGGGGGCCTCAGCCTCTGTTCCTGAACGCTCTTTTCCTCCCACTCCCTTGGAGGGGGAAGCATGATTAATTTCTCCCCTTCCTTTTGGATTATAGGAAAAACCAAGTACACCGTACCTCAGTGCCAGCACACCTGAATTCAGGGGGTAGCTCCCCAGACAATTGCTCTCTTGTTCCTTAGTCTAATGGGCCTGAGAAGCTGTGAGGGCGAAAGGGTAATGAATTCCTCTAGGTGGTGATAAGAGCTACATTCCGAGAGGATTAACAGCACAAAAACCAGCTTCTAGGAGGAAAAAAACTGGAAAAGCGGGGGAGGGGAACACCCACGTTGACACACAAACAGCCCCACAGCGAGCTTTCCCGTGTGTGCTCAAAGCCACATTCCAATTTTAGCTGTCAAAAAGCGAGCTACTTTGACAGGAACATCTGCATGTTGTACATGGCAGGGATGGTCTTTAGAAGACTTGGGAGCATTCTTGGTTTGCTGCAAGGGACGGACTACGGTCATATGCTCGGCTTTGCCATAAGATTTATATCTGGTGACTCTCAGGTACCTCCTTGATCAAGACGCAGAAATATTTTCAAAATACCTTGATTTCAGATTTTTCAACCTAGAGGAGCAGAGAAGAGGGGAAGAAAAAGTGCGTGTAATTTGTTAACCACATCTGAGAATGGCTCTGCAAATAGAAATTTGGCCCCGTTTAAACTTTCCTCAAACAGCATGATCATGGCGTTGAAATTTGGGATCTTGCTTGTGCAACTCAAATGGAGGCCCCTTGTCTGTGTTTCAATGGATATATTTGGGGAAACGTAAAGGCAGTATCATTCCTGTGTGCTAATCAAGGGCCAGAACCAACCCACACACATCTGCCTAGCGATTCCTCACTGCTGTTATGAAAATAAACCTCTTATTTTTTTACAGAAAGTCACTACCCTCAAAGGGGAAAACAAGAGCACATAGATGTGGCCCTGATTTTCTCACTCACTTCTAACCCTTCACCACCCCCTTCCCCCAGTTGCTGCAATACCCCAAATGTTCAGATTTTAAATCTAAACACCCTTTGTCTTGCCATATCCCCTCTTGTGCGTGCGCGCGCACACACACACACACACCTGACTTAGTTTAGTTTATCCCCCCAAAAATAATTCTGAGGTGTTTGCTACTCAGACACGTTTCTTGAGAAATAAACACATCATCAATTCTTATTGAAGCAGTGACTTTTACAGGTCCTGTGCTATAGTCTAAACCAGAAATACATCAGACTATTGTAGGAAACTACAGCTTTTACATTTTCTTGTCTGAACTCTGCTCCTCTTTTTAGTTAGAAGAGAACATTCCATAAATATCCAAGCAGGCCTTCGGTAAAGATGCCTGATCCACATTTTGCATGGCAGAGTCCATTGGAAATCTACCCTCTTGATGTCAGTACAGGCTTAATGAAGTTAAACATTTGCCTAGTGAGTTTGTTTTTGAGAGGAGTCGCTTCAGGAAGGCATGTTGGAACAAATCTAAGCTTAGCTAACCATGAGTAATTCCTTGCCTGTGTCCATAATTTTAACAATGTGAATCATTAGCTCAGACCCTCTCTTTTATCCCAAAGAAGATATATTGGGCAAGACCACAAATTTTAGTGAAGGCTCTTTGTGCTTAGTAGGAAAGAATGTTGATGTTCCTCACCTTTGTACAACGAGATGACTTTAGCTGTAGTCTCATGACCCTAGAAATGGAGCCTCAGGTCTCATACAGTGTCAGCAGCCCTAGTAAAGAGCCATGTTTGGCCATTTCCATCTTGCTTCCCTGGTTCGGTCTCCTGCTTCTGGAGTCCTCACCAAAATGGGAGGCTAATTATTGGCAAGGATTTTTGTTAATGTCCTTTCTTCCCATGTTGAGAGGTAGTGTGTAGAAAATACAAGTAACTTTAACTGTCTGTACATGTATTTTAAAGTGATTTCTGGGATACACAAGAAAATGCTTTTCAATTGAGTTTGTTAGTTATTTGCTGTGACTGAACAAACCAGATTTTAGCAACAAAGGCAGTACCTTTAACGTCTTGCCAGGGTTGTGTTTTGTAGCTAAACATGACATTTAGGAAATGTCAACTCTGAATGACTTTTTTAAAAATTGTAGTTAAGTATGGTTGGATATACGTACAATCCCTGACTTACAAGAACTTGACAAACAAGTTTCCAGTGGACATAAAAGGCTGCCCTTCCTCCTTCCCTCCCCTTTCAGGATCCCTTTCATTTCTCCTCTTTGCCCTTCAACCCGCCTCCCTCCCGTCCCCCTCAGTGCCAGGCCACTGGAGCACTGCTATGGAAACTGCCTGTGGGAAAACTTAGCTCTTCTGGAAAAAGTGTGGTTTCTATAGAAAAAAAGTGGAAGAAGAAGCTGCGCATAATAGGCAACAATTGGGCCTGGCCCCAGAGATAGCTCCCGGGGAGGACCAGGTAGACTCCCCAATATTTTCTTTAATGTGGCATGATTCCTTTTAATTTCATTTACTTTTCTTCATCTTGACTTACAGGTATCCTTTTTTTTTAAAGATCTAGATGTCTTTGAGAGAGTTGAGGAAAACTGCCTTCGTTCAGTGAATTGGGTCAGGCCATAGTGACCACACATATAAACACACAACCCTTGTGTATGTTGAGTGCTTTTTGTCTCCCTGTTTACAAAAGGTTTCCACACACATTTGTTCTTCAGCTGCTTTACAAATGGTGAGACAGACTCAGAGAACTTGAAATATTTGAGCTGCTGGAAGCTGAACTAAAAACTGCAAATTTAAATTCTGAATTTAGTTCTCCTTCCATTCCATATTACATTGTGTGTGTCAACATCTTTATGCATGTATGTCTTTGTATGTGCACACATGTGCACGCATCTCTGTCTTTTTCAGTAGTGATGCAAACCTATTTGCAGGTGATTAAGAAACAATACAATTCACAGAATTGAATCTCATGTCAATATTGTTTTATAACACCCTGATGCCTAGATGGTGAAAATTAGATAACTGGGCCTTATTTCAAGAGCTTTAGAGATTGAGAGTATTGTATGTGCCTATAAAAACATACTTAAAAACCTGAATATTAAGATTTTACAACTTGACTAAGAAATAGCTATGTAACTATTAATTAGAAAATTAATAAAATTCATGAAATATATATTTTAATAACAGGCCTAATCCCAAACACTATATTTACATCTGTGGTTTTGCATTCCTTGTATATGGTAAGTCAGTGCACTCTTGGCAAATGGGTATTATTTGTATCTACAAAGTATATTTGAATTCCATACCAGAAAGCCAGGTTCATTAGATATTTTTATGTGTTAACCTTCTGATCAGGGCTTAAATAAACACAGTTCTGAAACTGAAAATGATGAAACATGCAGAAAAGCACATTTTACAGGTCTATTTATAGTAATAATAATGATAGTTCTAAACAGATTGTCTCACTGGCAATGAACATACAATGGGGACATCATAAGAGATGAACTGGTGCCATTTTCTGAGATAGAAAATTCTCACATTTTACATAAAGCCAGAAGTAAAAATGGTTCCAAGAAAAAACATGTGTTAAGAATTATAAGTGTTTAGCTTAGAAGGAGGGAAAAAAATTGGGTTATCACAAACATTGCTTTTTTTTTCCTCCCAAAGTATAGAAACAGTTTCCATTCTCTGACTCCATGATGTCATACTCTGAATAAGAAATGGTGAAGGAAATGGAATTATGCAAATTAATGACAAACTTGTGATCAATTAGATTATTTAATAGGAAATGAAAATCTGAACAGTGTGGTAAATATCTAATAAAGCCTTAAGGATCATGGAATTATTATTTGTTAGAACCTTGTTTATGGTTAAAATTGTGTAAAGTTCTACCTGAATATTTTCTCAAACTGTAGCATCATCCTCCAGCATTCTTCATAGATGTTGAATTTTTGTTCCATTCATTTTTATTTTATGGCCAGGTTTTGGGGGACATACATTTACCTCTCTAATCTGCCTCACTAGGATAGGTTACTACTTACTATTCCTGATGGTCATTCCAATGGCAGTATCTATAGGATTTCGTACGCTTGGGCTCTGCTGCAGTCTTTAGCATTGCTGGCTAAGTGAGACCACTGAGAAATACAAGCCAAACCCCCAATGTCATGGGAAGACTTCTCCCCATCTGAACCTGGCAGAAGTTCATAGGCTCTACGTCTCAGCTCACCCTCTCACTTTCTTTGGAGACTGGCAGTTACAGAGACCAGCAACTTCCGCCTTTTGAAAAACTTGGAAAGGGAGAAAAGCCGCTATGTAACTGATGTGATTTTTTTTTAATTATTAAATGCCTCTTTTCTTAGTTTAAACAGGACTTGAAAAGCCAACCCAGACCAAATTATTTTTTCTGTACTTTCATAAATCTTGGCTAAATTTTAAAGCACAGGTTGTATTTTATATAATGAGGATAGGGAAAATTTATTCCCATTTCCACGAAATGGCAAGTACACTGACTTGGTCTAGATCCATTTACATGCAAGTAGACCATCATACCGTTAACTGTGAACTTGGGTTTTAAAGTCTTGGTAGTTAACTTTGGAGCAGCCGCATATACGCGAGGGCAGTAGCTGTCTCAAAGTGCACTGCAGACTTCCCGTTTGAGAGAGGACAAGGATAATCTGACTCCATCAATGAAGACACTGAGCACGCAGAGCCTGGGAGAGACTTACTTAACCAGAGACAAGGAAACTGCCCTGATGTCAAGCAGCTAATGTCCTGTCACTTGCCAAACATTCCTGCCGTAGAGTCATGTTCTGAAATTTTCATGAACCAACTAGACGAACAAACTGTGTGGTCTGGATTAAATAATATCTGCTGAAAAAGAAAGGAGTGAAGTTAGCTGGAAGGCCAGATGGCAGCTGTATTTTCTGCAGAACTCTATTTGGAAAGTGAGCTTTATGTAATTTTTGGTCATTTCTTCCCATTTTAAGTCCGTTTTCAGAATAAGTCACACAGGTTTCAAAAAATGAACTGCACAGACATAAGCACATCATATAGCCTGTCCACCGAATTACAGCTATTTGGCAAAAAGGCTTGGTTTCTTTTTCTTCCAGCACTGTTGTCTATTCTAGCTTCTATCCCTTTTTATTATCCAGCTGTCCGAATTACCCCAGAGCTCAACTCCATAGCTTACAATACCGTGGAGTCCACATACAGGAAAAATGTGGCTGAAAAGGTCATGAATTTATTACTAGTCTTTGTGGTTGACTAGATTGTTCACTTGCGTGTAGGAAACCGGCGGTTGTCAACTGCATACACACAAACGTGATGTTTCCTTTTTCTTCAAGGCAGAGTGCCATTTCTTGATTTTATCTTCCAGCAAACTTAGTAAGTAATACCCTGGACTCATGAAAATTTAGTCCATGTTTCATGTTTCAGAATTTTACTTTGAGTTTATAGGGTGAACCTCAAGCATTTAAATAGGAACAAAGAAACATCAACTCACACTGGGATTACTTAACCATAGCAAATCAGGAGAGAGGAAGATTTCCAGAAATCAATTAAGGTTGTTTATTTTCCAGTTGGTGGGATCATCTCTAGGCATATTTGGGTCCTCTCTTTCTTCCTTCATATCTTATTGGTTACCAAGGCTTGATCATATTCCTTCTAATTGACTATTTGTTTCATACTTTCTTCTCCATTATTTCCTTTATTGCTCCAGCCAGACTCTCATCGTCTCATTCTAGACTCTTCAGAGCTGTTCTAACCAAATGCAAATACTAATCCATCTGATACGCATCCTAACTCCAGTCTGATCTTCATAAACATAAAACACAAAGATGTTTACATCTTTAAAGTGTCTAGCGATCGCATATTTTGTTCTACAGGGAATCAGATGCAGATAGATATCTCTGCCTAGATTTCATGGCCCAGAGTGACCTGCCACCTTCTCTCTTCTCTCTCTCCTCCAATAACCAGCTTCATCTCCTGCTGCTTCACATTATGTTGGTTCTGAAGTCAGTGTCTGATGAAAGCCAGCCTCTATCCCATTTCTGTGATGTCTGTTTTTGGACAAAGTGTTCTAAGATAAGTCTCACTTGGAATTCCCTTCCCTTTTTCCTTCTAGCTCAATGAACACCCATTCATCCACTTTCTCCTTCCAATTCATTTCAACACATACTTTCTGAGCATGTGCCATTAAATAGAAAGCCGCCTTACAGTGCATGGGGAGGAGTGCAAGGCTGTGTGAAACAGGGTCCCTACTGGACTGCCCGAGTCTGTTTGGACTGCTCCAGACCACCAGATCCTTCTCTTCTAACCTTGACAGTACTTAAAGTATAGACCAGCGGGCTACAGAGTGGGGTGCTCAGAATAATCCACTGGGGTACAGGAAGAATCTACTGGAACTCATATTTACATTTTTTCATGTCATTTGAAATTTCTATTTTAGAGTATTTTAATAAAGTATATAGTGTGTCAGTACAAAGGTACATGGTAACCATTTACAGATAAATAGTATACACATATTGGGCATCCATGTGCTAGCATTTTTACTAATGGAGTGAATGATCAAAAAATATAGAGAGCCTCATGGGGCGCCTCATGAGCCTCATGGTGGCTCAGTCAGTCAAGTATCCGACTCTTGATTTTGGCTCAGGTCATGATCTCAGGGTCCTGGGATCGAGCACTGTGCAGGGGCTCTGTGCTCAGTGGGGAGTCTGTTTGAGGATTCTCTCTTTCCTTCTCCCTCGGCCCCCTACTCCCTCTCTCTCTCTCTAAAATAAATAAAATCTTTTAAAAAAATAGAGCCTCAAATTCAGAACTTTCATTGGGATTTTTAGGAGGTCAGCAAATTGGCCCACCCAGGTCCACTTATTTTCTCATTCAAAAATTATTTGCTAATCTACCCTACAGTGTGCCAAGCAGTGTGAAGAGATAGAGAAGTCAGGTAAGAGGAGATCAAAATGTCAGCTTTATTTCTGATAGATGCTTACTGGAAAGTGTGGCTTTATATCAGGGCCAGGATGGTTTGCTAATACTTTACCCCTGCAGTAAGCAGACCCAGTCACAGGCAAAGTGGGAAATTATGGGACATTTTCTAGTCAGCTAGGGCCTATAGGCCTGTGCCCAAAGCTTACTGCATGACCAAGAGCAGCTAAGAAGTCACTCTGTTTGCAGGCAGGCAGAAAGATCCTAACAGAGGGAGAGAAGGGGGGATTGAGTGGGGCATGCTCAGTTTATTCTTTTAAACGCACCTATGAGATAAGCCATTCCTTCATGGGGGAGGGAAAGTAGGTAGCAGGTGGAGAGAGGTCACAGTGTTTCTATAATATGCAAGGTCCCTCCTGATAAATACACCAGTTTTGTTTCAGCTTTTATCACCTCTTAATAAGTAAGATTTTCTGTTGTTTCAAATGTATCTCCCTAAAAAAGAGCACTCTTTTCACCAAAAGTACAAGCAAAACACATAAAACTTGTTGACAGGATTTTGAATTGTGTGCTTGAAGGCCTAAGATGTATCTGGACTGAGGCCTGGAACCTGATGCCATTCTATGGCCCTTCCCCAGAATTCACTGTCTGATTTCCCAACCCTGCATTAGAACAGAATGCATCCGTGTGTGTGTGTGTGTGTGTGTGTCTTTGAAAAGAATGGTGTGGCCATCAATCTCATCTGGATATATTGTAAAACTCCTTTCCTAGCTCTGCCTCCCTATTCCCCACCATGTACGCGTGCGTGCGCGCACACACACACACACACACACACACACACACACACAGGGTTCCCTGACATTAAATTTTACAGTTTTTGGCACATCATGGAATGAAAGACATAGGTAAAGGCATGTGGTTCTGGAAAACAAAGAAGAAAAACAGAAGCTTGTTGCTTCTCATTGCTTGTAAGCAGAAGGTAATTTAGTGTCACTCTAAAAGAGAGAGGAAGGGAGAAAGAGAGAGGTTTTGCATCGGGAGCACCTCCGGTCCTGGAGTGAGGGACTTTGTTGAGGTCCATTCTCACTCCTCCTGCCTGACCTCATGGGGCAAAACTCTAACATGACATTCTGGAAGATTAAAATCTATCCAGTTTTTAAATACGTACAGAGAAGATTTCACAACCTCCCTCAATAACGAATTCAAATGATTAAACATAGGCTCAGAGAACACTTTTCTCCAAACTGTCAAGGCATTCTTGCTTCAATTCAAAATTGTTTCCTTTCTAGAGTGGAAGAGACAGTTTGTCACCATCCCTTGTGTGATATCACGATATTAAGTTGACCACTAGATTTCCAACTGAATAAGCCAATCCAGTGCCATCCTATACCTCTTTTTTGTTTATTTTGAATCTTCTGTGTGGTGCCTCTCTGTATCTTCCTCAATTTTCCACACCCTGTTTTAGTTGTGGAAACTAAATAAAAGGATTATATGGTGGTTTCTATGTGCTTCCATGTGTTTATCCAAACTAGTCAGCTTAAAGAGATACAATGCTAATTTAAAATCAGCTTTTTACCTGTCCATTTTGATTTTTGGGGGGTATTAGGACATTTACTCATAGTTCTTTAGGATACAGAAGTCTTCTTAATCCAAAAATGTGAATGCTGGAAATTTCAGGAAGGTCAGTGAAGGAAATTTTTGAGCAAATATTAGTTAGGATGCCTATTTGGCTTCTGTAATAAAAGCAAAACAATGGTGGCTTCAAATGTAAAGGTCAGTTTCTCCCTGTGAAAGTGTACGCGAGACGCGAGCATGCAGGCTGATGCAGAGCTCCGCAGCGAAGGGGACCGTCTTCTTATCTTGTTGCTCTGCCATTCTATCTTTATGGCTTCCATTGCAAGATACTGTCACACTTCAGCCGCCAAGAGAGGGCCAGAGGAGAGGAGACCACACCCTTGTTTTAAGGGGACAACCCAGAAGTTGTGCATATCCCTTCCATTCACATCCCCCTGGCCAGCATGTAGCCGCCTGAACAGACTGAGCTGCAAGAGAGGCTGGATTGTGCTGGGCGGTCATGAGCCCAGGTAGGACTTCAGAGTTCTATTACTGATGAGCAGAGAAGACGGATGATGGGGTACCAGCCCTGCCTCAGGCTCTGTAGACCCAGGCTGAGAAGCACGTTTTGACCATGAGTTCAGCTAGGGGACTTTTAAGGAGTGCAGCAAATACCTAAGGATATGAAGAGGGAGAGAATCTTGCTGTGCAGTAAGAGCCCAGACTCCTGGAGAAGATTGGTGCTGTAAGCTAGCAGATCTCAGTCCTGGCCTTCAATAGTAAGGTACACCTCTCCTGCTGCTAGAAACGAAGTGGAAGCTTAATTAACTCCAAGAATATTCTTTGGCTACTGTACCACCTAATTAAAATAGATTATCTAAGTGAAGTGTCCAAACTAAATAGGTTCAATATAAAACCAAGATCACAACTTGGCCCGGTTACTCTCTATTTCAGGCCACAGAAGCTGCGCTACTCCATCGCCCCTTGATCTAGATCATCCTGTTAGTCTGAGGTATTTTGCTACACTTCCATGAAAGGGGCAGGAGCATATATTTGAGGTCTGTAATGAAAAAAAAAAAAAAGACAACTTTTTAAATGCTAGTAAATGAAAATTTTAAGTTAAAAGAAATGGTACTACTGCTCCTACCCCCTTGCAGGATCTACATTACTTTAAGAATGTTCTAGGAAAATAACCATAAAAAGACATTTTGCTGATTACAATGCTATACATATTCCATCTGGGACTTGCGAGTCCTATTTGTTTACTCGATTAGCCAGGCACTTTTTCCTGTTAGTGTCCACATTCATCTTTTTCAAATGTAACCCTGGTTTTCATCTCAGCCTGACAAGAGCAACCTGGATTTTGACAGTCACACTGATTTTTATCTATTTAAACTGCTAGAAGCAAAATCTGATTTTGTTCCTGGCTTTTGTTATTGAGAAAAGTAATAAAAACCAAGGCAGAATTAGATCAGGGACATCCATTATTTTAACCAGGAACAAAAAATAAATATATAGCTCTACCTAAGTATTGGATTAATTTAAGTATATGGGGGATGTTAAAAATTGCATTTAAAATGTGTTTCTCAGCTGATCATTTATGTGACATACAAATTTAACATTTCTATTGTCTGTTGTAGAAATAATAATATAATAATAATGAAAACTCTCATGTGTTGAGTTCTCAGTATGTACCTTCCCTGCACAAATTTTTCTGTGCTTAATGCTTAAGCCTCGAATCAGTTCCATCCACACTGCACACCTGCTAACAAAGCAGAGGATGGAAGGCCAAGGAGCTTTGGGTGGAAGATAAACAACAGGTTCTACCTCGGTATCAATATTCCCAGTTGAGTAGATTGTGCATTCTCAGCAGGGGCTACATTTCCCCCAAGGGGGTGAAAATTCATTCTTGAAGAGTGAGAGTCAGATATTATGGCTGAAGTCAGAGTGGGGGCGAAGGGGAGATGTGACGGTGGAAAAATGACCAGAGAGAAGCCACAATGCTAGCTTTGAAGATGGAGGGGGACAAGAGCTAAAATGTAGAGACAAACAACAGAATCTGGAAAAGGTCAGGAAACAGGTCCTCCTCTGGAACTTCCAGAGAGGAATGCCGCCCTGGTGACACCTTGATTTTAACCCAGTGAGCTCCATGTTGGACTTCTGACCTACAAAACTGTAAGATAATAAATTTGTGTTCCTTGAAACCACTAACTTTGTGCTAATTTGTTACAGCCGCAATAGTAAACTAATACCCCGGTTTCCTCTCTGCTTGTGAGAAGAATAGAATGATCAATGTCACAGGTTTCTGGTCAACATTAAATAAAATAATCCATGAGAAGTACTTAGCATAGGGCCCATGGTGACATCCTGGCCTTGCCAATGTTCAGATGGGCAAGGTTTGCGCTTTGAGGGCACTTTCCCATGTTTATGTTGCTGATAGACTTCTTTCTTTATATCAGTGACAAGAGTCAAGTTTTATACTGGCCCTGTCACTTTAAAAGGATTTTGTAGATTTCTCCTTAGATTCATGATACATTGATTTTGTATTTCAATTGTGGGAAATTCCTTTTACTAACTTCCATGTACAACCAACTCTTAAGTCCTCCCCAAAGCTGTTCTCCTCCTGTGTCTTCCCTGTCTTCTGCCCTGTCTGAAGAAATGCCTAAAACCTTGGTGGGGTCTGTGGAGAGGTGGGGGAGCAAATTCCCAGCAGTAACAGAGAGGAGACAAAGGCCAGCTGCCAAGCAGCCCAGTTAGGGAGGGGGAGCACCAGGTGGGGCTGCCATTTCAGAGAGAGGCTTTCCAAGTGAAAGCCTGGCTGTGCTGGGAAGGATGTACTCCGGTGTATTGTTTTCTTTTTTTAACTTTAAGAAAGTGTGTGTGTTTTCATTCTTGCTTTTTTAACAACCAAGACAATCCCCACTGAAAATGAGAATCTCCACAGTGTAACATTCACTGACTTGCTTCATTAAGTCAGTTGGGTAGAGCCTAGTGTAAATAAAGTGAAGTCCACAGGTTTTTCTCTATCTTTGTTGAGTCAATTATTTTCACAGAGAACAGCTTTTGCATTATCACAGGAAAAGAAACTAACAGCATTGTATTCCTACTACCCAAGTGTTAAAACTATGTGTGTTTACATATGTTATCTTTTAACTCACAGCATTGCTGTGAAATAGATAGTATTACTCTTCGTTTCCTGCTGAGGAAGAGGGAGTGTCCTCACAGTATCGTTATGAAGTAGATAAATAGATACGGTTACTCCCGTTTATAGCTAAGGACCCAGGGGCTCAGGGAGGGTGGTATCTGTACTGGTTTGGCTGGGACAGCAGCGTGACCGCTGTCTGGGGCTGCAGCTAGCTGGTTGCCCACACAAGACCTTTTGGTTGAGGCCTGTTTCAAAGCCTGGTTTTTAGTCTTCAAAGTCCATGTATTGGACTTTGTGAGCTCAGAGATGCTCAGACTCTGCAGTGATATACTCAGGCTAACCAAGTTTTAATAAGGATGATGGATCAACCTTTATCACTAGGGCATTTCTTTCTTTCCAAGGACCAGGACATCCCCCTTCCAGTGTCAAGGGCTCATAGACTTCTCTCGCTCACCAGTCTGATCCCTGCACTAGCCTAGCATTCTCTCTGAAATGTGCATCTGGCCATTTCCCTCCCTCGCTTGCGACCCTTCAGGGACAACTTGCTAACCTCAAGATAAAGTTGAGGCTCCATAACGTGATTCAGAGACTTCTTTCTCTCTAGATTCATCTTGTCATTTGGTTCTAGGGATACTGAACACCCTGTCAAGCCCGAATGCCTTTTGCACAAAGTCTGGGCTTTGGCGTATTCGAGTCCCTCTGCTGAGATTATGTTCTCCCCTCTCATTCCCTCTTCACTGCACCCCATCCATCTTTATAATCAGGCTCCAACTTAGATCTAACATCCATCTTGAAGCTTTCCTTGACCCTTCTAATCTTGCTAATTTGCCCCTTTCCCCCCCAAGTCAAAGTGCTCTAATAAAACTTGTCCTTCCTCTGTAATAGTATGTGTTGACTTGTGTCCTGTTTACCTGTTTGGTAACCCTCTCCAGAATCAAAGTTCTCTGAGGCCAGGGTTTATATTCCACTCACTTCTTCTAGTACTTGGCACAAATCTATGTATATAGGAAGTTCTTGATAAAATGTTCTTGAATGAATAAGGACTAGAAGACCTATCTTCAAGGCCTGGCCTTGCTACTTTCCAGTTGTGTGACTTTTGACAAGTTCCTTATACACTCAGGATCTCAGTTTCCAAATTTATAAACAGAGAAATTTCACTGAGATATTATGAAGTTCTTTTCAAACATGAACATACTGGGATTCTAATGCAACTCATGAGCCACCCAGAAACCATAAATCAGCAATCATGTCTTGCAAATGCTAAGTTGGGCCCATTGCCATGGACTTAATTTCTTGAGCATGGATTGATTATTTCATTCCATCCACTTGTATACATTAATGGTCAACAGATTCATACCTGTTCTTATGTTGATATTTTTGTTCTTCACCCAAGGGTTTATTTTCTACTGGATACTCTCTTCATTTTATGCTGATTGGTACATCTGAAAAGAGCCTCTTAAGCCTGAAAAATAATAAAGTCTGTTTATGTCTACTTTTTGTTCTTATGTCCATCTGTTTTTACCTAGAGGGAGTTAATGAAACTTTTTGCTGTACTAAGAATTTCAAGTGAACGTAATTTAAAAAACTATTAGATGAGAACTGTAGTCTCAAATAAGAAACAAAATCTGCCATTTTTGCTGATTATTCATGGACTTGAGTTGGTAATAGGTATAATACCGTATATAACTGTGTGAAATATTTGATATAAAAAAAAAAGGAAAAAGAGAACCACTAACATGCCAACAGTAAAAGTGTTAATGTCAAATGTAAACCATTGCAGTAACTCACACATGATGTCTGCTGGGTTAGCTCCCCGGTCAAGGAATCCATGTCCAACTACAGGTTGTATTTGTGCTTATACACTTTGGAGGTTGCTTCCTTCTATGTTCCTAGCGCTAATTACCACAGGGATCAGAGTATTAGTACATCTCAGATACTTCTTGCTAGTAAATTAAACATGTTTAGATATTTCATTCATATGTTCTATGTAATAATTTGAAGTAGTAATTTACTAAGAGTTTCTATAAGTATAATTAATTTTTCCTAAAATTTGCTCTATATTTCCTGGTAATCGTGACTAATTCAAACTTGAAAATAGACTTGACATTTTTCAAAAGTTACTTCTTAACCTTATTGCAAAGTCTTGATCAGTATTATTAAAATGATACCCCTAATGGGATAAAACATTAGGGCTCTAAGTAAACTCACTACACATGATTTTTATTTTCTGCTTTTAAATGAAAGTTTTCTTGCCCAATGCAGAATTCCTTCTATCTTTGGACAAAACTGTATGTGGCCTAGCTGATAGGTTAATTAGCATTGGGATCTTTTCCCCTCTCCGTTATTTTTATGCATTGTTGCTTATTTAGCAGTCCATGGTGATCTCTGACCTCCTGACTCAGCAAAGCCCACTGCAGGTCAGGTGGCCATGACCTCGTGTGGACAGAGCAGTTTG
The DNA here is from genome assembly GCF_004348235.1 of Phoca vitulina. Taxonomy (NCBI): domain Eukaryota; kingdom Metazoa; phylum Chordata; class Mammalia; order Carnivora; family Phocidae; genus Phoca; species Phoca vitulina. The sequence goes on along the minus strand of NW_022589704.1, from coordinate 34,847,416 downwards.
TTAGCGGCACACCAGGAAAACACCAAAGACAAATGGATTTGTTGTTTCTTTACTGACAAGTTACTCTGAGCTCAGATCACCACCAATGAAAATGATTTGATGACTCAAATACTTGATATAGAAACTCTGATGAAAATCTATACTTTTCAAGAAAGTAAGAATATATCTTTATATGGAAAATAAACTGTGGTGGTTTATTTGGGGGACAGTTTTTGCTTTTGATTACAGATTACTTAAATTACTTTGCAAAAATAGATCAAAGAAATTAAGAAAATAATGCTCATATTTACATGTCTGAGTGTTGAAAGTGAATTCCGGTTTTTATGCTGCATATGGGGTATATGTAAATGAACATATATGTTCATGTAACATGTAAATGAAAGTTCAAACCCTAAAAGTTACTGCTCATGTTGATGATCAACTAAATAATGCTATAAATTTGGGTATATCCTTTTAGCATGTTAATTACTTCCATCATTAAGAACAGTGATTCTTTTTTTTTTTAAGGTATTATTTATGTATTTTGAGAGAGAGAGAAAGAGAGCACAAGGAGGGGGAGAGGCAGAGGGAGAGAGAGGATCCCAAGCAGACTCCCTACTGAGCATGGAGCCCCACATTGGGCTCGATCTCATGACCGCGAGATCATGACTTGAGCCGAAACCAAGAGTCAGACACCCAACCAAGTGAGCCACCCAGGAGCCCAAGATCAATGATTCTTAATGGCAGGTGGTAAAGGAAGCTGTTCATAAACAATGTAGTGCTTTGTCTCATAGCTCTGACTTTTAGAAATTAGAAATTTAGAAATTACTTAATTTGATATTTCAGTAACATCACAGGAAAAGAAGAATGTTTTCCTTATCAAAAGATTGAGAAACCTGCTTTAATTAATCTGCAGTTAAAAACAGGTTGGTAAATGGCAGAATTTTTGACGGAAAAGAAATAAGGAAAATGAGTTGTTCCTATGCAGCAGGATTCCAGATGTTCCAGGGTAGGCAGAAGAGTGGGTATCTATAAACCCAAGAAAGGACACACACTTGGCAAAGTTAAAAGGAGGAAGGAAAAAATACAGCGTCCAGAACAATTTCTTGCACGTAATAAGCACTCAGTAAATAGTTTTGCGTGAATAAATGAACTGAGACCATCCAGCCATATCAAGCATTGATATAATTTATTTCTGATATAGCATACAAAAGTGACACAAAAATAGTAAACGGGAATGATGAGAAACTTAAATTATTCAAGCATTTGCTAGAAGTCTTATTCATGTTTAAAGGAAGACAGGGTTTCAGATACCAATTTACCTCATTTTCATCTCTAGGAAGGTAAAGGAAATGAAGGGAACTGCTGTTTTGGATCTACTTTAACCAAGAAGAGATTGGTTGGTGAAATAGAAGTAGACGGAAACTTTATTCATTTATTCAATAATATTTCTGTGTCTACTATGTGCCAAACTCTTGGAAAATAGTGACCATGCCATTTTAGCTTTTGTGATAACCAAGGAGCAGGTGATGGTTATAGCCAGATATGTATCACAGATGTTAGGAGGGAAATTTCAAGTCTCAGAGAAGAAATAGATATGATTCTATAGGCTGAGACTCTAGACTAAAGAGATGAGAAACCCAACCCTTAAAACTGAGATTAGGGCTCTTTCTATGTGCTCTCAAAGCTTCTCAAACCTCCCTTCTCAAATTCAGTATCACACTGGATCATGATTGCCTTTGCACTCACTTATCTATTTGTTGTGAAACTTTAAGCTTCAAGAGGGCAGCACTGTATCTATCATGTTTATCTTTGTGTCCTAGTAAATAGGACAGGACTTGGCACATAGCTGATACCCAATAAATACACACACACACACACACACACACACACACACACACACTTCATTGTATATATAATGAATTAAGCAAAAAGCAATAGTAAAATTCTGATAATATAATCATGAATATTTTTCCAAATTATCAAAGATAATGCACACACACACATTTGTCAAGTCTAAGAGTCCACAGTTTTTTTAACAATTAGAACTAGAGGTTTGACAGGGCGCCTGGGTGGCTCAGTCAGGTTAAGCGACTGCCTTCGGCTCAGGTCATGATCCTGGAGTCCCAGGATCGAGTCCCACATTGGGCTCCCTGCTCTGCGGAGAGTCTGCTTCTCCCTCTGACCCTCCCCCCTCTCATGCTCTCTCTCTCTCTCTCTCTCTCATTCTCTCTCTCTCAAATAAAATTAAAAAAAAAAAAGAACTAGAGGTTTTTGAAAGTTCTAAAACAGTGAGGAGAAGAGATGGCTATGGCTTCAAAGGGCATGCTCAGATTAACTCAAAATATAAAAGACCATTTAAAGAAGAATGGAAGGACAGGCAAATAACTAAGAACAAATACCAAAGAGAGAGAGAATCCCACTAGAATGGTGTTGGGAAGCCTAGAGTCCAAAGTGAGCTGAAGTATGTAAAAAAAAATTCTAAAAACAACAAAAGGGACTTAAAAAGCTGGCAAGGAATAATCCTACAGAAAATGAAGGTCACAGAATAAACCAGACATAGAAAATTGGAATGCTTATGATGTCAAGTGTGTTGTTCCTGTTTTTGATAATAACATAGTTAAATTTCTATCAAGAGTGGAGTATTATTTTTAGTTGTACTTTTTACTGTAGAATTTTATTTTACTTTTGTAGAATAAAGAACAAGAAAAGGACAGGACCTCTGATGAGAAAAACAAAGGACTGTTCATCTCTTCTTACTCTTGGCTTTTAATCAAGGATCATGATTTCCGACCTGATAAGGGTAGAACAAAATGAGGATAAGAGGGAATTGAAGCCCATGGCAGCGTAATACCAGATCCTTAGCCCTTCCTCGTGGATTGGGGTCTCCTGGCCCAGATTATATCCACAGGCCTGAGAACACTCACACTTGGGACTCTCCCACTCCAACCAGCCATCTTGAAGGAATGTCAGCAAATGGATAAAGCCCCAAGTGCCTGGGGATTGGCAAAAAGAGAAAACATAGAATCTCAACAGAATTTTAGAATTTATTCTGAAATTTTTGAGAACACTTAGAAATGAAAGTGATAATCATTAGGCACCAACAAGAAATCAAGGGGGCTGAGTGATATTCCTGTTCAATAGAGTAATTGGAATGCAAGATGAAGAAAATGTGGTAGTTACAGTGTATAGGAATATCATGCAGCCAGTTTTCACAATATCTCAAGATTTCATTATAGATTTAATAGAGAAATATGAATGGAATAACAATAGTTAAGTGGATTCACAATAGGTTTACATAACTAACCCAAAGAGTGCTAAAGAATAGGTCCATGTGATCATAGAAAGTGATCTACAGACATTTACTTCTGTTTTATTCTAGATATTTCTTTAGCAATGACTTTAAAAATGATGAATTTGATAAAAATAATCGAAATAACAGATACCTGCTGGGTTCTTACGTGTCAAACACTCTTCTATTACTCTGCATATATTAGTTTATATAATCCTTAACCACAGTCCTATGCAGTTGATACTTTATTTCCACTTTATAAAAGAGTAAGCTGCAGCACAGAGAGTTTAAGTAACTTCCTCAAGGTCACACATTTCTTAGGTGTCAGAGCTGAGATTCAAGACCAGATTGTTTACTTAATGGCATAAATTACATAAATGATATCCTTCAAGCTTGTGAATGACCAAAGTGAAATGTAGAGCTGAAGTGGAAAGTTGTAGATTTGGTATCCAAAAGAATTCCAGTAGACTGGAAAAATTGGCCAAATTAACAAGACAAAATTAATTTGAAGTAAATGTATCCTCATGCACTTAAGTTCCCCCCAAAAAATCAACAGTAAAAGTAAAGATTGGGGAAATGGGACTTAGTAATGGATTGAATGAGGAAGTCTTGGGGGTTTCATTAATATAAGCTCATTATGACCAATGTATAGTGTGATTGATTGTCAATAAAATGCAATCTTAGGTTGCATTAAAAAAAGAATAAAACCATAGAATGAATATATACACATATTGTTATACAATATCTTGGTACATAATATGATCTAACATAACATAATATATGGTATAGATATCATATATACCAGTGTGAGAATACGCAACACTATGTCACATGAGGAATGAATGCACTCTCAAAAATAAGGTTCTAAAGTTCTGACAATACAAAATGTTTTGTCTATAAAATAAGTTAGAGATTTGTGAAGTCCTTACCCAATCTAACATCCTGTGATTCTGTGAATGATTCTGTACTAGAATAGAGAAAGCATACATAGGACAAATGTGACACATGGGGAAGAGTGGTCAGATTTATGGACTATCTGAAGGCAGAGCTAGGAACATTGCATGGGAAATTATAGGAAGGCGGTTGGTTCCATTTTACCTAAGAATTTACTCACAACTAGTCTCATGCAGAAGTGGCTATGTTAAGAGGTGCAGAATCTCCATCATGGAATATGTTTGAGCAGACACTGGATGGCCACTTAATGAGGGTGTTGGAAGGGAGGCTCACATGCAGTCAGGAAGACGGAAGACATCTGAGTCCCTTCTAACTCCAGATTCCAGAAGAGTGGACAATTACTAGACCTCTGTGAAACAAGTATTGAGGGATGGATGTTGAGTGTTGAAGCTGTTCCAGCTTGCAGGACTGTGGGTAAGTTGAGACCTGAAGATACGTTCCATGGGAGTCAGATTGAATTATTAACCAAATCAAACAAAAAATCTAAGTTACACAGAAGGTATTCATTCCTTTCTGGTGAGTTTTCTTTTGATTCTGCCTCAATGGTAAGTCACAAATTATTTTCCAACAAAGCCATATATTTGGAAGCATTTCCTGTCTTGCCTACAAGCAGGCTCTTTCCATGACCATCTCAGACTCCTGGGCACAAGAAGCCCAGAGGAAATATTTCACTTCTGGGAGTATGCCTAGCAAGTATCAGCTAGACCTAACGATTTCAGTGTTCATTTCAAGCTTTTAGACAATACATGACAAAGGCAGAATGAGACACTTCATGGGAAACTTAGAGGAAAGACTGAGGAGAGATTACAATACTACCTTGTCTCCCCTTTTGGAATCCTGGAGTTTCAAGGGACTCAGAGGTCCCCCATTTTCCTGAATTTTAAGTGATCCCCTCTCCAGCATCCCACAAAGTGGTCATCCAGCCTATGCTTGAACAGATCCTGTGCCAGGAGACACATTACTCTCAAGACAGCATCTTCCACTTAAAGAACCAGATGTTAATATTCCATGTCAACTCTACTTCAACTGGAAATTTTTAAAAAATTTTAAATAATAATAAAGACATAAGAGGTAATAGGAAGAAGGGCACAGGAACACAAGGAGATAGCAAGTAAAGGAAAGGGTGAGCAGGAAGATGAAAAATGATTCGGCAAAATGTATTCCACCATGATTTGTCCTCACTGGGAAGTGGAGAACAAAATTTAAAACACTGAGAAAACATTGTTCTTCCCGTTGATAATTTTTCTATTCCATTTGGCTTTTCTGCCAAGCCAGCTTTACATTTCTGATTCTAATTCTTGTGAATAGTAAGATTTCCCAACTGGAGTGACCCCATTAAATAGTTTTTAAACAGTTTCCTTTATGTGCATTGAACCAAAACAATGGCGGCCATCTAGGGAAATAAGCACATGCTTGGGAATTAGTTTCAGAGATTCGAGTCCCTGCCTTGCTATTGACTGGCTCTGGGACCTTGGCCTGAACTCCTCTATGCCTAGTTCTCTTATCTATGAAATGAAGATAATGATACTTACCTTGCAGGAGCATTGTGAGGACTTGGTGAAATAGGCATAAAGGGATAAAACCCAACGAGGTGCTTGAAGAGTTTTTGTTTTGTTGGCTGTTGTCTTCCCCAGTACCTAGGACAGTGCCTGGCAAAAGGAGGTGCTCTCCAAGTGTTTGTTAAATGAATGAATGAGTGGATGGATGAAAGAATGAGCTCAGCATATGATAGCTCTTGCTAAAGGCATGGCAGCATTATCAGATATGAGAAGTCTTTGTAAAGCAAGAGGCTGATGGATTATTCAGAGGTTTGAAGAAGGAGAATGCTTTGTCACAGATCAATTTCTTTTTTCCCATCATACAGCATAGCTTCAGGATTTTTTTTAAAAATTAAACTAAAACCGTGAGCATTATGTAGTCTTTCCTCAGTCCTTCCCCTATGTTTTCCAAGAGGTTATCTAGAGTGGTCTCATTCTGTCTATTCCTATATTGTTAGAAAGCTTGAAATGAAAAATGAAACCCAACTGAAGTCTGGCTGGCAGCCATTCAGAAATAGATTTTTTTAAGTAGATTAATTTTCAAAGACATTTTCCCTCTTTAATACTTACTCATATTTTAAAAAAGAATTACTTAGTAAAACAAACAAGAGTGTCTTTTCAGTGTCTGGTTATCTCCTTTTCAAGACAGAGTTTGGTAAGTTACATAATACTAACTTTTGGGTATTCCCAGGATACAAAACCAGGTAAAAATAGAACCAAATGAAATCTTTAATGTAATTTATGAGTTGCTTTCCCAGAATGAAATGAAACTCAGCTGCATAGCTTTTATTTGTTTTGGAGCATATATTTAATAGTAGTCAGATTAAAGTGTATATTTTTGCAAAACTAAAAGGACAAAGAATCAAGTTGCATCAAGTTGAAATGGTTTAAAAAAAAAAAGGTCAAGTTTTCAATTCAGCATATCAAAAATAATAGAGAAAATTGGGTATAGTTTCAGAACCCGGAACCAAAAATGACAGGGGAGTGGGTCAGAGAATTGGGGTGAGGTAGGGATGAGAAGGAACTCTCCCATTTGCTAAAAGGAAAGCAAAACAAGGACATTATCTCTTTGCTGCATTACGAACAGGGCAAGTGTATAATTGAAACCTCACCATATAACACCTTTCACGAACTGCTTTCTGGTGTCATCTAATTGCTTACTGCCTCCTAATCTTATCTCTGTTCAGAGCCAATCTTAAAATTATACTGCATTACAATAAGCTGAACACTTTACATCTACTAGCCAAGATACATAGCGGACCCCCAGTAAATATTTATCAATTGACTTCTGTGCAGTCTGGAGGCAGGCTTTATTTCCGGCCTCATGTGTGACTTACTTGTTTCTGCCAGAGAGGTTTCAGTTTTGCTTTTCCTCTTAACCTGAAATGCCATTCCCATCATTACCAGCACTTCCTTAAAGTAGTGTAAAAGAGTCCCTCCCCTCAGAAGCCCTGTCTGATAAACCCACCTAAACTAAAGTCTTCTTGCCCCTCTAAGAAGCCCCTTTTATAAACATGATTGTAGACATTTCAGAATGATTTACGATTCCATTACTGGCATTCTTATTTCTCTTGGTTCTGACACACCCCCAACCAATGCCCCACAACATCCATCCCTCGAGAAGCATGGAGTATCATTTCCCACAGGGACATACATGTAAGGATGACCCTCTACATGCAGTGTCCAGGCCACAGGGAGCACCCTCAAAGGGCATGTTCTCTGGCTGGATAATGACATTTTTAGCATTAGTAAAAAAATCAAACCACCCTGATTGCTTGTCTCTATCAGTCTGCCAAGAATGGGTATAAGTGGAATCGAGGCTGTGAGAGATGGATCTTTTTCATCAAACAAGTGATCAAAACCTAATACATTTACACCTGAAAATTGCTTTAAGGTAGATTGGATGACTAACAGAAAGTCTTCCAAAGGGAAATAATATACGGTATTATATTTATTTGAGAGCCCTGTACAATATTTGAACTACTGTACAAAAACCAGTTTTGATTCAATCTTTAGAAAAATGATTTGGAAGAGATTAAACTACATATTGCTGAGGCCTATAGACCATCGTAAGCATTCGGTGCTTTCTGAACTTCCCCCAGTGTGAGTTGAGCCACAGGGCAGGCTGGAGCTCAACGCAGAGGAGAGAGGGTGAGGTGTGTGCTCCCAGGCCTCTCATGCTGTAAACTAAAGGAGTAAGCAGGCAGGCCGTGAAAGGTTTACAAAGAACCCACAGCATACATATGGGTGAATGCAGCAATAAAAATCCGTATCTGTGGGTAGTGTTAATAGGGGTATATAAATGGTAGGGTTAGTGGTTAAATGTGTTTAGCATTGGGTTGTGAAAACCAATTAATTTTTGTTTTCTCATATTCCATAGAAAGTGTACAGTTTCAGCCCTTTTGGGCTGAGTATAGGTTTTGATGGAGAGGAATGAACTAGAGGGTTAGTTTAGTGACCTGGTTACCCCGAACACAAGACTTTGCGTGAGGAAGAAATAAAATAAGTAGAAGACATTGAGGAAGTTACCTGATTAAAGAGATGGGACACCTGGGGTTCGATATAGAAAGATGTTGAGGGCTTTAGTGCTCATGATTAGACCTTGACCCTGAGAATGACCAAAATATTGCAGGGTTAGAGATACTGGGGGAGGAGGATAGGGAGTGGATTGGAGGGTGTGTAAAGTGACGTGGTTAGAACAGCCCTTGCCAATGCTGGTTTTAATGGTGGCGTTTAAAGTGATAACCCAGTCCTAGATGTTGAACGCCAGGGAATGAATTATTAAAGGCTCATTGCAACCAAGGAAGGAAAAATAAAATGAGAAGACATTTATTCCTCTTTTTCCACATCTTCACTGAACATTTAATTGTCCGAGGCACTCTGATAGGTACTTTGGAAAAGAGAAAGGAGAAGTGGAATTTATCAGAGACAGGCCTTTGAAAGGGAAGGAATTCTTTTTGTAATTCATTAAATCTATTAATATCTTGTATATTTGAAGTGCTTTAAAAGTCCTTATTAATTTTCCCATCATAGCATATTTCAGGTGACAAATTTCTATTTTTTATTACAATTAGAAATTGAAAGAAAACTTACTAAGATAGTAAATATGACCTGTAGAATTTTTAGCATATCATAAAATAGTCAAAATGAGTTTTTATTATCTGTGATTACATTAGAATAAACTCAAGGGCATTAAAATCATATTAATTCTCTCTTATCCATCTTAATACAGTTACCTGAAATCAGAATGTATGAAAGGAGATTTAGTAATTTTTAAGTTGTTCTCTAATTAGCCCTAAGACTTCATTTGAACTTTGCTCTCTCTGTATTGTAACTGCTTATTGTCCTCTGAAGACAAGTACCTTAGCTATGAATTTGGTCACTGGAGCTCCGATCATATCTAGTTAGCCAAACGGCCAGAAACTGTGACCTGGCCTGGGTTTCCAAGCCATTCTGCAGGGAAGAGGTCTTCGTGAAAAAGAACATGAAAAACAAATTACCCTGTGGGCATAGTCAGAGCCCTGCGAGTTTATATCCTTCTTGGCAACGCTGCATCCGGGCCTGCGGCCTGCCACCCACGCCTCCCTTGAGTTGCCCTCGTCCTCCCATATGGTGTCAGTGTCCAGGGGAGGGGAGGGTGTAGTCCTATAAGGACAATTTGTGGTCAGAAGTTTGCGTTTCGAGGGCCAGCCCCATCACTGGCTACCTGCGTGACCAGCTAGATGCTAGTCTTAGTTTCTCACCTGTAAAATGAGGATTATGGAAGAGCAACCACGCAGGCTATGGAGGAATCTAGTGAGACGATTTCTCTATATTTATTTTATAACTCCTACTGTGTGCCAAGCACTGTTTTAATCACTTTTACGAACATGAACTCATGTCATCCTCATTACCACCCAGTGAGGTCCTTATTATTATCATCCTTATTATACTGATGAGGAAACAGAGCCATAGAGAGGTGGGGTAGTCTGCCCAAATCCCAAAACTAGTAAGAGGCAGAATTGGGATTCCAACGTGGTAAATGGTAATTATTTATTTTCTGTCATAAGAAGATAAGGAAGAATCTGAATAGCAGAAAATAGGCAGTTTCCTCTCTGCAATCATTTAGGGGCCCAAGATGCTGTGGATGTTGACAGAAGCACCTTAATTCATGCCCATGCCTCTACCACTCTACCACAGGGCCTGCTGTGCTGGTGGGGGGGGTGTCCTTGGATGACTTTGCCTGTGGGTGGTGACTGACATGGGCTCTGATGCTGGGGACCAGGACAGGCCTGACCCTAAGGGGAAATAACACCTTTCTGAAAACATGTCGAATTCACATACTAGTTTTTTAAAAACCAAACCAACAAACAGAGGTAACATATCCAGGACTAACTTGCCTCCAGGTAGAACAGGCGTGACAGGTAAGAAAGCCTCCATTCTGCCTGCCGCGCCCCCTCCTCCGCCCGTGGCTATCCCCACCCCCATACACCTCACATTAGCTTTTCACTGGTAAAGACTGAACCTTCACCATGAGAATTTCATTCCTCTGGATGAGAGCATGACCCCTCGTAAAGACTGAACCTTCACCATGAGAATTTCATTCCTCTGGATGAGAGCGTGACCCCTCGTAAAATGTATATACCCATGGACATGGTAGTACATGATTCATTTAGTGCAGAATTAGCCAGCAGATGCTTCCAGTTAGGTCTAGAACCAGGAACAGGTTTTAGAAGGGGGAGGGGAGAGAGCAAGCCTCAGGGTGCAGTGCCAGGAATGTTTGCTAATTGATTGATATGCCTGCACTAGTGTCACGGGAAGATTAGAAGCGTTTAGCAGATGACCATACCCAGAAGCTGACCTTTGGAATGATGACTAGAGTCCCAGCCTGTACTGTCCCTCAGCCTCTGAGGCAGTCAGTGTAAAGGTTGCAAGTTCGGTCTTACAGCTGTGCCTTCCCTAAGATAAGAAGAATGAAGAACTGGCCATTCACTAATAGGGGCCTGAAGGCAAAAGCACCGGCCAGTTAACAAGCCTTTTCTCAGAAGGTGAGTCCCTCCGCGCCTCTCAGGTGGCTGAGGCCACCAGCCTACTGCCGGTTACTCGGCCACACCCAGGATCCTGCCACCTACGGGTTTCTGATTCCACCTGCGTCACTATCAAGATGACTTACTGGTCATGATAAAGGCGTGTTGATAAAGGGGGCCAGTTGGAGAACAGGGCTTATCTGCCTGTTGAGAAAGCCAGAAGCTCGGGCCTTGCACTGGGCACCTTGATTTGGAGCACACCAGGAAGCCTTAAAAAGTGAGTTGAAGTTGATTTTGTCAGAAAGCCTTAGGAGGAACAGTAATTGTGGTGGTGGGGGGGGTGTCAACGCATTAAAGGGGCTGGCTGCTGGTGGGCTCTCTGCTGCTGGATATCAAGGTGCTGCCTCAGTTTCCTGGTACTCCCCCCGCCACCCAGGGCCAGGGCATGTGAGGCAGTCATCTTATACTGTCTTTACTCGGCCAGTGCCATTTCAAGGAAGTAGGCAAAACCCTTCTCTGCTACTTTGAGAAAGTCATTAAATGTTTACTAAAAGAGCTCTGACTTCATGAAGTAAGAATATTGTGAGCTTCTTGGAACAGAGATTTTTGAAACCAGACTCGGCTCCGAAAAGAGGATGGTTCCTTTACCAGGTGGTTTATTCCACGACAAATGAGCCAGCTTCCCCAGAGCTGGCTTCAAACGTGTAGCTTTTCTTTGCCAAGTTTAGTTAGGATTTCTCTTTGCCAGTCCAGAGTTATGTTGCAGAACCACAATGCATGTTTTCTTTGGAGATGAGTATCAACGTTTTCTTTATAAAGCTGCTATAAAAAGTTTTAAAAAGCATACAGCCCCCACTGACGGCAAGCCTGCCTCGAGCCCTCTGCCATGCCCGGTGTCCGCGACAAGACTCGCAGGCAGCCCAAGGGCTGCTCCGCCCAGGTCCCTGAGCCAGCTCCATGCCAACTCTGATTTCCTTCTCCACCTCCTCGTCTGGCCTTCGTCTGTGTTTTTGTGTACATGTCTGTCTCCATCCGGTGATAGGATTCAGGAGGTCCCAGTTGAGAGCTCAGCTCAGGCACTTAACTAGCAGTGTGACTGGAGTAAGTAGCTTACTCTCTGTGCTTCCATTTCTTTTTCTATAAAATGAGGCGAGCTTACTCCATAGAATTATTATGAGGATTAAATGAGTTGCTACATGAAAAGTGCGTAAGCGTTACTCTGTAACCACTGCCGGCATTCCCCGTGGAGCCTGGCACATGGTAGTTGTCCAGTGAATGTCTGTCACATAATAAGAACAAGCATTGCCCTCTGTAAGAATTGCTCATAGCTAGTCGAAGAACTGGGGGCTAGGAAAGAGAGGGAAAGCGTGTTCTTTTTCAGCATTTTGGGGAGTCTGTGTAAGGCACTTGGTGCTCAGGTGTGTGAAGACGAACCGTGCTTGGTTTTTTTGTCCACACCCGTCCGGGATCAGAGATTTGCTCAAGGGGCAGTAGGGAGGTGGGGGGCAAGCAGGTGTAATCTGCAGGAAGAGAGCCTATTACGGCATGCATGAAGAGGGCAGAATTTCTCCTTCTGAACCTCATAATGCCAGTCACCTCACCTTTCCCAAGGCGTCTCTGAGGATGGACATGTTTTAAAGACTTGAGCTGACATCACGGCATCTTGAAACATAATTGAACGGCTGGTACAAGTGGGTACTTGCACCGGGCCCAGGTCACCCACATCTCTATGGAAACATATGCTTGCTTTCAGAAGCAGAGCCTTCCAGGAGCCAGCATCGGGTCACTTCTAGAAAAAGGCATTTATTTATATTCTCAAGCCGTCAGAACCCTATGAAATGAAATAATTTCACATTAAAGAGAAAAATCATGCCACAGCTGAATGCTAATAAAGCCTGCCACACGCCCACCCCATGTGCTTGCAGAGCCTGGGATCTGCTGCATTGATTTTAGTTGCCCTCTGCTCTTTTGCTTCCATTTGCATTCTGCTGCCTGAGGGAGGTGGTTTGGCACTCTATGCAAAAATGGTTAATCTTCATTCATACGCATTTGCCAGTACTAAAATGGAAAATTCAAAGCTGGGCCTGCCATAGAGTGTGCTTTGTGCTCTCTGCTGTCTATGCGTGCAGCATATACAAGGGTGGACAATTTGGAGGACTCTGCCTCTACTCCAGTGCTGGGCTGTTGAGTGAAGACGTTCTCCCGGAGAGGTCTGAAACTGGCATCAGCACATCTTGCCCTAGATGCGCTCCAGTGATATTCTAAGTGATTGGAAGCTTTTATCTGCCTCTGGAAGCAGGCCTTTTCAAATAAGTATTGACTGCTAATGACCTGTTTAAATAAAACATTCAATTTTCTTTCTTCTCCCCACAAAGAACTTCATAGGCAGCGACATTTCTAAACCAAAGGCTAACCCTGCTTTTCAAAAGAGGCAGAGCCTGGGCTTTTAAATGTGAAATTTTTTCTGACATTTGCCCTTAAAATGCTTTTCAGCCAAGTTGTTCTAACAGTGAGTTTAGTACATTGAAGTGTCTTTGAATAAAAATGCAACCTTGAGGTGGTTTTTTTTTTTTCCCTCCAAATTAAACAAAAAAATCTAGGTAAGTATCTTTATATGAAATTCATATTTCAGTCACCATTCTCTGTTTCATTGTTTATGTGTCCTCATTCCTAATAATTAAAGCAGCTTTCCTCTGAGGAACAAGGCGCTGCACAAGAATTTTTATTAAACTGTGGGAATTAAACCACGGAAGAAAGAGCTAAAGCACTTGGAATAGAAGAGAGCTCAGTAATTACAACACCAGATAAGGAACAGCAAAGGACTGAGGGAAAGGGAAGAGAGCACAAAACAGAAGAGAAGGATTAGGCAATGGGAGAGTCAAGCCACAGAAATCCTATGTCATGTTCCATTTAGACGAAGTCCCGGTTTTGTTGAAGGAACACTGTTTCCCTCCTCAGCAGACATGCAGGTACCCCTGGTTGTGTTGGGGGACTGGACAGTTAGTCCCCGACCAGTTTAAAGGTGATCTTTTCAGGGAAACAGCCTAGTACATTGCAACGGCACCCACGCCTTTTATTTTTTTAAGGTGTATTTTCAACTTTCTGCCGCCTTACTTGTTGAATGTTCCCATCACTCCCAGGGCCCTTCCACACGTGTAGTCCTGAGAGCTGAAGAGGACCACAGAGGTCATTCTCTGAAGGATAGAGACTATGCTGCCCCAAAATATGACTGTAGGAGTTCAGGACTTGCTGCCAAACTATGCCCCTTTGACCTATTGATTTTTGTGGGCTATAGGCGCTTGGAAAACAGCAAATGCAGGGAGAGGCAGTGTCTGAACTCCTCTTGGTCAGTTTTGTCAACCAGGTAAGACTGTTGACTCCCGTCCTAGGAGAGGAGCCTAGAAGTTGACACCACACTCAGACACACTTTGTCATGAACTATCGTACCTCTCATCTCTCCTAAAAATCTTTTGCTCTCCCCTGAGAGGCCTACACCCCTCCTCCCCTTTCCCTGTTAAGATGGTATTTAATTCTGAATTCTAAGCCACGTTGGGAGCTTCCTCCCTTTTCCCTCGGTATCTCCTGTGTAGACGTGAGGTACACACGTTAATAAACTTCTGTTCGTTTTTCTCTCGTTAATCTGTCTTTTATTACAGAGGGTTGTCAGGTAAGAACTCAGAAGGGTATAGGTAAAATTATTTTTCTTCCCCTGCAACTCCAGCGTCTTGTTCTGTAGCAGGAGACCTGAGGCCCTCATGCTATACGGTGACGCTCCAGAACTTTCTTCAGATGTCCATCAGGATGTGGTGCCCCACATAGACAGATCTAGTCAAAACTTACCTGACCTGTTTCTCATTCTCTCATAGCACTGCTCTCTGCTAAGGACCCATTGATGGCAGTAGAGAAGGAAATAAATTAATCTGTTGTATTCTGCCTTCTTCCAGAGGTAAACCGAGTAAAAATGCAGATGTCTCTTAAGTTTATACAGGTTAGGAGCTGGCACTCTGGGAGACTGGTGGACACTCTGTTTTGACTGAATCTTTTTGCTGCTCCCGCCAATCACATTGAGTAATTGACTACCTACCCACAAGATCAGTCTTGATTCTTCCTCTCTGAGACAGCCATGAGAAGAAGTCTCAGGAGTACCTACGTGATCACAGCACTGTCTGGGCTGTACCAGAGTCAGACACATGGACACTTTAATTATTTTAATTTAGAAAGAAGAAGCAGTTAAACCTCAGGCCCTGGAATGTCATGGAGCCCCTGGGCAGCATCGAAGAGCCAAGGAAGCACTTTGTTGGCTCAGGGCCAGCTAAATGCAGCTTTCTACACTCTCATCTGAGGTAGGAAGCTGCAGGGAAACAGCCATCTCTTTATAACAAGTATATTCCTGTCCGTTCCCGTGTGAGTTTAGTGGTTTTGCTCTGCAGTGTGTATGCCCTGCATAGGCACAAGGCCTACCTCACCTGCCTGTCCCGCTTGAGAAGGCAATGCTGGGATGGGTGCCGTTCTCCCGGCAGAATTCTTGCTGCAGTTCATATACAGTGAGCCCCATGACTTGCTTACGATGGTTTTGAGGTGCCGTAAGCACGATGGCTGTGGGCTCCAGAGTCAGACTGCCCCGGGGGTTGAGTCCTGGGCCTGCTATTTACTCTGCGACCCTGGCTTAATTACTGAATTTCTGTGCCTCAGCATTCACATGGATAAAACGGGGGATAATCATAATTTCTATTTTATAGGGGGAGGGTTAACTGAAAAAAATGTTGAGCACTTAACAGAGTGCCTGGCGTTATAGATTTTTTTTTTTAATTTATTTATTTGAGAGAGAGAATGAGAGAGAGAGAGAGAGCACATGAGGGGGGGGAGGGTCAGAGGGAGAAGCAGACTCCCTGCCGAGCAGGGAGCCCGATGCGGGACTCGATCCAGGGACTCCAGGATCATGACCTGAGCCGAAGGCAGTCGCCCAACCAGCTGAGCCACCCAGGCGCCCTGTGCCTGGCATTATAAATGCTCCGTAAGCGTGTTAATTATTATTAATAAATGTTGGTGGAAAGATCATTCTTTAATGTAATCTGTGGGAAACTGGACCCCCATTTATCTATCTAGGCTTCTATAAGAATCTATGTGTTGTGTATAGTGGTTGAGATCCAGGAAGAGGCCCTTTCTTAATATTCCCAGGATGGAGACTTGAGAGTAGTTGTTCTCAAAGCTTAGAGACCCTCTCAGCTGTGTGCATCGGAATGCCCCGGAGGCCGGCGAAATGCTCACTGCTGAGCTGCCCCCACGCCAGAGCTTAGGCTTCAGTCTGTCTAACGAGGGGCAGAAAATTGGCATTTCTAGCAAGTTCCTAGGTGACGCTGATACTACCCTTCTGGGAATCAAACTAAAAGCAGCTACTCCAGGACAGGACTTTCCAATAGAAACACAGTGTAAGCCACATAGGCCATTTAAAATTTTCTAGTAGTCACCTTTAAAAAAGTAAAAAGAAATGGGTGAAATTAATTTTAATGTTGTATTTTATGTAACCCCATATGTCAAATATTATCACCTCAACACATGATAGATCTGAAAAATATTGAGACGGTTTACATTCCTTTTTTGTTGTAAGTCTCTGAAATCAAGGATATATTTTACAGTCCCAGCACATTCTGGTTCAGCCCAGCCACATTCAGATCTGGCTTTGCATGAAAATGACCTGGGGAGTTGCTTTTCTCAGGCCTCAACCCCCTCATACCAATTGGCATTGGGTTCCAGAGCTCCCTATTTCTGAAAGCTCTCCAGTTGATTCTGATGATCAGCCAGAAAGTCAAGTTGATCCCCATCTTCTACCAACTTGCTCATCTTCCCTCTCTGTACCTTATTTGTCGGGATGTCCGCCACTTAATTATCTCCTTCAGCTACATTGTGATAATTTATGAAATACCCTACTAACAACTCCAATTATGCATTATGATCTTTATGCTTTTATAAATCATGGAAGAATTTTGCGTAAATGGCCTTGAAAAAAATTGCTAAAATCATTATTTTAAAATTTTTCTTATGTATTACCTCTGGTTCCCTGAATCCATGTCAAGAAAAGTGATGTAGTACCTGAGAACAAGAAAGTGAATCTAAAAGCAGTAATAGGTTTCAGAGAAACAAAAGTGAAACTTCATTCCTGTCTACACAGTAACACACGAGAGAAACAGAGTGAGAAAGCAATTTGGCATTTCAAAACCTTGTTTTCACTTTTTATGTTGTATATGATTGCATAAGAATTAGAAATACATATATTTTTTAAACTCAGAGTTTGGTAACTGATTAGATTGACATATATATTGAATTTCACGATTTGTATTAATTAGAAATGCTGAAACATATTTGCCAGAGTAAGATCTTTGCATAATGAGTAGTTCAGTTTGATACAACTTTGCACATGAAGTGACTAGTGGTAGCCATATTTGTGGATTATTAATTTTGCACTGGAGAAGTATATAGATGATATATGGGTGATAAATTGTGAAATTCTTTTCT
The DNA here is from genome assembly GCF_004348235.1 of Phoca vitulina. Lineage (NCBI taxonomy): Eukaryota > Metazoa > Chordata > Mammalia > Carnivora > Phocidae > Phoca > Phoca vitulina. The sequence continues at coordinate 34,830,134 of NW_022589704.1, read as the reverse complement.
TTGGGGTTGATATCTTTTCCTAGTAAATTTTTGACTATGGAATACACACACACACACACACACACACACACACACACATATATATATCTACAACGAAGTAAGAGATTAATCTGTTATTTCATAAATTTCAGTCAACAGTTTTCTTGATCTTTATTTTTCTCTAGGATATATATAAAACTTAAATGATTATGTATGTTTGTAATGTTATTACTGAAAGCTAAAGTACAACTTTAAGGAAAAAAATTTCAAGCAATACCTAAGCTATTGAAACGTTACATCAGTATCAGAATTCTGGTTATTTTAATTTTATATTGATTGATTGATAGGCACAGAACACGTATTTATGGATTTGAATAATTGGGCTTCAGTAACTGGTCAGTTCTGAGAACACTCTTAAGTGATAGTAGGAATTAGAAACCAGATGTTTTGCCAAGAAGTCAGAGATCCCTGTACTTTTCTTCTGGATTTAAAGCTCTTTTGATCAAGGTATGTTAGGATATGGGCATTAGTCCTGTCCCATAATGATAAACTACCATGTGTGGTGACCAAGTGTGATGCAAGGGAAATAAGGAGGTCTGTTAGTCCCAAACACCTGTCACTCACAGCATTAGAGGCCTCTCAGATTAGCTAAGGGGTCTGCAACTCTAAGTTGCCAAACTCTGGGCTTATTATTTTGGAGGAGGTGACAATATGTGTCCTAAAGGAAAAGTTCTTTAACTATCTAAGTTAAACAATTAAGGGATGCCTGGGTGGCTCAGTCGTTAAGTGCCTGCCTTTGACTCAGGTCATGATTCCAGGGTCCTGGGATCGAGTCCCGCATTGGGTTCCTTGCTTAGCGGGGAGGCTGCTGCTCCCCCTGCTTGTGCTCTCTCTCTCTCTGACAAATAAATAAATAAAATTTAAAAATAAGTTAAACAATTAAGATTCAGATCAAATTGATCAGACTGTCCAGATGGAGTTCATGGCAGAAAACAGAATCCCAAAAGAATAGAGGCACAGCACAGTTTCATTTTTATAGGAGAGAGAAAGTCAGCTCAGGAAGGGTAAGGAGCATATGATGGCATGCCACTGTGAGGTGTGCTTCGGAATAATCCAGAGGGACTGGTGTCAAACTGAGGGTGTGGACATTTAACAAGGACCTTCAGCACACTGATGATCAACCTTGCCCTAACGTTTGTCCTTAGCGATAGAACTCAGTTTGACTGTCTAGCCATTTAAACTCTTAATTCTTTAAGGCAAACCAAATTTATGGTCTATTTAGACTAATATCCTTCATCTAGTTTCCATAGCTGGAACTATAGCTGATTTCCCCATCTCTCTGTTATACGCCAGCCAGCAGAAAGCCTTGCTGTGGAGAGAGCATTCATTGGAATCCACCTGGAAGGTAGAACCTGTAGACGCAGCCCTCCACACAGGCAGGGAGGATTAAGAAAATAAGATGGGCAAAGAACAGCCCCTACCAATATCTGTATCCTATCTTTCCATCTGAGAAACCTATGATAGCCCCATTCCATCCTCAGAGCCAGCTTTTCCTTACACACACACACACACACACACACACACACACACAAACATACACAAAATGTTGTAATTAATCCACTGGCACCACTACCAAAGAAGAGTCTTCTTGAGTTAGACTTTGAGGTCAAAGAGAAAGGGAATTGCCAAGAAAATATATATAAGTATATATATTAAGTAAAAGAAAGGTACATATATATGTGTATATTTTTCATCTACAAATACAGTGCACCATTCAGTGCTGCCACCTCCTCAGATCTCAGAAATTTTCTCTCCTCAATGGAATTCTTCCCTGATTCCTCCGTGGATTATAACACTCCAGCCTTAGAAAATGCTTCACACCCAAATCCTAGACATCAAAGCAAAACAAAAACAAAATGCTTTTTCTATCAGATTTCACACATCTAATGACAAGATTAGATGTGTCCAGAAGATTTCGCTAATGTAGTCTAATGAAAGGAGTTGTGGCTCACAGATCTATCCTAACAAATGACACTAAATCCAGCTGTCACCCTTGATCCTTCATAGTTCCATAGGTATAACCCGTATCCCCCCCTCCCCCACCCTTGTTTCCTCTCTCTCTCTCACACACACACACACTGTCATGCGCAGAAAAATCCACGTGTGTACAGTGTGTTTACATGCCAAAACTTCCATTTGAATAAGAAAATCAACCATCAGAAAATAATCCCATTCTCTGTTACTAGTAACTCTCAGAAGCAGCAATAAATGAGAGTAAAATTCAGGTATTATTTGTCAGCTAGTATTTTTTTTTTAAGATTATTTATTTGAGAGAGAGAGAGAGAGCGCGCGACAGTGCAGTGCAGGGGGAGGGGCAGAGAATCTCAGGCAGACTCCCTGCTGAGCTTGGAGCCAGACTCAGGACTCAATCTCATGCCCCTGAGATCACGACCTGAACCGAAACCCAAAAGTGGGTCTAACTGACTGTGCCACCCAGGCCGCCCCCCTCCGCAGCTAGTATTATTTGCTTTCTCCCATATACCAAGTCAGAGGATGTAGAATTTGCCATTTGGGACAGTTATTTAAATGGGAGCTGTATTCAATGGCATGGACACTCTTTGCAGAGCATATGGGAACGAGCTGTCTTACTGGGGATCGAGCTCTCCGAGTCTCTCCTGCTAGTATGCCCAAATGCATGTGTGAGTGGCATTATCATTTGGAAACTTATGAAAATGAAATCTTACTTTTTATATATCTGATAATATATAATAATATATCTATGTGGATTTCCTATTTGAGTGGTAGTAGAGTTAAGATTACATATTGCCAAGCTTTCATCCTAAATCAACAAAAGATAATGGATCTGAATGTATGTTTTATTTAAGACCTAAGTTTAAAACAAAATGGTGAGGAGAAATCAGAGAACTATTGCAAGTTATCCCTGAAATGTATCAACTCTAGAGACTCTCATTGTAGCATGAGTCAAAAAGAATCTAAGATAGAGTTTCAGTGCTTCTTGCTTGACAAAAAGCGTTAAACATGCAAATAGGGAGTATATCAATATCTTGGCCTATCCTGCTGCTAATTTCGGAACCAATCTGTTTGCCCATTTAAGTCATTTATGCTCTATTCCAAAAAGAGATTGAAACTATTAAAGACTTAAGTTCTGTCTTCCATAATAATGGTGAAAGATTTAGACCAGATGAGAAGAAAGAAAATACCACCACTTCTTATTAAGAATAGAGATCTTCCCTGAGTGGGTCACTTCACAAAGAAGATTGGACACCAGAGGTAGAAAACCTAAAGAATTTAGGGAGACAGAAAGATTATAGGCAACTTTAACACTCCATTTGATAGAGGTCATGAATTTATAGTCATTAAAATTGTGGTGAAGGAATATATATGCCTTGATCTGGAAGGATGGTCATATGTGAAAAAGCCAGTTTAAAAACAGTTATGTACAGTGTTTCTTATTTTTAAATCTGGAATCATTTATTCTGTTTTTTCCTCGAGAGCTTTGGTATAGTTATGTATATGCAGGAAAGACTCATTAAATGTTTGTTATATTAACTAGAGGCAAATAAGAGTTTTGGGATAGCAAGGATTGGGATGACAATGCTCAGTTAAAATAGGTATGCTTTTCCTCCTCTCACTGTTTTTGACCACCTTTCTTTTACTTAATAAGAAACACAGTTTGGGTGCACACCCATCTGTCTTTGTCATTTTTCATGTCAATACAGTATGAATAAAAGATTTTACATTGTCTTCTGGAGTTATCATAACATGCTTTTAGAACATATCTAAGACAAATGCTTAGCTTGAAAGTATTTTTACATTCTAAAATAGTATTTATGATTATGGCTGAATGAAATTGTTTACTATGTTGGGAGAAAGCATGAAAATAAACATTGAAAAATCAATTTTAAAACTTTAACCTTTTTTTCCTTCTTTATAGGGCTTATTCCACTAGAAGCAAGATGGCTGAACTCAATACGCATGTGAATGTCAAGGAAAAGGTACGATATAGTTATATATTGGCTGTAGAAACTCCAAACTGAATAGTCTCTAGCTGGTAAAAATTCAGTTACAATGGAAGAAGGGAAAAATGGTTTTGGGGGATACATAGTAAGTTTGACACACTAGAAAACCACTCAACAGAAAGAATCATAAGGAGCATTTGCTGAATGTATGTTAAGCATGTTATATTCATTTTCTCACTTAATCTTGACCATAACCCCACGAAGTTAATAGTATTGTTATTCTCATTTTACAGGGGGGAGAACTGAGACACCAAAAAGTTAAGTAATTAGTCTAAGTTCACATAGCTACTGAGCTCCAGAGCTGGGATTTGAACCCAGGGAGTGCCGTGGTATAGCTCATACTCTTGACCACCATGCTGGGTTACATCTGAGGGCTAGGGTCTTATGTCACAGCTCCAGAAATGGCCTCACAGAGAGATGGCCACAGCATTACCTAGTGGTTTAACCTGTAACATTTCTTTCAACAGGGACAGTTCATTACTCTGAAAATCCCCCCTTCTCATTATTTGTTGGGGGCTGATTATACTTCAAAGCCCTTCCAAGTCTTGTCCTCCTCTGTGAAGTTTCCTCCCCTTGGGGTTTCAAATCCCCTCACTTCTTATATATACTACCTTGCACTGTTAGCTCCTAATGATCATAAACCATAGACCATATGAGACCATGGAGAAAAATTTGTCCAAGCCATTCATCTGGCACTGTGGAGACTGAGGCCCTACGAGAGATTTATCCATAGTTGTACAGCAGAGTGGGAAGGCCTCTCCACCTTCCACAGGGCCACCTCCCACCTCCACTAGATTGTAAACTACTTGAGGGCAGGAGTTTGTCTTTCACGTCTTTGTTTCCTCACAGTACCTAAAACACAGAGTGAAGGATGGGAGCAGTAACATTTGTGGAGTCCCCACTTCTTTTCTTTCATTTGGCAAAGATGTATTGGACTCCTCCTTTGTGCCAAACACTGTTCCAGATGCTGGGATTGTGGCGCTGAACATGTAGATGAGGTTCCTGCTCCCATGGAGCTTGCTTTCTAGGGCAGGGAAAAGGAGAGTCCATATTGAGACCATATAAATCCACACAATCATTTCAGATAGTGGTACAATAAGGATGGCTAGGGGAGGGGGTACTTTAGGTGGGGTTGGTCAGGGCAGCCCTCTCAGAGGAGGTGACGCTTGAGCTGAGATGAAGACAACAGGAAAGAAACACCATGCAAAGAGCCAAGGGCAGAGCATTCCAGATAGAAAAGCAAAAGCTCTGAGGCGGGGCAATTTAATGTGTTTGGAGATCGAGTGGTCAGTGTTGCCAGAGTGTGGTGGGCAGAGGGACGGTAAGGGGACATGAGATCAGCGAGCACGGCGGGAGCCAGTGTTTGTAGAATAGTGGCTCTTCGCCTGTGTTCCTGGGCCTCCCCAGGATCCGTGGGTGGAATCCAGGGTTCCACAAACTGGCATGAAAAAAAATACATTTTCATCTTCACTCGCATCTAGATGAAATTTAGCATCTCCTTCAATCATGAATGCAGGCAGAGGAAAAAAACCCACATTTGCAGCAGGAGTATCTGTGACTTTCACAACTAGAAGTCACAGATACTTTCAAATCAAATTACATTTGTTACAGATCTCCTGAAATGTTGTTTGTTCATCACTACTTCAGAATTACTATAGCTACTGGAACTGCAGCTACATCACGTTATTTGATGTTAATAGAGGAGCACAGATATTACTGTGGCATAGTTTTTTATTTCAATATGAATGGTGGTTGCCTTTATAATCATATGTATTTTATTTAAAACATTCTAAGAAAGACCTCGTAGCCTTCACCAGACTGCCAAAGAGGGTCTGTGCCCCAAAAGGTTTAGAATCTGAGATGGAGCCATGTAGGGCTTACTCAAAGGACAAAAGTCGCTGCTGAAAGGTTTTAAGCAGGAGCATGACTTGTGTGATATATTTTTTTTAATTTTTAGAAGATTTTATTTACTTATTATTTGACACAGAGAGACACAGCGAGAGAGGGAACACAAGCAGGGGGAGTGGGAGAGGGAGAAGCAGGTTTCCCGCTGAGCAGGGAGCCCGATGCGGGGCTTGATCCCAGGACCCTGGGATCATGACCTGAGCCGAAGGCAGACGCTTAACTGACTGAGCCACCCAGGTGCCCCTGTGCAATACTTTTTTTAGAGCTCACCCTGGCTCCGCCAACTACTTGCTACCTATTTTATAGATCTTCATATTAAATAACATTCTGAGGACACGGAGGCTTAAGGTACAGTGACTTGGTCAAAGTCAGACTCTCAGGAAACGTGGAGGAGTAGGGATTCACACTCAGCTGTGTCTGGTTCTAAAGCCTGGCCTCTTTCCACTGCACTTCTACATCCCAGTTTTCCACCAAAGTACCCCCAGGGCACAGAAGAACAAACCTGTGACCCCAGGTCTCTGAAAACGTGGCGAAAACCTTTTTCCACAACATACAGTTTATTTGGAGTCTTATGTGTTATCATAGAAATTGATGCAAATTTTTTAGTCATTGTATTCTGTAATATATTCCATATATCATTTTAATACAAAGTTGTTTTTACTTATTGAGAATTGAGCAAAGAAAAGCAGAAAGATGTGCCCCTTTTACATCAGGGCTTCACATTCTTTCTGACTCCTAGTCACATTCTTAGGTGAGACTGTGTTTTCCGGTTTGAGAAGTTGGGTCCAGCACCACAGTGCTGACCAAGGATTGGCCCCTTTCCAAGTGTCTGTTGATGGATAGATTGGACAGCTCCTAAAGTTGGGTTATGGGAAGGAAAAGCACTTTAAAGAATCCGAGTCATAGTAATTGATTCTTTGCCAAGCATGGCTAGTTGGACAGACCAATATGGTAGGCTCAGCAGAGTGTCTTATTCAAAACAGAGGTGGCATCCAGCCAGTAAGGGGAAGGAGGCTGATCCGTCAGCTCCCAGACCACAGAGGTTCAGTGTGAATGCTCCATGCATTGGCTTAGGCGCCACATCCATCCACTTGTCATGATCACTGTCATATATGCACAGGAAGATTAACAGTAGATGGTGTTTTTGCCATTGCACTTCAGTGACTTATCAAAGCGCAGGCATTATTTTGAAAGAGGGTGATGTTTAAGTTATAAATATTATCAATCTGCATGACAATGAAAGTAGAACTCCTCTAACTCAGTTAGTAAATTCCATCTTCCAATATCAAAAGGTTAATAGATTTCTCAACTCAATAAAATAAATCATAATAAACAACTGAAAATTCCGATCATTTATAATTTTACATTGATTTATTTTAGTACATTTATTTCCTTTAGTTATTAGCTTTTATGGCCTTTTTATGATTAGTTTGTTTCTCAATCTGTCACATGAGCAATGACATTTTAGTTCTGAAAATTAAGAATAATCACAACTGTTATGTCTTAAATTATCAATTATAAGCTTTTAGAGACCTGAGAACAGATCTGTGCAGTATTCTTGTAAATACCTAGCCAAGCACTGTGGGAAATTAATACTTAACAAAAGCCTTGTGATGAAATGAGCTCATCAGTTACCTCGAGTGGATCCACTGTTGGATGAATTGAAAAGGAGTAGGTACTTTGGTGAGGAAATCATTTCTGTCCTCGGGCAGCTTTTAGTCCAAAGGAGAAACTAAGAACTTAAGGTTTAATATCCAAGACAATGGAAATTTACAATTGACACTCTCTGTGGCTTTTTCATTTTAAAATATCTTTATATTAGTGGATTATAACTGTAAGGATTTAAATTGGAAGTATCTTGGACTCCAAATTCAGTCTCAATACGTCCTCTGAGATCTGACCCTGTCTTTCTTTACATGTGTTTATTGCCGCTTTCCCGCAGGCCCCCTTCAATGCCACCATCCTGACCTTGAATGTTGCTGCCTGTGGGCCTTTGCAAAGGCAGTTTACTCTATATGGGGGGTGTCCTCCTCAGGAACCTGGCCCTCATTCACCTCCTTTTCAGGAGCTCTTTCAGAGGAATATCTCCCTTGTTTTTCTTCCTGCCTCACCTGAATTCTCTTGCCCTCCTGTTCTCCTTTGAGCATCTGCTTTCTGCACCAAAACCATTATTTAGATTGTGATTGTTAGTTGTCATCTGCCCATGTGAGACTATGTGCTCCTTGGGGGCAGGGATTAGGCCTCTCTTATCTTCATATTCTTGGTTTTGACACATAGTTGACCCCCAAATACAATTGGATAAATGAATGGATAATGAATGAATGAACATGCCTACTTGAATAGGTAAGCTCTTTAGAGACTACATTTCCCATTCACAATATTTTGCGAAATCTCGAGCCTTCTGGAAAACAAATATAGGCTAATGGAATTGTCATCTTATTTTAGTACTCTTTGTTGTTAAATAAAGCAAGTTTTAAATTGCTTCTTAAAACAGAAAGTAGGGTTACATAGGTTGACTACTTTGTAGTTCTGCAAAAAAGCAGCATCTTTATAAGATGATTATCAAATATAGGTGACCTCAGGAAGGTTTCACCATAACAACTGAGGTCCTTTGGTGAGTAAAACTAGTCATATCCTGATGTGCCAAAAAAAAAAAAGGAAGAAAAAAAATCTCCACATCTCACTTTGTTAAGGAAAGATACCAGAACAAAATCTTTACACTAATCAGGGACCTCTATTTTGGACATACTCACTTTTTACAACTCCTTTCTAAATGACATATTTTTTAAGAAGTTCAATACTAGAAGGGCACCTGGCTGGCTCAGTCGGTTAAGCATCTGCCTTTGGCTCAGGTCATGATCTCAGGGTCCTGGGATCAAGCCCCACATCGGACTCACTGCTCAGTGGGGAGTCTGCTTCTTCATCTCCCTCTGCCCCTCCCCCTGCTTGTGTGATCTCTTTTTCTCTCTCTCTCAAATAAATAAATAAAATCTTTTAAAAATAATGATAATAAAAAAAGAAGTTCAGTACTAGAAACTCATGGATGAATTAAGGATAGGGTCTCAGTAGTGACTATTATATTATTTCTCACATAAAACACTAGATTGTCAGGCTAATTTATGAAATTTTATATGTAATTCTCAACTAAAAAAATTATTAGAACAGGCATAGACAAAATAAAATTTTTAGTCAGATATTTTCATGCATTATTATAAATCAGTTTAAATAGAATACAATTCTATTATCGAAAGCAGAGGGGATACTTGCTTATAAAATGGGGTTACAAAATAATATGTGTTGACTGTCCAGGTATGGACTGATAACTAATTCTAACAAAGAGTGATCCCTAAGCAACCTGAGGAAACCCTGTATGCTTAGGAAGTGATCTCCAGTGAGGTAAGGTCATGGAGTTCGGAGACAGAGGCAGAGATTATCGGCCCCCCAGTTACTAACAGTCTGGAACAAGTCACCTAACTTTTCTGGGCCTCAGTTTCCTAATCTGTAGATTGGACATGGTAATAATACCACCTAACAGAGTCAGCAAATACAATAATAAATTGAGCTTTATGAGCTCTTAATTATGTAAACTCTAAAAGATCTGAGGGGAGCTCATCTATTTATTTTATAACTTAAAAAATGGAAAAGGAGCTCTAGTTAACATTTTTGTTTGGAACTCAAAATACAAATTTACATAGAACCGAGATTAGAAAAAAATAAAATAAATAAAAAGCCCAAATGAGAAAAAGACCATAAAACTGGACTTGACTTTTTCAAACAAAAATTTCATAGCTATTGCTGAGCCTCACAAAAAATAAGTGAGGCTTGGAAAACAATGATATGGAAATGGGGAATAGCTTAGTCTAGAATATCCTTGCTGACCTGTACCACTTATTGTGAATAGCTTTTAAAGCTGTTAAAGTTATGGAGGTAAATTGGGTTGTAAACAATAATCATAGTCATTAAAGTGAAGAAGGAAGAATAGAAAAGGAGAGAAGAGCCTCTAGTCCACTGTGAGGACAGAGAGGGGTCATTTCTACAGATGACCGAGATAAACTGTGTGTCCTAGAGTCTGTCCTCACCAGGGGGGCAGATGTCCCATTTTATTATTTTTTTTCCTGTAACTATCTTGATCTGTGTTTTACAGTGTAGTGAAATATAGTTCAAGTCTTTATGTGAGGTGGGGAATGGTCGGAAAAATCCAAGCATCTGATTAAAGAAATTTTAGCAGGATCAGAGCATCTCTAAAATATTAACTTCATTTAACAGAGAACTCATTTCATAGGATGTGGGACAGTTTTAATGATATGCTATTGTGTTTGTTTGTTTGTTTGTTTAATTCCAGTATAGTTAACATACAGTGTTATATTAGTTTCAGGTGTATGATACATAGTTGTTTTTAAAGACCAAATCATGCGAGCTTTGGGGCAAATCTTAATTTCATAATTTTGTAGGGATGTGCAAATCAACTGAGCCCAGTCCTTGGATTCAAATAGCAAAACACAAACGGCTTTCAGGTTTCACCATGGACAGGTTCTTGTCATCATTTTCTCATAGGAAAGGGTCATTAAATTTCCCTTTCAAAGAAAGGAGAAACATTGACAATAGTTATTGCCTAATGCTTATGTACAGAACTGCTGTTATTGTTGCTTGGCAACTAGAAGAGATTTGACAGGGAGTCTAAAGGAACTGAATGAATAAATGGAAATGTCAGCATCAGTTTCAGGGGATAAGAAGAAATTTACTATTGCAGGATTAGCATCACATTGCTTTTTCCGAGCTACATGATTGGAATTCACAGTGTTTCTGTTCTGCTTCTCTTGTCCCCCCTCCTTCCAGCCTTTTGCTGGAAAAGGAGCCCCTCTTGCACTATGGCTGAGAGATGTATGTAACATAGATGGTTAATGCTAAAGTATACAGGAGCACACCAAAAACGAAAACCCTTTGGCAGCAAGGGAAAAGTTACCTCTATTGGCAATCCCTTGGAATTTATGGGCACTTCACCAATATTCTAGCTGTTTCTCACAATGATCCTTCGTATTAAATTATCCAGTTGATACAGATTTTAAAAAAATGACAAGGCTACAGTGGTTTCTTCTCTTCTTACCTTGAGCACTAAAAATCTGTCCAGATATGTTAGATTAGATTAGATTAGATAGATTCAGCACTTAAAAGTATGCTGCTTATGTTATTATTGAAGCCACTCTTTCTCTGTAAGTCCTTCCTCTATAACTTGATTACTTGCTCCTTATAAACACAAATGGACTTTTAAATTAGTTGTGTATTCAAGGGCTCCTATAATAGTAATATCATAAACTTTAGGTCCCTGAAATATTTGTTAATCAATATTTAGCTAAATAACTGAGCCAAGATTCTGTAATGGTGGTTCTCAGCTATTAGGAAGAAGGGAGGAGGGAGTGGCCATGCCCCCCTGGTTTGGGGCAAGCATTGGAAAGTCAGTAGGGAAAGACAGTAGTAATTAGAAAAAGCTTATTTGTGTTCATTTGAGTCCTCCAAGAAGCAGATGCCAGCATGGGATTAGATGAGCAAGAGATTTCTTGGGGCTCGGGGCAGTGAGGGAGTACTTATAAAAGAGAAGGGAGAGGAAGCCTGAGCAAGCAGGGAGAGTCTACACACTTCCATGCAGGTCTGGCGTCTTTGAAAGAGAGGGAGAAGAAAGGAAAGGAAAAGCCCGGTAAGAAGAGTCTGAGCTTGGAGTGCAGTTTTAAGGACGTTTCCGATGATGGGGAGTCCTGGGGCCAAACCTGCCCACTGGGTAAGCCCCGCATCCCTTAGAAATGAACTTCCACTACTGCCTGCCACACAGTCACTGGCTGGGAGCATCCTGTGGGGAGTGTGGCTTGGGTTCTGTTCGCCTTCCCGCAGCGAGAAATTTCCATAGCGTCACGATATTCTAGAGTATAACAACATTTTATAATAAAAAAGAAAACTGAAATACCTATTTTGAAATTCACTCACTTAAGAGAAAAGCATGAGATTTATATATTCATTGAAGAGAATTAATAAAAAGTTTGAGAACTACTGTTAGTTAGTAAATTAACATGCAAACTCCAGGATTTCCCCTCCCTTAGCCAGCTGAGCCATACTGCCACTAGGATAGGGAGTATTAACTTCTCCAGCAAATAATAATTTGGGGGTCCTATTTTCTATTAAAAATATACTCTATTTCTAATCACATGTAAGGAAACAAAACATATTAATTCTGCTGAAAAACCGTGTATCCTTTGGTAGATACCTCTCTGGACTTCAGTTTCTTTATCTGCCAAATGAGGGAATTCATGCCGAGGAATTCCCAATCCTTTCCAACTCTAATGTTGGATAAATTCATGGTCTTTTCCACCTTAGAGGTGTCTTACAAGACCGACAAAATGGACTGCGTCACGGGTCGGAGAGCCTGGAGGCAGTCTTAGCTCTGATAGAAATGAGCTGCCTCAGTTCAAGTGTAGGACATAACCTCTCTGTACTCAGTTTCTTGTAACATCAAGAAATTTGATTAAACCAGCTCTAAAGTCCGTTTATGGTTCACTGGTAGGGCATTTCTGATGTCATCCTGTGTTCGGACCCTTCAGAGCTCTGCTCCTCAATCCTTGAAGATAACTATCGTAAAAAAAGTATTGAAATGATGATGGGGATCAATTGCATAACCTAAAGCTAACATTTTTTCTTTTATTGTGGTAAGAACATTTGGCATGAGATCTACCCTCTTTAAGTGTACAATGCATTATTAACCATAGGCACAGTGTCGCACAGCACATCCCTAGAACTTAATCATCTTGCAAAACCGAAACCTTCTACCCACTGAAAAGCAACTTCCCATTCTCTTTCCCCCAGACTCTGGCAAGCCCTGTTCTTACTCTCTGCTTCTGTATGAGTTTGACTGTTTGTTTAGAGACCTCATATGAGTGGAATCATGCCGCATTCTTCCTGTGTCTGGCTTATTTCACTTAGCAGAATGTCCTCAGAGTTCATCAGTGTGGTCACATAGGACAGGATTTCCTTCTCTTTTTTTTAAGGCTGAAGAGTATTCCATTGTATGTACATACTGCATTTCTTTATCCATTTATCCATCAATGGGCATTTGTTGGTGTTGGGCTTTTTTATTGGCTGAAATTATAATTTTAGCTATTCAACTAAGACTGAATGTGCAAACGAGTTTTAACTCTCTTTTGCTGCCTTTACAGGAAAAGCAAACTAACAAACTGATAAAATCATCAGGAAAACAAGTCACAATCAGTCAATGATAATTTCTACTGATGTTTAAACCAGCATGCCTCTTTTGAATTGGTCAAGCCTGTTAGAATTAAAACATAGTGTGTAGGTGAAAACAAATACACTTCCCCCAAAGTGAGTGTTCCTGGTTTCCATGGCGTTTAGAAAGTCTCCTTACTTCACACCACAGTGAAAAAATAGCCACAGTTGATATAATTTAGAGATTAACTTAACTCCTTTATTCTGGTATTGACTAACAGGTAATTAACTTCTTTATTCTGGTATTGATTAAATGGTAATCGTGACTTATATCTTCCTGGTACTCTTTATCTGAAAAGTTCTATGAATGAGCAGGGGGAGAAAAATCCCCAGAGTGAGAGTGGATGTCAGTAATTATCTTTTCCCCCCAAAGTGGAGACCTTAAATTCCAAAGAAAAGGAGAAAAGATTTTTACTGAATATTCTAAGTTAGAAGCAGAAGATCAATTAAAAGCATCTTACTTTTCTATTCTGATTAAAATCTCAAAAACAAAATCCCTTGTAAAAATAACATTGCCTCTTTTTTTGTGCTCACTACTAAGTCCAAATGTGGAATTCATCAGGGAAAGTAGCTAGACAGAATATTTACCTAAGTCCTAATACTGTGTGGGTGCGACAGGCCAGCTGAAAACACTTCCGGTGGACTCAGGGGCTCACCCTGCTCTAAATTATGTGCAAATCTAACTGTAGTTCTGAGAAAATAGGAGGAATCAAGCACAATTATAGTAAACATGCAGGTATATGCTGAATCCATGCTAGCTAAATGGGTGAAATGAAATGTGTATAAAGCTCATTGCTTGTCTCAATATGGATTAGAGGGCCACTGCTGCTAATAGCAGCCATTTGATATTTTTTTAAACCTCCAAGTATCAGATTAAAGGTCAGAATTCTAATACAAAAATTTTATCATGGACTAAAATTAAAAGCTTTAAGACACTTTGGTTATCTTTTTTTACCTGATTTTACTATTAATTTTACTATTTCTTTAGATAGGAGAAAATCCATTTGAATATCTCTTGCTCTACAAGTCATCAGGTTATTTCTAGGAATTAAAGAAGTTATATAGCTTTAAGTTATCAATTTTCATTTACTATTACAACAACCATTCGATTAATTTTCTTTTTTTCCCCTCAAATGTTCAGCGACTTGACAAAGTGTAGACCTATAGAAATGATGGAAAGAAATCTGGGTGGTGGTTGTTGTTTTTAACCCTTTGAGGTAGGTCGTATTCTCCAATGGCTTTAACAACATTTCTTCCATTGAGAGGTGGGGTCTGTGCCCCTCCCCTTAAAATTAGGTAGATTTTTGGAACTGGTTGACCAGGGCAGTAAAAAGGAGGTAACACTATGTGACTTTTAAAGCTAGGTGATTAAGCCTCTTTCTTACTAGTTGGGACACTCGTCCTGGTCCTCTGGGCTGCTGTATAAACAATCTAACTGTTCTAAGCCCACCAAGTTGTGAGGAAGCCCAGACTAGCCCATAAGGAGAGGCCACATGGAGAACGCTTGAGTCTACATAAGGAGAGAGAGAGAGAGAGAGAGAGATGCCCGGCCAGACCCCACCCGCACCTGCGTCCGTCTGCCTGGCTCTACCACCTCCTCCATCTGTCTGCACCAGAGACCCCAAGCCAGACCTACACAGCTGAACTCCCAAATTCCCGACCCACAGAAATGTTGAAAAATTACAGATTGATTGTTGTTTTAAACCACAAAGTTCTGGGGTGACTCTCTATGAAGCAGTAGATATCTGGAATACCCTCTCTAAAGTTAGCAAAAAGTGTCCTAAACTAGAACTGATACTTTTGAAGTTATGATGTTGCATAAATAATGGAGAGATGTGGATGGCTAGATAGTGCACTCAAGTAAATTCGTTGGTAGGTGAGCAGTCATACCTAAAAAGAGGTCTGTCCTATGCCACTCTCTTTTTCTTACACACTGTCCCTTACCTATCTGGGACTTCCCTTCTGTTTCTCATCCATGGTTCTCAGTTTCTGGATGGACATTAGATTCACTAAGAAAACAAAAAGTAATCAACGACCAGGCCCATATTGAATTGTTGAGGATGGGACCTATGTGTAGGAATATGTTTAAAATTCATCGGGTGATTCCAGTTTGCAGCCAGGGCTGAGAACTGCTATTTGATGCCAATGGTGACCAAATCTGTTTTCCTGGCTTGGGTCCTCCTTGGAGCTGCGGTTTCAGAGACTGAGCTGCTTTCAGGTATCTGGATATGTGGAGACCTCACAAACCCCTCAGGTAGAGTGCTGCCCCTCTACCAGGGCTTCTTGTCTCTCAAATGACACCCCTATCACATAAATGGTCAAGCCAGAAACCTGGCTCATCCATAGTTTTTCGCCTTCCTCATTCCTTGCATCTAGTTAAACACCAATCAGTCACTTCTCCCAACTGATTTGTGAGTCAGCCTCTACTCTGCCCCATCTTAGTCTATTTTCTGTCCCCTGGACACTGCATTAGAATCCTGCCATTCACTTGACCTCCTGCTGCTCATCTATATAGAAACAACGGTGACCTTCTTAAATATGCAACTGTCACTCTCCTCTTCTGAGTAAAACCATTCAATGGCTTGCCCTTAGAATAAGGCTCAAAATGACAGGATGGCTTGCAGAGCCCTGCACAACTTTGCCCCACGCCTTTTCGATCCAGCTTCATCTGAAATCCCCTTCCTTTTAACATTTAATCCTCCCACAGTCCTGGAGCATCATGGCTTTGAACGTGCTTCTAGTCACTCTGTCCTGTCCATTACTAGATGTTGTGTGCTCTTCTTGGAACACTCCATTTCATCCCCCCATGCCCTCTCCTGGCCTTAATCACCCTTCATCCTCACTTCTCGGATGGGGCTTCCCTGATTCTAGATTAGGATAGGTTCCCTTGTTAGTGGTACCCAAAGCGTCTTTATTTTCCCTTCTGTAACATTCATCGAACATCTGCCTTCCTACACTATAAACTCCAAAGCCGGTCAGGGGCTGTGCCTGCCACCGCGTGCAGTCCAGCTTTCAGCATAGTCTGTACGTGGTGACTGATTGAATGAATAAACAAATGAACATGGGTTAAGCGGTAAACATCAGCTCTGAAGGAAGTTCTCATAGTAATTCTCTGGTCTCTGTACTTAGCTCTGGCTCATCCAAACTTCAAATCAATTTGGATAAGATATAGAAGATACCAACTAATTTTTAAAATGATACAAAGTTAGAAGGGATGGCTAATGCATTCCCTGTTTTTTGGGGGGGTGGGCAAAAGCAAGGTTCCAGGGGATAACAGCCGGCTTGAGGGATGGGTCAGAATCTACGGATTGAAATTTAACAAAGACAAATGCAAAATCCTACCCCTGCACTCTAGTTGCTACACAAGTATAGGACAGGGGATGCTTGTTGCTGAAACGATCCAGGGTGTGTTAGTAGCAAAGTAAGCTCCCATTTCAGCCAGTAGTTGATGTGACTCCTAGAAGTGCTAACGCCATCTTAGATTCCTTTAATGGGTAAATGGAGCCCAACGAGGACAGGTGCAGGTCCTACAGTCCTCTGCCCTGATCCAGCCATTCCTGGTACAGTGTGCTTCATTTAGAACCACATTTCAGATACACTTGAGCTTGACCAGGGTGGTAAAAGCTTGGGAAGCACTGCTGATAAAAAAAAAATGCTGAAGAGCATACATTTACTCCATAAAAGATGGCATTCTGGGGAACAGTTTGGTTCCTTGAGAAAAGTGAAGGGCTGGTCTTGAGGAAAATGATTATATTTACACTTTAAAAGACTAGGACCAAGGACTGGCAGCATCTAACATCCCTTCTCTGGCCACATCCTTCTTATCATCGGCCTCTCTCAGCCTCTCCCTCTCTTTGACATCTGCTCTGTGTTCTTGACAGGATCCCTCAGCCCTCAGTCTCTCCCTACTCTCAGTCCATCATCCCCCTTCTTAGACCACAGATGCCTCGATCAGCTACATTTATGATTCTCAGTCCCCATCTCCTGAGCCCTAAGATGTACCACTGTGTTCCTTAGAGTTTGTAACCTTGAATCGTTCCTTTTCTCTGTTCCTGGCTTCCAGAGAAGTGCTAGGGAAAATCATGACAAATCTGTGCTGTCCAGCGTTCGTGGACCCTCACTCCTGCTCTTCATTCTTCCATTTATAAAGGCCATTTCTCTCACCTCCCCATAAGGCAGCTCTAAGCCTGTTCCCACTTTTTAAGGCCCGAAGCAAGCACTAAAACTCTCACTCAGGAAATAGTTTCCTTACATTTTTCTCTTCACAATCTCAAATTTGCATTAGGTCTTCCTTTCTCAGAATTCCAAGAATGAGAGAGAAGAAACTCCACTCCTTTCCAAAGCTTGCTTTTCCACATGGATTTTGATACCATTTTCTTTCATTTCCTCTGGGACTTTGTTTCATAATTCATCTCCTGTCTTTCCTCTGCTCAAATTCTTTCTCATTGCCGGCTCCTGCCCTCAATCAGATAAACGTGCTCAACCATTTTGGGGAGATTAATTGTGCAGTGATTATTTTAAGATGGTTTGGAGAGAGGTAAAAACTGAGCCACAAAATTCCATCAGAAGGCCTTTTCCAGAGTCCAGGTGAAAGGCAAAGGGAACCTAGAGGGGTAGTGAAAGGAAGCATAGAGAACATGTGAATCAGAGAGGTTTTTGTTGTCAGAATGACTCTTGTTTAGTTGTTATTTATGACTTTGCCTTATTTCCCCTCTGTTTTGCCAGTTCCTGGGGCAAAGATTGTGTCAGATTCATGTCACTTTACCTCACAAAATCTGGCTTGAATGAATAGTTAGAATTCCCTCAAAATATGTGTGTATGGTGGGGAATGCTGCTCTTTGGAATATGTTTTTTTTTTTTAAAGATTTTATCTATTTGAGAGAGAGAGAGAGCACGTGGGGTGGGAGGTGGGGGCAGAGGGAGAAGGAGAAGCAGACTCTCCCCGCTGAGCAGGGAGCCCAACACGGGGCTGGGGCTCGATCTCAGGCCCCGAGATCATGACCTGAGCAGACGTTTAATCAGCTGAGCCACCCAGATGCCCCTGGAAGGTGCATTATTTTTTTTAAAGACATTAGTTGGCAAGCAAGGGAAAGACATCCCCATATTAGGAAGAAGAAAGGGGTAGACCTTTGCTCCTCAAATTGTGCTCCGTTGTATTAGTTTCCCTTTGCTGTAGCAAATCACCACAAATTTAGTAGCTTTAAATAACATGAATTGATTATCTTACATTTCTGGAAATCAGAAGTCCAAATGGTTATCATTGGGCTAAAATCAAGATGTCAGCAAGGCCTGTGTTCCTCTCTGGAG
This sequence comes from Phoca vitulina, assembly GCF_004348235.1. NCBI lineage: Eukaryota > Metazoa > Chordata > Mammalia > Carnivora > Phocidae > Phoca > Phoca vitulina. The sequence continues at coordinate 34,811,637 of NW_022589704.1, read as the reverse complement.
GCTCTAGGTGCAAAATTTGTTCTCTTGCTTTTTCCAGCTTCTAGAAGCTGCCTGCACTCTTTGGTCGTGGCCCCTTTCATCTTCAGACCTAGCAATGGCCTGTCAGGTCTTTTTCACATTGCATCACTCTGACATTGACTGTCTTCCTCCTCCTTCCACTTACAAGGACCCTGTGACTGTATTGGGACCACTGAGATAATCCAGGATAATTTCCCCATTTCAAAGTCATCTGACTAACAACCTTAATCCTGTGCAACCTTAATTTGTCACGTAACCTAACATATTCACAGATTCCAGGGGACTGAGACATGTATGTCTTGGGGGGCCACTAATATGCCTACCACATCCTTGGACAAGCAGCATCTACATCACCCAGGAGCTTATTAGAAATGCAGAATTTGGGGCTCTGCCCCAAGCATCTGAATCAGATTCTGCATTCTGATCAGATTCCTAGGTGCTTTGAATGTACTTTAAAGTTTGAGAAGCCACAACTAGCCTATCTCTAAGATCTCCTCTACTTTAAACGTCTCATGAGTCTATGAAAATTGCATTTTTTTTCCACTTTCAAATCTTCATTATTCCTTCTAATCCTGGTTTCCTGCCAAAAAAAAAAGTTAATTTTGATTTGTACCCCTGGTGTTAATTCCCAAAAAGTCAGCCAAGTAGAACCTGACAACACGCCGTGCATATTTTTTTGCTGGCAGAAAGTAGATGTTAGAAAAGGCAATTAAATTATAGAATTATCCGTGATGCAGAGGTACTGGTCTACAAAGAGTATCTTCCTCCTCAGGAAGATTCATAAGAGAAGTGCCTTCATTAGTGTGTAGATAGTATTAGGGGTCCAGCAAGTGAAGCAAAATGTACACCGATGAGCTGTTTTTAAGGCATCTCTGAACGGCTCAGCATTTGAGAAATGTGACCAAAGCTGATTATAAAATTCCTTTCGAAGTTGCAGGAATGGCAAACCCATAAATAACTCTGGTTCCCACTGATGTGAAAAGGAGGTTGCTGGCTGTTGGATTGCTGTCCTTATTGTAGGGGATAAGATTAAGCTGCAAGATTGCAAGCTCCTCAAGGCTAGGACCAGCCATATACAGTGCCTGGTACCTAGGAGGGACTCCATCCATTTTGGGCTTGAATACTTTTTAATACTGCAATACTTTACGCTGAATTTCAGAAATGCACTGGGGAAAAAACGGATAAATAAAACTGGAATATTTCAGGGGCCGTCTTACTAGACTCCCTACTTCCTTCAGTTCATTCAGTTGTTCATTCACCAATTCAGCAAACATTTGTGAATCATCTACTGAATGCCACCCATTGTTCTAGGCCCCCATAAATATAAAACTATGGTCTCTCTCACTCAGGAGCTCATATTCCAATGGGACAAAGAGTCACATGAGTAATTATGCCAACTTGAGTGCGGGAAGAGCTATGTGAACAAGGCTCATGGGCCTTCTCCGCTCTGTCCTTCACATTCTAACTGGATTTATCCGTAAAATCGTCCATTTCTCCCCTTTGCCAATTGAATCAATTATTTGGCTTTATTATTTTTATTTTCAGCCCTAGCTGCTAGTGTAGCATCTAAGCACTTGCTCCTTATTATAGTGAAACCCTCTCAAACTAGTGCAAATACAAGAGAGGTTATTAGAAAGGTCTGGTAGGGTCTCATGAGACTTCAAGAAACGTTAAAGAAGCAGGGAAGGCAGGAAGTGAGGCAGCTCCAGAAACAGCCCCTCTTCACCTCCACTCTGTTCTCTCGCAGTGTGTCAAATAGTCCAGACGCCCCAGGCTGACAATCTGATTAGCCCACTTTGTCTTTTCTGCCAGGCCACTTCCTGACCCCTGTGATCATTGTCACTACATCCTGATTGCTTCCTTCATATCACTCACTTAGCATGAGTTGCAATTATATACATTTCAAATTTACACATTCACATGTCTTTTCCTCTATAGGTTTGTTGTGACCGTATCTGTTTTGTTGCTACTGTATCCAGCCACTAGTACAGTGCCTGATCTTAGAAGGCATTTAGTGAATAAATAATGAAAGGAGCAAGGGGTGGGGGTGGAGAAAGCACATGTCGTTAGTTACCGTAGAGATGGGCTTCCTTATGGTACATCAGCTTGCGGGAGAGGGACAGATTGAGAAGAGCCCTGGGTCCACTGACCATTCAGTGAGGCTGTGCAGGACGTTTCTTAAGAAGAGGGGTATCCAAGTAAGTTTTGGCCATCACCCTAGCCACTTCAAAGACATGCCGGAGGGACCCTTCTTCTTCGTGGCCCAATGTAAATGCGCCAACACTTTTTAAAATTTATTGAGCTGCTAATATATGCCAAATTCTGTATCAAACACTTGACATGCATCATCTCTGTTCATTTTTACTGAGACTCTAGCAGGTAGTTTCCTCATTTTACAGCTACAAAACCAAGTTTTAACAATTTAAACAGTTCCTCCTAGGTCCTAGAGCAAGCATGTAGCAGGACCAAGACTAGACCACAGGTCTGTTTAATTCCAAAGCTCCTTCTGAGACATTTGGCTGTCTCCTCTGTATTCTCCCCTCCTTGGGCAAACGTTACTTCTCCTTTCTCTGTAGTACCACGCACCTTGTTCATAAAGACAGCACAGGCTTACCGTACCTTTCAGGTACAAGGGTTCTGGCCCCACTGCTACACTGTCCCTCTTGGGGCAGGAACTGTATCCGGTTCCCTTCTGTGTCCTCAGGGCCTGTGCCTTAGTGGGGACTCAACCAATATCTGTCTGCTGGGCTGGCCTTTGGAATGATATAGGTAGTTACTATGCTATTTCATATTTTTAAAATTTCACAAAATACTCTGAGTACCTAAAAGAAAGTAAAACTACCGGGTCTCCTAAATATCCTTCCCATCTCTGTTACTGAAATTTAGAGGACAGATGCATATTCTCCCTACCCATAGAATGTTGAGGTCATACCACAGTCAGCTGACCCACCCCCCCGGCCCCCCTGTTGTTGTGGACGGTCAATGCAGAGTGATGGGAGGGCCCGAACCTGCTGGCAGGATCTTCCTTCGACTCAAAACAGCCGCTGGATGTAGCTACATGTTGGCATTCTCTCACTCAACAAATAGTTAAGTACCTACTCCGTACACGTTATTAGTCAGGCGGGGTGGGCATGCTGATTACGCAGGAAGGTCTGAGAGGAGAACTCTTGCCCTCATGTCGCTTACCATCTAGTAACCACAGCACATACACACTTAGGATAGAGTAGAAGGTGCCATGTGTGAAGAGACACCTACTGATAAAGGCTGTGGGAATTGAAAGGAGGCGGGATGACTTCTGGCAGGGCTAGTAGAGAAGGACTTCATGGAACCCGTGGCATTTCAGCTGGACTCTACGATTTGGACAAGCAGATACCTCCCATGTCAAGGGCAAAGCTCACAGAGGCGGGGGTGGGGAGCTAATACTGGGCAGAGCGGGCGGGGGGCGGGGTCGTTTGGAAGGGCAGGTTGAAGGCGAGGTTGTAGAGCTGTAGCTTTCTTCTTAAGAAAGGGAGTGAAATGGCGGTGATTATACTTCAGGAAGTGCAGTCTGGCAGTAGCCTAGCAATGAATTTGCAGGGGAGACGCTGGAAGCCGAGGGAGCAGTTATTTTATGTTTATTGGAGAATACTGGGTCTTTACTGATCACACAGCTGTGTAGGTGGATTGGAAAGCTTGGTCAGAGCACCATTTTTGAAACTCAGACATAGTCTAAGTGACTCATCAGTAAGCCAAGAAGAATTTGTAAGGAGTCATCACAGACAGGCTCACAAAATGCACACTGTGAACGAGGAAATCCGCTAACAGCTCTTAAACCAGACAACTCAAGTCTCGGGGAGGCAGGTTAATGTGGGAAACTGAAACCAAACAGCGTCTGTGAAAGCCACCCGGCCCCGCCGCCTGCAGCCGGCGGACCGCCAGCAGGGCGGGCCTGAGGCAGAACGGGGCCGAGCCTGCCGAGCCAGATAGAAAGCCCCAGAGAGCGGAAGGCACGAGATTGAAACGCTGAAGGTGAAATCAAAACGACTTTCCAGGTGCAAAAGGCAGATTTCTCAATTGCAAATTGAATTTGCCAAAGCAGATTTAAATTAGTAGAAGCACAACAAGGGAACAGTGATTCGAGAAAGGTAAAGCAGTTGCTAAACGAACCGCGGCCGAGTTCGGGGTCCCGCTCGTCACCGGACAGCCTGCGCCGCCGCCTGGCCCGCCCCTCCCGGACCGCGCTGCCGGCGGCGGCAGAGCCCCGGGGGGACGCAGTCGGTGCGGCTTCCAACAGGGGGCTTCGGGGCGGGCGGGGGGAAGCTGCGGCCGCAGGCTCACCAGCTTGGGCTGTGGCGGTGAAGCAGGGCTGCCTGTCTGCGGCCGCGCCAGAAACAGTCTCTGCAAAACACTCACTGCGGGTGTGAATTTTATGAGATCCCGGTATGCAAACCACCATTAGTCACGCATTGATTGATCCGCGCCTCCAGGAGCTTCAGTTCCAAACGCAGACGAGGCGGCCTTTCAGGACAACCTCGCTATCACCCCGCCTGTGTCATCCACTCCTTATTTTTAAAGCTACTTCATAAATGAGGTCTTTTTTAGATTTAAATGCGTGGACCCCTTCTAACTCTCCTGCATCGCGAAGATTGACACGGTGAGGTTCCTGTATTTTTATGGGCACACACGGGCACACAGGATTTCTCCATCTTTCTCAAAGACGTTTTCATTGGAAAACAGATGTAGTGAATTTATAAATAGGAAGGTGGGAAAACAATACTACTCTCTTCACATTAGCCAAGCCCTGTGATTAAAGCGAACACAGAGCTTGGCCCAGAAATTCACTAGAATTCAGCATCACTGTGGAATATCTAGGGGTAGGCAGAAATTCTTTTTTCTTTTCTTTTTTCTCATTTCTTTAAAACGGGACGTTCCTGTCTTAAGTATCTTCCTCTGAGAATTGTATGCAATATTCATAGTTAGATTTGATATCAGAACTCAGTTATTGGCAATTTTCTTAGGATATGTTTAGAGCTAGGATATATAAAATGACAAGGATAGATGTTTTCTATATCTGACCGTGATTGTATTTTTTTTTTTCCTTTTAAAGAGGAATAGGCAGGAGTTGTATAAATGTCTACAAAGGCAGTGTCTCCATAAGCTGTGGTTTGTATATTATATTTTACCTTAACATAATAAAATATGTTTTGCAGAGGAGAGACTGGAGGCAGGGACAACAGTTATTTTATGTTTATTCCATAATTCTGGGTCTTCACTGATCACACAATTGTGCAGGTAGATTGAAAACTTTGGTCTAATGTAATTATAATGCAGTTAATGTAATTAATAACTAATCATTGCATTATATAGAAGGGTATCGCTGATATAGTAATAATAATGATAATTATTAAGAAATTTTATATAATACTAACCAACCTTGAAATGCTAGAATTTTATTTAAAAGAACTACAGGGGTGCCTGGGTGGCTCAGTCAGTTAAGCATCAGACTCTTGGCTTCAGCTCAGGTCATGATCTCAGGGTCCTGAGACTGAGCCCCACTCATGTCAGGCCCCACACTCATTGCGGAGCCTGCTTAAGACTCTCTGTCCCTCTGCCAAATAAATAAGTCTTTTTAAAAAATAAAAAATAAATAAAAGAACTACATTAGAAGGGTAACATGTAATGTTTATACATAACTCCAGTGGACTAGTAACTACTAGGCCAATTGTATCTGTTGTTGGACACACACTGTTAATGACTTTCCTGGGCTGGATGAAGGTGTTTTTGTTCTTGTTTTTCTCTCGGCTTCTCTTTAAAAAAGAGAGAGAGAAATGGGGAGATATTGGTCAAAGAGTACAAACTTCCAGTTATATGAGAATAAGTTGTGCGGATCTAATGTACAGTAACATGGTGATTATAGCTAATAATGCTGTATAACATGCTTGAAAGTTGTTGAGAGTAGATCATAAATGTCCTCACCACAAAAATGAAATGGTAATTATGTGATGGAATAGCGGTATTAGCTAATGCTGTGGTGCTAATCATTTCTCAGTCTATAAATTATCAAATCAATGCACTGTATACCTTAACTTACACAATAATAGAGATGGATAGAGTGAGAAAGCTATTTTTCTAACCCGATGAATGAGTAAGAAGGGACAACTTAACAAAAGAAAGGATGGTCAAGGGATGCCCACAAGACCTAAATCCTTTGCATGGCCTTGTAGGCCCTGCATGACGTAGGCCCTGCCCACGACTGGCCTCATCTTGTATTATAAAAGCCTCAGCCGCTGCCTCCCTCCATCCTCCCCTCCAGCTACTCCTTCCTCATCTGGGCCTCACTCCCCAGTCATGTTGTTCCCTCTACCTAAAATGCTTTTCCCCTTACCTCCTACCCATCTCTTCTCACTTGTCTTCCAGATGTTAGCACTCGTATGTAATGTCAAGTCTCCCTGTTATACAATTGTATGGCATTCATCACAATGTATAAGTATGTATGTATTTGTGTGATCATTTGATCAATGTGTACATTCCTCTTTAGTCTATAAGTTCCAGGAAGTTTGGTGCCTTGTCACACAGTAGGCATGCAAAAAAATATTCACTGATTGGATTTTTAAAGAGGGAAAGGAGAAAAAGTGAGAAAGAACTTGTATCTGAAGAAGTTAAAATTTTTAATGTGTAAGCTAAAAAGCTAAGAACCATAAAAGGTGAGAATAGAAAAAAAATTAAAGGAATCTTGAGTCACATACATACAAATACATATAGTGTATTAGAGTCCTTGGTAAAACCCACATGTTTAGCATTTATGAATGTCAAATTTCAAAAGCAGCTTTCTGATCAATAGTGTCAAACCTCTATAAGTTAGGTACTCATAGCTTGTGCTGTTTGCTCATAATTATCTAAATAGATCTTGTATACAGATCTATATGAAATAGGCTGCCTATTTTCTGACATAATTAGAAAACAGGCTATACTGCTTAACTAAATGTTCTGGTCAATAGAGTCACGTTACACATATCATACCCATATAATCCGTAGTCCATGAATTTGATTACAGTAAACTGTATGTAACTCTAAAACTCAATTAGCCATAATTGAACCATTGATGAAAACATGTAAGGATTGTGCAGCACTTTTGTGATCACCATTTTGGATACCACTTACCGTTGCACCATGCAGACTCTAGAATCTATCCTGTATCAACTACAGGAATTCTCACAATAGAAAGCTGGGTGAGCTAAGTTTTGCTCAAATAAGTAGAGCATCCTGTAGTAATTCCAAGTTCTGTGGGATAGAGGTCAGCTAATTCTATTAGTAAAGAATATGTGCTAAATTCGTTTAAGAAATACATACAGGTCATTAAAATTTTATTATCACCTTAACCTATTGAAATCCTTAACCCTCATATATGTATTTACTTTTACACTGTTTTAAATGTTTGGTTTTCAGAAATGTGCTAAGATTGCCATTTCAAAAGTACAATGCCCCACATTTTTACTTCCCTGTAAACATTACTGGAGTTTTACAACACACTTGTGTGAGCCTTGATGACTGCTTCCACTGTGCAGATGAGAGAGGCTGAGGCATGAGGCTGTTTCTGTGAGTTTTGCACAGACAGCCCTGAGCCCGTGGACAAGAGAGCCTGAGACAGAAAGCGATCTGTGTCTTCACTGCAAACACATCTTGTCTGCATCTGTAGTCTGGGGGGGTGGGCTGGGGGGGGGGGGGGCAGATCGCAAGACCAGAGTTGGCTTTTCACACTCACTACTACACTCCCCACAAGGAGCTCTTTGTGAAATGTGCACATAAATAAAAAGGGTATCGAGGTGATTGCTAGGATGAATTTTTACTGCTCTGAAATGCCTGAGTCTGCTTAAGGGCAAGAAGAGAGATTAGTTGGCTTTTCAAGGCCTTTCTAAGAGTTATAGTTCTATCCAGTGAGAGTTTCACGGATGAAGAATAGTTAAAGTGTTTACCTTTCTTTTTCTTTTCTTTTTCTTCATAGATCTATGCAGTTCGATCAGTTGTTCCCAACAAAAGCAATAATGAAATCGTCCTGGTGCTACAACAGTTTGATTTTAATGTCGATAAAGCAGTGCAAGCCTTTGTGGATGGTAAGTCTACAGGACCCCCAAACCTGTTAGAACTAACGATTCTATATCTTCTGTATTTTTTTCCTCGAATGCATTGAGTATCAATTAGTTCCTAATTTAATCCTCATAAAAATATGCTACACTTTAAAAACACATCTATATACTCAATAAGTGCAGAATTTGGGATTTCTTTTTCCCTCATTAAAAAAAAAAAGATTGTAGCTAGTTTCCAAAAGATACCTGTTATAATGATACTAATTCCATTGTCCACCCCTTTACTTGATGGTGTCCTTATTCATGGAGGGTAATGTGCTTCCTGATTTGGAAGGCCTCCTCAACTCTTCAGCCCGCATAGTTCTACGTGGCCTCATTGACTGCCATCCTTGAACTCGATGCTTACACAGTCTGAGAGGATTGGTTTATTCTTTAATATCCTTAGTTTTTTATTTTGAGATTGCCTAATTAATCAGAATATCAATTCATCTTATCTACCTCTAGAACCTTTTTGCTGTCTAAAAGAAGAATTTTCTTCAGACAACCCATTGCCAGTGATGTTATAGAATCTAAAGTGTCAGGAATATGTTTATCTTATAAACTTATATTTTCTGTAAATTATGGGGAAATTCTTCTCTCCTATTTGAACAAGTTCCATTTATGAACAAAGATCTCTTGTCCTTAGTTACCATATGTCTTCCTCCCTGGTATTAGTTTCTCTGTCATAAATATGGACCAGCTAAACATAATCTGATAAATAAGGTCAGGGGAGACCTGTCAGCCCATTTCTCAGTTATATCCTGTTCATACTTGATTTGTTAGGGATGGTTTGATTTACTTATTTTCCTAGGAATAGAATAATTTTCCCAAGGTTCTGCAAGTATAATTGCATTTCAGGCAAGGTCCTGAAACCAGGCAATACTCTCACATTCTGATATCTACAATCAAGGTTTAGGGTTCTAATTGAATTTAAAAATGATTGCCATTCAAAATAGACCTGAAGGCAGACCCATAATGAGTAACTTTCCTGTTTTTTTCTGCCTCATGTACTAGCAGATACAGAATTTTGAGTCGTGAGAAATAATAGTAGAGAATCTGATATTAATCTGATTTGCAGCATTTGGTGCAGTTTGTCTCAAGAAAACATTTTTGGAAATCTGCACATCCTGGCTCAGATAAACTCTCAAGATTCACTTGCCAACATCACTTGCATGGAAAAAAGCTTTAGGAAAGGAAAAAAGTTATCCCCATTCCTCCCCACCCTCACTTGGATTGAAGCCCCCACATTCCCCATCATGAAAGTTTTTATTTCAAAGTGACCCTGATGAAATGCACAGATGCCCAGGAACTGAAAGACTGTCATCAAATCCATCTGTATTTAAGTAACGTACCTTGCTTGTCCTTGAAATTGTCACCTTGTCAGTGTTGAGATCTCGTTAGAATAACTCACTGATTGCTGAGAAACGTATCACTTTGGTTGGGGACCAATTGGAAAACTTGTTTAAAAACCACTGAGATTCAAAAATATTTGTTAGGAATCACTTATGAGGCATATTAAAAGCACTATTTCTGAGTGGCTTCAAAAGCTCCGAGCAGTTTCAGTATAATTAAAATTTAGTAATAACAGTTTCAAAATTCGCTGTGAACATGAATATTTCTCCTTCAGAATTACTCTCTAAAAGCTCATTGTCCAAATTGCAAACAGAATTTATGTCAAAATATGAAAATTAGAGGAATAATTGAATATCGCACTTAAAGCAGTAAGCAACTCACCTCCTTTCTCTGATTAAAAAGAACAGTACTTGACACTTTCTTAAAATTTAATTTTATTTGGAAAACTGAAGTTTGGCTGTAAGTAAGAACTACCCTAATGATTATTAGCCTGGATTGACTAACCAAGGAGCCTAATAAAAGTGACTTCTTAAAGTTCTTCAAAAGGAAAATACAGTGAAACATTAATTCTCTGGGCAAATGAGAGAGAGACCAGCTCAGTTAATAAAAAGTCTGAATTATAACTTACTTTTAAGTGCAGTCTTATTATTTCAAGTACATGTAACTCAGAAAGCCTAAGAGGGGCATTGAATTGGAAACTTTGAATAGATAGGAATAATTAGCCTGTCTAAACATTAGTCAAAGCAATATGGCCTTCTCCTTATCTAACAGTGACAGTGGACTCAATAATTGGGACCCTACTAATTTGAAATTTGTTATAAAGACCAGCCTGAAGTTTATCTTCGTTTAGCCAACACACTCATTGTAGAGAACTATTAGTATAATGAGATTGTACGAGAAGGCTTAAAATTGTTAAAAGAATACATTTAAGAGCTACTCTTTTAAAAGTACTTATTTGTATGAAAACAACCCATGTACTCATTACCAATAACTTACTGTTGAAATGATGACCCGCCCAGTTGGAATGAACGGAGAACTTTGTTAGACCACATGGAGACAGTTACCGTAGCTGATCAGCGGTAAACATGTCTTTTAAAATATTTTACAGCTTAATCAGATTAGGCTTTTCCTCTCTGAGCCTGTGCATGGCCACATACGTATGTGAACAGCATTGAGAAAACCTGGGATCAACTTGTCAGTCGACAAACTTTTTTTTGTTTCCTAGTGGAAGCCTTCCTTCCGAAGAGCCCATCCCATCCCTTTGTGAGGTGACAGCAAAACCAACATCAGATAATCTGTCGTCCTTATCACGTTGCAAGCTGTGAATATAGTGAGTGGAAGGCAGGGAAAGAGCAGGAATGGGCACACAGAAAGCTTTGATTCACTTGGTTAATAATATTCAAAATCCCATGTTTGGTCTGGAAGATTACAGGTATTTTGATTCATATATCAAACAGAACAATTTTAATTCCACCTATGCCAGCACAGCTAACAGAACATTCTCAAGATATATTTCATTTTCTGTAAGACAACATAGTGATAAAAAGGTAAGCTTCATGTAGTGGGGCTTTAATACTTTGATAAAACCAAGATCATGCAGTGAATTAAATGAAAATCTGGAAATAAAAAATGAAACTGGCATTTTTATTAAGGTAGGATGTATCAAAACAAATGAAAAAGCCAAAAAAAAAAAAAAAATCGCTGCCAGGATGGAAAGGCAGCGATGAATTCTGTGCGGTGTTTTATTACATGAATACGTGTTGAAGATTCTTTGTCTTTATCTAGGCAGTGCAGTCCAAGTTCTAAAAGAATGGAATATGACGGGGAAAAAGAAGGTAAGATGAATATCGATTGTAAATTAATAACATCTCCAATCAAAACCTTCATGATTGTTACCCTTTAAACAAGGTTGCCAATTTTATGCCTCTTCCATATATGTTGATACGTATACACGGAGGGCTTGCAAATTCAAGGCTCTCTTCAATTACCAGCCAGCCTTACTACTAATGCCCTTGTTTTCTGTTCGACTGTTTTGAACCACCAGGTGTGCCTTAGAAGTCCCCGAGTTTTTCTTTTTTCAAGCATTAAGGGGAGCCCAGCCGGTGAATTCAAAGGATTCAAGACATTAACTTGCCTGAACATATTCCGTAGCACAAAGGAAAAAATTAGGGAGTGTTTTAGAGATACTTGAAAAGCTCTAAATATATTTTCGCATGTTCTTCCAACTGAAAGAATCTGTCCAAGGCTGCCCTGAGATACATTTTTTTTTTTTTTTTTTTGCCGAGTTCTACATTCGATCTTTAACAAAGGAAGAAGAAAAGAAAATACCTTAAAGTCATAGTCAGGGACCTGTTTTTCCTTCTTGATAATCCTGGCAAACCGCTCTTTGAGAACAGAGAGAAGGAGATTTGACTCTGCCCGATTCGAATCATTTTGCTTTCTTGGCCAGTCACAAGGAGTTGGGCTTCTGGGCGCACGTGAGGTGTGCGTGTGAACCTGCGCCTTCTGTGTCCAGCCCGTGCCTGCCTGATCCTGTGAGCATCTGTAGAGCGCACTAGCTCCAACAAGGGGCACCAGCTTTGTTCGCCGCCTGCAACCTGTTTGATGACTGTCACAAAAAGTCTGATTCTCCTTTCAAAGTAACTGCTCCACCCATCCCCATTATTTCCCAGCCGGGCCTTGTGTTCAGGGCATCCCACAATATGATAGGCCAGTCCCCCCTTCCCCACCGAAGGAAGATCACAGGCCTGCCAAACAGGTTTTAAGCAAGCAGAAAGCAGCATCACTTTCATAAAATCCTGAGATGACTGAAATTACCCTTCCTCTTTCTTTCGCACCCGAATTTCATGGGAATAGGAAGAATTACCAGATTTTTTTTTTTTTTACCGTTGTGAGTCACCCTCTTTGACAATCTCTGCTTAGCTCAACTCGTGGCTTCCCTGACGTCTGTGCCAGATGAACATGACTCGCAAGTGATGGAAAGGCAATATTTACACGCCCGTGGAAAAATTTCAGATGTGTGGTTTGGTTATCAAGTTTCTCTGATGTGAATAAAGGAGCAGACAGCAGCTGTGGACCCAACTCGCTACTGAGTCCCCATCTTAGAAGTTCATTGAGAAAATGGTCTCCCCAGCCCAGCAGACACAGAGCCTGTGTGGGAATCTGGGCGGTCAGCCCTTCCCTTTGCCCTGTGAATGGCTTCTCTCAGCTCAAGGAGCACTCCTCCGGGGAGTGATTGTGGTTTCAAAGGGGAAGAAAGGGAGTGGGGAGGAGAATTAAGAGAAAACAGTTTCCTTTTACTGTTTTTTTTCTTTTCAAACGTGTTGGAGAACAAAGCCAGGCTGATGTTCAGCGGGAACTCCCTGCTGCAGTGGGCGGGACAGGGTCTGGGCTGATGGGTCAGGCCTGCACCATCCTGAATGTTAACTACACGGAGCACCCTGTGGGTACAGAACCAAAGTCAAGGAAAGCATACAACATAATTGGGAACATCTTAATTTCCTATATATTATTATGTATTGACCACTAGGGCACTGTAGGAGAGGTACAGTAAAACCCTGGCCAAATTGTGATCATCGGAGTCCAAAAAAATTTTAATGATCTAAAATGCAGGGTTGTGCTACTTCCAAGTGAATGAAGAAGCCTGGTAATGCTGTTTGACCAGCAGCTGAGAGATCCAGGATTTCAGCTCCACAGTCCAAATCCAGGGGCGCCCACATCAGTTTGGCATGACTGTGTAGCAGTTGTGTCCTCCAGCTGACGTATTCCCAGGGATGATTATGTGTCCTGTGGCTGCCTTGCGCTCCATGCGCAGAGGCAGCTATCCCAGGAATCTCCTGGTGGATCAGTGCCTATCTCAGAGACCCATCCTCGACTTTGGGACCTGCCTTCTACTTCCTCATTTTGCAAGGCCTTGTGGCCTTTCTCGTACTGATTCTCCTACTCAAGCTCCTGTCCTCCCTCAGAGGATCAGAACCCTGGAGTCCTCCTTGCCTCCCCCCGACGTCTCCCCCACCATCACCTCTTTAAGAAACGTGAGCTCTTCTCCAGTGGCACAATATCTGAATTCAAGTTTTTTCAAAGCAGTTCTCACAAGACTATATATTACCCTTCATACATGTAGGGCTTCAATTTGCTCAAATAATATTTCAGCTTTTAAGCCATTCCCTGCTGTTTTTCGCTTTTAAGGGAAATTCTTTTGTTTACTGTGTTCATGAGGTAAAAGTTTACACAACTTACTGTGAGAAAAAAGATACTTACATGTGGGTGGTCAATAAAGATATAGGTGTTTTGCCCCAGAAAACAAATAAGATAACACACTTTATTTTGATCTCTCAGGTTCATCTTCTATCTCAAGGGCCTGAGCTGAATAATGTTAACTTCTCATTTGTTTCTCATTCTAGAACAACAAAAGAAAAAGAAGCAAGTCCAAGCAGCATCAAGGCAACAAAGATGCTAAGGACAAGGCAGAGAGGCCCGAAGCAGGGCCCTTACAGCCGCCACCGCCACCCCAGATAGAAAACGGCCACGTGAACGGCTGTGAGAAAGACAGCTCGTCCACAGATTCTGCCAGCGAAAAGCCGGTCCTTATCCCTCGTGAGAAAAAGATCTCGATACTCGAGGAACCTGCGAAGGCACTCCGTGGGGTCACAGGTCAGTAATTCTTATATAAAGTTGCTTAGGAAGACATAGAAGAGAAGGAGGCAGAAGGGAACCCATGGAGACGGTGGCGGCCACTACTGATACTGTTGGAAAGAAAGGTCTTCCTTCCAACAAGGACTCAAACATCTTCCCACAGGAACAGGGTCGGGGGGATGTTACAGGGCAGAAGGAGAAAGCTCAGCATAGCCCTGCACTAAGAAGATAATTTTGTCCAAAGAACATAGTTCTAGTCTGTATTAGGATCATCAGGGAAACAGAAATCCCAGTTAAAAGAAATTTTCTTTCAAGACACCTTTGCTGGGATAAGGGAGGAATAATTAGTGGTAACAGCAAATGTTATTAAAGGGTAGATCAGATTATTTAAACTCCTGGTATTTTGTATTATGTGACAGAACATAATCTTCCAGGGTGTTAGCATCTGGAATGTTAATTATTTGTACTATAGCTATATCTTAACCTACAAAAGGTTACTTTTTAATCAAATTGTATGACCTTGGGTGCATCATTTCATCTCTAGTGTCCCACTTCCTTTCTGTAAAATAAGAAAACTGTACCAGAATGTACTAGACAGTGGTCTCAACACTATCTAAGCGAATGCTCCACTTTTATAACAAATCCTAAAATAAAAATCAGAGAAAATATAGTCGATCTAGAAACAGAATTTCAGTAAAGCAAAAAATATAAGAAATCTGGAACAACTAAACTAGAAAACCTTATAAAATGGTCAGATATTCACACCCACTTAAAATGAATCACTTTGCACTTAAAACAGTGGTCAACAGGACATTGTGGACACTGTTTTTTTTTTTTTTATATTTGACGTGTGAAGCAAGAAAGAAATAAGCCTGTTTGTATATAGACCTAGAATCACTCTGAAAGCGGCCACTACAAATGCAGGCTGCTGCAGGGACGCTGGTTGTCAGGTCAGATACCATGACCACACGAGTCCTTGGCTGTGCAGTTTTCCAAATGCTGCAAAGCTTTTGGTCAGTTCTGAACACCATAAAGTACAGTCTTTTCTTAATTCACCCCGTATTAAATCCTGGAAATCCATAGGAGAATTGTACAAAAAATACTTTGTGTTTATATGTAAAGCATCCAAGAGGACCTGAGAAAGTTCAGGACACAGGGCGATTCTTTGTTGTGCAGGATTCCTGTGATTTTAAGTCACCTAACTATGGGTGTAGGCCTCTCCACCCCACACACAAATTTTTAACAAATGCCTCCTAATTCAAAATGCCTGGCAGATCCCCTAGCGAGGACCACACCACCCAGTAATTCCTGCAGTCCTTCTTTTAGTTATAAAATCCCGCACTGATCGACTCAGTGACTCTCTAAACTCCTCTTACATGCTAAGCACCGTGCTGTTAAGCCACAGTAAATTCACAGAAGGATATGGTATGGTTGAGGCCCTGCAGGAATCGCTTTCTGTTATTCTCGAAGAGAAGGCTGAGTTTACAGTTTGGGGAAGAGAGGTGCTACATCCATGAGTGATCCAGGGAGGGTTCATGGGAGTCACGGTAATTGAAGGACCCATAGCCTTGAGGCGGTAGAAGGGATTTGGAGGGTTAAAAAGAAGTAGAAAGGACTGGACTCCACACCCTCGTGTACTGCAAGTCTGCAGCCTGAGGCAGCGCAGTCCTCTGATCAGCCAAAAATGAGCAAGAGGGGCCCTGCTTAGGAAGAATTCAGCCCAGCAGAAGAGACAAATGCAGACAGACCATCTCATGGTGATGTGTACCAAACCAGGGCTCCAGTGGGGAAGCATTAAATAACTCACATGCTGTACAACACGCTAGTAAGTTTTTAGCTTGTTCACCAAGCACTGATTTTCTTCCACAAACACATTACCTACCAACTCGACTGGTAGTGAGCGCGGTAATTCACATGACCCCTAGTGCACAGTGCTTCCTCAAAACCAAACAGACAAACAACAGAAAGAGCTTATTTCCATTTAGAATCTAAATTTCCCAGGATTTTTTAAATTCAATTTTTACCATGCCTACAATTTTGAGAATATTTTGATTTATAGTAAGGGCAGGAGAAAAAAATTAAATAATTGAGTGGCAGAGTCCCAACCTTGCTTGTTATTGCATTCACATGAATTACTTTCAAAATCTAATTACTCAAGTTGCCGTTTTGATATCAATCATAGACTAAAAGCCTAGCACGTATATTCATTCATTTACTTATAATTTATACCTTCTTTCTAAAACAATTTCGGTAACTCTATCAAGTATATGACATTAGAACAAATTCAATATTGAAGCGCTTCACTTCGCAGTGGCTAGCTGCCTTAAAAGTTAAGTACCCACTAGAAGAGTTCTCTGTACAAGGAGGCTTTTGTCAGTTCTACCATGAACCTTTCTGTGAAGCCTCCTTTATTGCGCAAAGAGCCATCCCAGGATCCTTTTGGTTTTGTTACGTTCAGCATGAAGGCATTGAAGTACGTCGGTATTGTTTGTGAATGTTGCTGGTTCAGTACAAATCCATGCCTCACATCAATTTTCCTGTTAAAGAATAAATGATGATATGGAAGGTCATTAGATATTTTTGCAAAAGGAAGGGAGTCCTCCTGGTTGACCATTAACTTCATCAGCGGCTCACATGTTATGATCATACATTTAAAAATGAGTTTGTAACTAGTTAGGTTTTCCTTCCCGAAGATAGTGAAAATTTACCAGGAAGGTGATGCCCAAACTGGGAAATGGCTTTGAAATGCCTGTCTGATCCATTGGCAGTCCCGAGGCCTCTAACAGCTATTTCACAGATGAGTGTTAGGTCTTGGACATCCTGCATCCCATTTTGAGCAGAGCCGTGGAACTGGAAAGCATGGCATTGATCCTTTAACCCCATCCCCTCACTGAATTGCTGAGGAAGCCAAAGCACGCCCGCACCCCGGGTTGAGAGGACAAGAAGAGAACCCACACCCCTGGGGTAACTCTTACCACTTTGCCAAAGCCTGACTCAGATCTGTGCAATTTAATGCATGCATTGGAGAGTTGCTGCTGAAACCATGGGCTCCCTGACTCCTAAAAGATGTATAATTGAAAAATTAGGAAAAAGGAATCATAACAAAGCCATATAATGATACTTTGTACTTGAGTGAGTTCGAAGTATGAGTGTAAAAGAAATCTCCAGTCTGCTTGCAGTGGAGCATTTATCAATCTTTCCTATAATGAAACTGGCTCAAGGAAGCTTGCCCCGAATGCCCAGCTGGGCAGCAGGCTGTGAACATGTGCAACGTGTGTTTTATCTTTTTATAACACCTTGACATTCAAGATCTCTCTTTTTAAAAAGTTTTAAACAGAATCATTTTCTGGTAGGGGAGAAGTTAGCTTTAAGATATATGCAGGTGGTTCAGGGGTGTTAGTGTGACTTCCTACATGAAAAATCACCACCAAAAGCATCATCATTTCAGGCTGTAAATATAGCACTGTCGAGTGGGACAATGCTGCCTGTCAGCCCAGAGCTTAGAAGTTTGGGAGTTTGATTTAAACTTAGTACAAAATTACTCCTCTAAGCCATGGAGTAGTTTTTTCTGTATTTCAGAATTTTTAATAACAGCTCAAATTAGATCTTTTACATAATCCAATCAAGATCATTCTGCGTCCAAGTACAAAGTCAGACAAGGAGTAGATTAAGATTTATTTTTACCAAAAGTAATGCCACGGATCATGTTTAATCCTGAGACCCATCTAAATGTCTAAAGCACATTATGACTTTAGGGTTCAACTTTCCTAAGTATTCTTCCTGCTCTACTTTTCCTAAGGCTCCGATTGCTGAAATATTTAGGTGCTTATCACAGTGTAGGCCCAAACAGGAATTCAGATTTCTGTGTTGTCTTCCTCCCACTGGACACAATTCCCATTGAATAGGAAAGGAGCAGGATTATGGGCCACCAACTGGCTCCATTGAGATAAACCTTGGGGTGGGGCTTTCGTCAGCTACAGCTCCTCTTGCTAGCCGGCAGGCTTCCTTTATGTCCCCTCATCTGGTGAAGCATCCTGGGAAGCCAGCTCTTCTGTTACTTGTTACCTGTCTCAAACAGAAGGCTCCATGCTGTGTTCACTGACCTCCACAAACCGGACTTCATGATTTGCTCTGTATCATAGAACAGGAACAGCCCCGTCATTTTGCCTTGACAATACGGATTCTCTGTTTTGGCATGGGCCTGGCACAGAACTGCTTCTCATTCCACTTCTCATTCTCAGAGTGAACTGAACCAAATGTGAGAGAAAGGGTCCTGTTATTTTAGAATGTTGGCTGCTTGTCTCTCATTTGTGCTGATTGTTAAACACACACACACACACACACACACACACACACACACACACACACACATACACACCCCTCACCAGACTATTTCACAGTATTTTTATGATGTGAGGTTCCCTATAGGATTTCCAAACAGATTTTTTTTTATCCTGCTGTTGGTCCTAGCCTCAAGATTATCTCCCATGCTTCTCTAAGCCCTATATTGGACCAGAGGATTAGAAAAGATCAACAAGATGAAAGCAGCTTGCCTAGAACTTTAATAGTAAAGCCAAATGTGTATATTCTGGGATTTCAGCAGTGCCAGCTCTCAAATGGAAGCAATATAATATTGTAGTGAAGAACCAGGCTTTAGCATTAGGGATGTTTGGATTCAAGTCTTGGCCTCGTCACTTACTGGGTGTGTGACCCTGGACAAGTTAACCACTCTGCGTCTCAGTGTCCTCACCTGCAAAATAGAAAATATAACTCCACTTTACAAGACCGTGGTAAGCAGTAAGTGATTAGCACAGCATCTGGCGCGGAGTAAACCCTCAAATCATTTATCTACTTAGTGAACATTTTTAAGCATCCTGACACATGCCAGGAATTCTTCTAGAGGAAGTAAACAAGGCAACACAGTCTCTGCCCTCATGGAGTTTGTGTACGTTTTTGAAGGTGAGAGGGGATACAAAATCGACCAGAACAGAACCAAGTTACCAAGAGAATTCTGGATTATAATAAATGTTGTGAAGACCGTGAGTAGGAGAGAGACCAGGGCAGGGGGGGAGGGTGTGCACAGCGGCACGAGATAAGGCCGCAGTGTTGGGTGAGTGACTGAAGAGGAGACGCTGGGGCCGAGGCCCAGATGCCCCGAAGCAGGGTCTCCCACGCCAGCTTGCAGTGGCCTGAGCAGCCCATATTTTATTTAAACCTTAATTAAGGACTTGAGCTGAAACCCTTGCAGAGTTGTAACCATAGGTTTTTACTATTTTTTTAAATTAAAGATACCACACTTTTTTAATCTATACAGCTGATCTTATTTTGTATTGTTATAAGAACATGCGTTTTGGAAGTTTACATTTTAAAGCACGTTTATCATGATTATCACTCCTCCTTAATTATCATTTTAGCATCTGAATACTTAGTGTTAGCTCCTGTGTCTAGTTGTGTGTTGTTCAGTCTCCCCCTCAGCTCCCAGTGTCTGAACTGCTCAGGTAGCTAGGGGAGGCCTGCGAGTGCAGCTTCCATGACTGGGGACTCTGCTTCCTTTCTCTGGGTAATGATAAAGCAGAAAGAGACAGAGACACACACAGGATGTAGTGACACCGGGGCACAGGAAATGCAGAACCCCTGGGGTATTTTTCTGTCACCTGGGTAGAGTGAAATCCAGAGCTGTCTCCATTCTCCTTCTCATTTGAAAGAGACTTTTGCTGCAACCCTGCAGCAGAAACACGAAACTACTCATCTCTGAAGAGCTGATACCTTTGTAACTTCCCACCCGTACCTTGTTAGGTGATTTCCGTTACAGACAGACTTAATTAAATGGAATGCACTCCTTGCAAAGAACAAAAGGCCTTCCAAAAAAAATATTTTTAAAATTTTTGAACAAAGATTTAAACGGCTCTATCAAAATGCAATGAGAATTGAGACTGTTTTGTAGTGAAATAAGTCAGTGAAACAAATGAAGGGAACCTGCCCACCTGTGTCACTGACAGCTTAACTCATTGACTTTATTATCTATTCTCTTTTTTTAAAAGATTTTATTTATCTATCTGAGAGAGAGAGACAGAGAGAGCATGACAGGAGGGAGGGGCAGAGGGAGAGGGAGAAGCAGGCTCCCTGCCGAGCAGGGAGCCCAATGCAGGACTCGATCCCAGGACCCTGGGATCATGACCTGACCCGAAGGCAGACGCTTAACTGACTGAGCTACGCAGGTGTCCCTATTATCTATTATCTTTTAATATAAATAAACCTGGAAAGGTATTAATGACATATGAGACCTTGAAAAGTCATGTAAATAAAACTAAAAGGTTTCTTTCCAATCTGAAAATTACCAGCCTTATGCCCACTGAACTGATCAAGTTTCATAGGACTTGAAATAATAAAGTCCATCTGTCTTTGATAAAGAAGTTATGAAAAGGCAGAACTGACTGATACTATGTCTTTGAAATAAACCTGTCTGTTTGGGTCTCTGTTTCAAAGTTACGGGTTCCTCTGACTTTGTTCATTCCCCTGTCGAGCAGCGACAGAAGAATGATGGAACATGCAAATCCAGGGGCACCATCACAGTCATGTGAAGAGTTTTCTTGGGGCTTCATCACTAGACCATTATTCTGTAACATCTGAAAGAATTATCTTTACTCACTCTCTCCATTTCTTCACTTCTGTCTCTCGCTTATCAACCTATTCATTATGGCTTACAGCCCCATCACTCCAAAGACGTTGCTCCCACTAAGTTAATCAGTGGCCTCCATGTATTGAATCTAGCAGACACTTTGCAATCCTTTGTCTTTTTTTCTTTCTGCAACATTCAGTGCTGTTGATCACTCTATCCTTAATTACTCTGTCTCTTCTTTTTGGTGCCTATGACATGACACTCTCCTGATTTTCCCTCCATCTTCATTGTTCCTCTGTTTCCTTTGAGGGTCACTCTTCTCTACTTGGCTGTTAACCGGAGAAGTTCGTCAAGGCTTGGTTGGTTCCAAGTCCTTTCTCATATAAAACCATACCATCTTCTTAGATCATTTCAACCATGCCCGAGTTTTAATTATGTAAGCTGGCTCACAAATTCATCTTCCCAGTCCAGGCAACTCTGTTTTCCAGGCTCTTGCTTGACATTTTCACTTTAACGGTTCAAAGTCTTCAACGACATGCTTAAAGCAAACTCATGATCTCCCTCCCAGTCTCAGCTTTCTTAAAGTGTTCGTGATCCTAGTGTACTATCTATTTGATGTGCAAGCCAGAAATCTAGGCATCAGTCCTGACATCTTCCCCTCTCTCAACTCCCACATCCAATCCATCAACAAGTCCTGTCGATTTTCTTTTCCAAATATTCCTAGAATCCATCCAGTCTCACTGTGTTTCTACCTGTGCCTTCCCACCAAAGCCATCATCCTCTCTTGCCTGTGTTGCTATAGGGGTTCACTGATTAATCTCCTAGCATTTATATTGTTCCCCTCTAAGTCATTCTGTATCCTGAAATCTTTTCAAAACCACAACTCTGAACTCTTAAGATAAAAACCAAAAGTCTCACCATGGCCTGTAGGCTCAGCATGGTCTGGCCCCTGTTCCAGTTCCAACCTCACTGTATGGCCTGCTCTTTCTTGCTGTCTCTACTCCAGCCATCCTGGTCCCCTCTCAGTCCCTCCTGCTGGCTGTGGGTATCAGTTAGGTTCAAGTCTGGAGACAGAACCCACACGGTTTATTTGAATGGGAGGAAGGTAATACAGAGAATTACTAAAACACTAGAAATACCAGGAGGTGGTTAATTACTAAAAGGGATCTAGACACGCAAGAGAGTAGTTACTATCTCTAGGAAGGTTGGACAATAAAGAGAGCCCTCCAATCTAAGACTGAGATTCTGCTCCCATCAAAGGTATGTGGCCATCAGAGGAACATGCAGCCTTATGGTGGCAAAACAACAACAACAAAAACTTGCAGAACCTGGACCGGGCTGTTCTGTAGAACGGTACCACTGCCAGAGGGTGTAGGGAGACTGGCCCTGCTCAGAGCCACGGGACACGGAGAACGCGGCAGGGGTGCCGCCCGGAGCTCCTGTGACGAATAAGCATAATAAAGAACCAGACCTGGAAGAGAAGAGTATGCCTGCCCTCTTAGCACGCATGGTCACGTTATCGCCCTCCCCTGATAAAGCTAACATCCCGCTGGCCGGCAAAAGAGAATCATTTACAGGGACCAGCTCCAGCACCACAAAGTGAGGCAAAGAAGGGGAGATTTGAGATAAGAGACAGTAACTTGATAACTGGCACATAGTGCCCCCTCCTGCCCCCAAAGCCATCTCTGCCTGGCCTGCACTTTGCTGCCTCCTTAACCTGGTTAGTTCACAGGCTTTCGGGTGAGCAGAGGTGTTGGCTGGGGAATTACTTGTACGAAGTCAGCTACGCCAGTGACAGACTTCAGAACACTGTGCACTTTTCTTTCATAACACATATCACAGCTGCAATTCTACATTTGTTTGTGTGGCAGTTTGATTTATATGTCTTCCTAATACCCAGCAAGTTCTGGAAAGACTGAGAGCACATCTGTCTTTGATCACCCTTGTAGTTCTGGTGCCTAAAACAGTAACTGGACATGAGAGGTGCTCGGACGAACAAGCCTTTCTCCATGGAAGTATTAGTGATAGAATATGTAAAGAAGTGTAGGTTAAATTTTGTGAAGTCACTGTGCTACTTTTTAAAGACAATTATGAATTTTGTATTTCTGGTTTTAGAAGAAAATACTAATGAAGAAATTTGAGGGGCGCCTGGGTGGCTCAGTCATTAAGCGTCTGCCTTCGGCTCAGGTCATGATCCCAGGGTCCTGGGATCGAGCCCCGCATCGGGCTCCCTGCTCAGCGGGAAGCCTGCTTCTCCCTCTCCCACTCCCCCTGCTTATGTTCCCTCTCCCACTGTGTCTCTCTCCATCAAACAAATAAATAAAATCTTTAAAAAAAAATTTTTTTTTTGAAAACTGAAGTAAGGTTTAAGGGGAAAAAAAATCCTACCTCCCTGAAACAACCACTGTTAAATTTCATTTCAGAATTTCTTAACTGCACAGATATATAGGATTTTTAAAAACAAATATTATTTAGTATGTGAACTTTTGTATTCTTTTTACTTAACATGACATGATAAACCTTACCTCATTTCTTTAAAAACATGATTTTAGTGGCCACATTGTGTTCTTATGAATTTGACATATTTCTTTTTATTCCCAAACTATTGTCCATGTGGATTGTTTCCATTTGTTTGCTCTTGTAAATAATGCTGTAGTGAACATTTCTTATATATAAATCTTTATAAACAACTATAATGATTTCCTTGGCATATTTTCTTAGAAATGGAATTTTGGGGTTCAAAGAGTATGATTATTTTTGAAATTCTTAATATATTGCAGTCCAGAAAGATTGTACTAATCTCATTGTTTTTATTTGTAAAACTGATTAGTAGGGTGATGGAACACTTTAAGATGTTTCTTTTCCATTTGCATATCTCTTTTTGTGAATATTTAAGAACACTAAGATTATGATCAAAGAACTATTATTATTATTAACAGTTATAAAACACTAACATATTGACTTAATTACTTTTAAGTGAATGTAACATGCTTTCAGTAACATAGACATTAGCAATTTTAGGCATAATTTTATAACAAAACTATACTTTGTTTCTTTTTCAGTTTTTTCTAAGTAGAACTACTTTATAATACTGTGTTAATCATCATCAGACAACTGCTTTACTGTGTACAGGAGCTGTGCTTTACTGTGTATAGTAGGATCTTAACTCAATGGGTTAAAATAATTTTTTTAGACCTACTCTTATATATAACACATTTCTTAAACTTAGATTTGAATTCCGGGTATACTTCCTTCAGTCTACTTATAAATACATAAAGCTTCACTGAAGAGTAAAATCTAACAAGAAAAAAGAGTTTTCAGAAACTTTCAAGTCTGAACACATACATGACTGTACATATATTATGAAAATCTTTGAAACCTAGTCCTATATTTCTCCCAAGAGGAAGATTTGTTTTCTTTGGTAATGTTAACAGAAAACAACCACCACAGTTTATGTTTTGCTGTGTAAAATAAATCCACACAAGAAGCAATCAAATGTGACCTATAATGAAGAGAAAGATTAGTCATTAGAAGCAGAACAATATTGCTCATGAATGAAGAAGCAAAATCTTCAACAAAATATTAGCAAATTGAAGTAAGCAATATATAAAAAAGGTAATACACTATGATCAAGTGTGCTTTTTCCCAAGAATGCAACATTGGCTTAACATAAAAACCGATTAATGTAGTTTGCTATATTATTAAAATAAAGGAGAAAAACAATATGATCATCTCAATAAGTGAGACAAAATAAAATCACTTGGCAAAATAATAAAAAGTCCCAGAAAACTAGGAATATAAGAGAATTTCCTAATAAACATATGAAAAATCTGCTCTACAGTTAAGATCATATTTAATAATAAATATTGGATACAGTTTCCCTAAGATCAAGAACAATGCAGGGACACCTATTCTGCATTGTACTAGGGTTCCTAACCAGTTTAATAAGGCAAGGAAAGACTGGAAAGAAAGACACTAAACTGCATTTACAGATGTCATTATTGCCTATATAGAAAATTTTAAGAAACCTATAAAAGACAAAAAAAAAAACTAATAAGGAAATTAGCAAGGTAAGTAAGTATAAAGTTCAATATATAAAAAATCAGTTGTATTTTTGCAGCCAACAATTGGGAAATGAAGTTTTTAAAAATATTATCTACAGTAGCCTAAGATATCTAAAATACCCAGGAATAAATTTCACTAAAGATGCACAAGACACTAAGAACTATAAAACAATGCTGAGACCAATTAAAGAAAAGCTAAATAAATGGCATGATGTATCATGTTCAAAGATCAAAAGATGCAGTATTGTTAAGATACTAAATATCTCCAGACTGACTTATAGATTCAACTCAAGCCCAACCAAACTCCCATCAGATTTTTTGTAGAAATACACTGATTGTTTTTGTAGAAATAAGCTGATTCTTAAATTTACATTGAAATGCAAAGGACCTAAGGTAGCCCAAACAATCTTGACAAAGAAGAGCAAAGTTGGAAGACATATATTACCTGATATTAAGACTCATTAAATAGTTACAGTAAAAAAGACAGTGTGGTGTTAGGGGTGAGGATAGACAACTACATGAGTGGAATAGAATGTAGTCCAAAAATAGAACACACATATATAGTCAATTGATTTTCAACAAAGGTGCCAACATAATTCAATGGGGAAAGGTGCACTCAGATTTACTGTTATGGTCTTATGTTACTTTTTCACATTTTACATATTAGTTGTTAAGGGCAGGGAGACTATGTCCCATTTATCTCCCATGAATAAGCCAGGGCTTGCACATACCAGGCACTCCATATGTATCTGTTGAGTTAGATTGAATCAGAAATCAGAATGATACTCAGGAAGATGTATACCATCTATGTTGGGATTTGATAAGTATTTTTAATAAAGGGAAGGCTCAGGTAATAGTTAAATTCAAAAACATATAAGCTTCTAGGAGCCATTTTTAGGATTAAATTAAAATGTATATAGTATTTATTGAGATCTGGGCAGATTGGGTGTTTCCAGAGATAACTTTTCTTTCCAAGATGTAACTACTTTGATTCAAGTATTTGATGAATGTTGGATAAAGACACAGCCAGAGATTCATATCAAACTAGGCTCCCTATAACTAGAAGGGCCCCAGGCATGGAAAGTACCAGAATAATGCTCATTCATTCATTCATTCATTCAGTGTTCATCATGTACTTACTAGGTACCAAGCATATAGTGATGAACAAGACATACATCACTGTCACCACTTTTCTCATGTAGAAATCGCAGAGGATATTTTAAGGTTTCACTAAAATCAGAACTCTCTTAGTCTAGAATATAAATTAGTAGTGATGGCAGATTTTAGATCAATAATCTCATGCTCCTTCTGATTTATATTAGTGTTACCCAATAGAAATATAATGTGAGCTACATATGTAATTTTAAAATTTCTAGTAGCAAAATAAATAAATAAATAAATAAAATCTCTAGTAGCCACATTAAAAAAGTAAAAAGAAACAGGTGAATTTAGATTGGGTAATATATTTTATCTAACTTAATATACACAAAATATCATTATTTTGACATATGATCAATGCTTTTTAAATTGTCGAAGTAATATTTTTAATTCTTTTTTTTTTTTTTTTTTTTTTGGACTAAGGCTTCAAATCTCAGTGTGTATTTTACCCTTACAGCACATCTCAATTTAGTCAAGCCACATTTCAAATGTTGAATAACCACTTAGAGCTAGTGGCTACCTTATTGAACAGAGATAGGAGTCAACTCTGAGTCAGCTACAGTCTGTTGAAGTTTATAAGTAGATTCCAGAAAGATAGAGAACTGATGGCACTTCTGGCCATAATGTTAGAGGGAAATCGTGGTATCCAGGAAAGAACCCCCATTATTCTGTTGCTAGAAACATCAGGATCTGTGGTTAAGATGAACCTAATTCTGTTACAGCTGAATAACTTACCACCAGCTTTCATCTGAAAGAGCTCCAGAGTTTTACTATATTTGGAGACAGATCTGTACAGCCAATGTGCAAATATATCCAAACCATCTTTGAGAATTTCAGATCTTTCCAGTGTTCAGTGATTTCTACCAATAAGACAGCTTTTCAGGCCCCTAAAAAAAAACCTGCTATTCATATTTCTCAATGAATTTTTGTTGGATGAATGATGAAATGAACCAGTAACCCACATACCAGTTCTCTGAGACACAAATAAAATATTTTCAGCTCTAGGTTAATGAACCCATGCTCATTTGCATGCTTGCCTTCCATTTAAAATTCTTAATGCATCCAACAGAAAAATGCTTTCCCTTCATTCTAAGGTCGTTATTTCCATTAGGCTATAATATAAATCCCCTTATTTTCAAGAATAAGACTAATTTACTACACTGTGCACAATGAGCTATATTTTAGATTCTCAATTTATAATATTTCATCAAGGCTGAATCTTCACTAAGATTTAGAGAGGGAGTGAGTTGGAGCCAGCCTGCACTTAATCACTATTTTAACAAAACATTTACAGACTCATCAAAAAATTAGTTTTTCCTCATATGCAGTAGAGTTTCTTTAGGTGGGTGGTGCCATCCATCTTCACCTCAACAGAATCACCTGGCAAGTAGAATCCTGGGCCCACTGCTGAATCAAAATCCCTGGAGGTGTTTTCTGGAAATTTGCATTTGTAACAAGTACTAAGGGAGAACTCAAGCACAATAAACCTTGATAACCACTGCCCTACACTGAAATTCCACTTTAGTATACTTAAAGATAAAATTGCATACTACCATTTAAATCTGTTTCACCACTGGAGGAAATGCTATTTTCAGTACTTAATTTGTTCACTACCTTTGTTGAATATTTCATTGTGTATTGTAATTTCCCTTTAGAGAGTACTCATCATTCAGCCCATAAGATGGATGCTGTGCTTTTTTTTTTTTTTAAGATTTATTTATTTATTTTAGAGAGCAAGACCATGGCAGGGAGGGGCAGAGGGAGAGGGAGAGAGAGAATTCAAGCAGACTCCCCGCTGAGCATGGAGCCTGATGCAGGGCTCAATCTCATGACCCTGAGATTATGACCTGAGTCAGACGTTCAACTGACAGCCACCCAGGCACCCCTGTGCTTTCTTGATATATAAGTTATGAATGATGGATTCAACCAAAGTAAAATTTACACTTCTCTTAAATGTCTAAAATCAAACTGACTAGGACCCAGATGATAGTCTTTTGCACCTTCCAAGTATAGTCTCCAAATGTTTGTGGCAAATGTTAGGAAAGGTTCTTTGTTTTGTTGTGTCTTTTTCCTATGAAATCATTTTAAGGGTACTTTAATTCAGTCACAATTTTACAGATAGCTATTGAGCCAGACCCAAGTACTAGGGCTTCAAAAATGAATCTGATTTCACTATTTGACTTCAAGGGAGTCCTAGCCTCCTCAAGGCAGGAATGAGGGGCAGACACATAAGCCCTGTGTTAAAATATAATGCAGTAAGTTTTTATGAGGTGCCATTGGAGTAGAGAGAAGTGAGACAGGGTGCAAAGGGGCTGGGATTTATAGAGGTTGTGCTGTGCTCTGTTTGAGTGTGAGCCATAGTCAACCAGAGAAGTGGAGTCATTCCTACAGGCTCATCCAGGACACAGGGAAGCTCAGAACATGGGTCTCCTGGATCCATACCTGCACTCTCTCTGCTACACTCAGCTTTCTCCAAGAACCTGGCCTTCAAAAGCACTCTGGCTTCACTTTTTTTATACCCAAAGCTCTCTCTGGTTGTGAGTAAGATGTTAAGGGTGATACATTTCCTTTTCCGGCCACTAAGATGCCATTTAATTCACTCCAGCAATAACTAAATAGAAACCTACCTTTAAAAGATGCTGAGAGCAATGTGCTGCTAATTTATTGCCACATCTATTAAAGCTCTAGAGACAATTTGACTCCCTAGATTTTAAATATAGTAGATATATTATGTTTCCCGATTTAATCCCTCCATAAATTAAGTGAAATGATTATAGTATCTGTTGTCACTTCATTCTTGCCCTATCTCCAATCACTCTTCTGCCTTCATTAATTCAGAATAAAATACCACAAGACATTAATGTAGCACTTGGAGATAGGAAGCCTGCATTTTTATAGCCTCAATATGAAATCCTACTTAAAGATGCTTACACCTTTACTGAATGAGGAAAAAAAACCCAAAAACCTCTTCATCTCCTTATAACCTTCATTACGAGTGAGGAAACCAAGGCTCCAAGATGTTAAGTGGCTTGCCCAGGGCCACCGTATGAGTAATTACCAGAGCCGAAACGCCCACCCAGGTCTTCCAACTCCCAGCTCAAGGCGGTATTTCTAGGATATCCTCAAATCTTCTAGAGATTCTTTTAAAGCAGTCTCTTCACTGTTTGCAACAGGGCATTATTGCCAGCATGTAAACAAAAACAAAAATCTTGGCATTCCCCCATCACTTTCTCATCAGTGTTTTTAGTTTATCACTTCACAGTCATTATTTGGTGTTTTCTTACAGAAGGCAACAGACCACTGCAACAGAAACTATCCTTAGATGGGAATCCCAAACCTATACATGGAACACCAGAGAGGTCAGATGGCCTACAGTGGTCAGCTGAGCAGCCTTGTAACCCAAGCAAGCCTAAGGCAAAAACATCTCCTGTTAAGTCCAATACCCCTGCAGCTCATCTTGAAATAAAGCCAGATGAGTTGGCAAAGAAAAGAGGTAAAGTGATTTCTTTTGCACAAATGATTCAACACATTTTGCACACTCAGATAAGTGCCAGAATGAAAGAATTTTCCAAAGGATGCTGTTTAGTGAAGAGAGATGCCCATGCAATTGCATTTCTTTCTGTGACCCACATAGTTGAAAAAGTAGATGTGATTCCTCCCATATTCATCGAAGGTCTCAGATGTTTAAGAGGAATTACATCCCCTTTCTCTGCCCCTCTGTGGTCATTCTTCTCTTCGTAGGCATGGATAAATTTGCACCATGAATCCTTTCTACCTTCATATTTTATGAAGCAAACGTTAATGCGGGAGCCCTTTTGGTAATGTGACTGCCGAATGTTTCCCTGGCACACACGTTCTTAACTTGCACTGAATGAAGATGAATCTAGAGGCTGATATGACCTTCCTCATGTAAATTCAGTTCTGTGTTAGAACTTGCAGACAGTATAACCCCGAAAGAGGATTTTATAATTGACACACTATGTTTTTATTATATTTTGGACTTTGTTATACTTTACACATAACTGGTATCAAACACGAAAGGGGCTAAATCACTTCCTTTCTGATTCCCAGAGGATGAAATGATATTCTTCTCATTCAGCCTCAGTTGTATCTGATTTCCTTGGCTTTGGTTTGATAGACTTTCTTACTTCTCTTGAGGGAGAGTTCTTTCTTCTAAGAAACGTGGCCTTGTTGGGATCGGTACAATTTGCCCATTTGCTCTGCCCTGTCCGTGTACCTTGGTGACGGTTTCAGGAAATCAGGCGAGATTGGCAGCCATCGAGCAGCTCTGAGTGCTGCCGCTCTAATTACAGGCCTGGCTCGGGACTGAAGGGAACCAGAGCCAGCGTACCCGGCACCAGTGCTCCCTCCCCTCCAGAGCTCATTTGTACCTCTCCCAATCCCCGTGTCCTTTTCCTCCTCCAAAAGCCCTGCTGGCTTTTAACCACACAGAGTGGTGAGAGCCAGCGGCACAAATGGTCTTCAGACATAATCAGATTCTAAGAAACTGCCGTCTGTAATAGAACATAATGATCAGAGCCCCTTTCCAAAGCACAAGGGAGGCCCGTGTGCCCAGCAGGGCCTGCCCGCAGCACCCACTAGTCAAACCACGGCACCAGTCACCCGCTGGGCTTTTTTTAAAAGTCTGGGTTATAAACACAGAAACATCTTCTTGACAGAACTTTTTTCTTTTTTCATTGAGACACAAAAGATAAATCTCTCTCTTTTTATTAGGGGTAGGGGAGTTAGCTGCTTTTGTTGTTGTTGTTTAGCTCAGAAAAAGATAAAGTGTTCAATTTAACATTTTTTTCATGACATTACTTTTAGGCCCAAACATTGAGAAATCGGTGAAGGATTTGCAACGCTGCACTGTATCTCTAACGAGATATCGTGTCATGATCAAGGAAGAAGTGGATAGTTCGGTGAAGAAGATCAAAGCTGCCTTTGCTGAATTACACAACTGGTGAGTAATTCGACTTAGAAACTATAAACTGACGGCACTTGAGCTGTTCCTACAGGTAAAAGCATCTGATGGGAAATGTTGTTTATTTAATACATAAACATCACAGAACAACTCCTCAGCAAATTTTTTTAAGTCCTGCAGGCAGAGGCCTATATCTTGGGAATAAAAAAGAAGGGAAAATGTTTGAATAAGAAGAAACCCGATACACATAATTCATTGGAGTTTGAAGTTGGCCCCAAAGTATATGAATGATGTAGAACACAACCTCAACAAATGGTATTTTTGACAAATCCCTGGAAGGCTAATATCATGAATGCCACTGAGAAAAAAATATTTTCCAGCCTTATCATTATAAAATAAGAAAGACTCCCTTAACAAAACTCAGAAACATCTTAGGCAAGCTTAGTGATAGAATCCCATTCTTGGGTATCTTGAGACTGGAATTAAGAAATGATACACTGGTGTGGTTTTGGTCCTGCCCTGCCCTGCTCTGCAGCTGATGTTGATGGGAGACATTTCTTTGAGCTCTGTATATTTGCTCACGTGCACTGCACGACTGAAATGAGGTATCTACTGGTAAAGGTTAAGTTACTGTCAGTAGAAAAAGTTCTCAGTGTATCAGTCAAGACTCTTCCAGTTTCATGTGACAGAAACCCAAGTCACACTAGTTCACGACAAAGGATAATTTATTGGCTGATGTACATGAAAAATCCAGGAGATTCCTTTAGGCAAATTTGGTTCTAAGCCCAAATTGTGTTCTGAGAATTCAGTTTCTCTCTCCCTCCCTCCCTTTCTCCTTTTCTCCTTCTCTCCCTCCTTTCCTCTCTCAGTGTCTCCTACAATCTCCTGGCTCTCCTTATTCTTGGCTTCATTCTTAGGTATGATCTCTCCATGTGGTAGCAAAGATGACCCCCTAGCAGCTCCCAGCTTGCATAATCCTTAGTCCCTGTGATCTGAGAGAGAGCTTTGTCTCCACCAGTTCCAGCAAAAGTCCAAGGGCTAATTCGCATTGGTTGGGCTGGGTCATGTATCTGTCCCTAAACTGGTCACTGTGGCAAGAGGGACAGTCTCCCCACTAGCCAGGCCAGGGCCATGTGCCCACCACAGAGGTAGTGGTCAGGTGAGCCCCACCTGAATCCCATGGACTGAGAGTTGAAGAGCTGTGGTTTCCTGAAGGAAAATCAGGGTGCTAAAGAGAAAAAATATAAAGACAAGAAAAGCATATCCGCAGTACCCAGGCTCACATGTGTTCTCTGTACCTCATTGGCTCTCCATGATTCTAGAATTTGATCCCATGTTCTGCATAGCTTTCCTTTCCAAGTCCTTTCTTTGACGCAGATGTGCTTCTTAGCAGATTATAGAATTGTGTAAAACCAAGGATTACGCTTAACATAATCTAGAAGTCTTGAATTTTAAACCATCTGCTACATATAATATAAGATCCCAATGTGCATAATGTACCAGAGACTTGAAAGAAAACCATCTCCATCACTGATCATTCAGTGAGGGATCATTTCACCTCCACCCGGTCATGTCATCTCCACCTTAGTGGAACTCTTCTCTGTCTGATCAGACGATAAACTAATTGTTCAAAGGAAACTGGAGGAATATGTTTGAAAGTCCTTAGAGAAGATAAAGGTGCTATACAAACAAAAGGTGTTATTAGTTTTACTGATTTTTAAATTTTATAGTTCTATGATTTTTTAAATCTATCCTTAAGTTACCCTAATACATATATAAGCACACTCAACTTCCAGGCCTGTTCTCCAGAGCCAGAGTCAGCAAACTTTATCTATAAAGCGCCAGCTAGTAAATATTTTGAGCTTTACAGTCGGCCATGTCTCTGGGCAACTACTCAGTTCTGTTACGGCACGAAATGCAGAGAGAGAGTGGGCCAGATTCAGCTCGTGGGGGTCGTAGTTTCCTAGTCTCTGGAGGCATTAGTAAACTGCTCAGAGAAGACCACTCTGTCTTACTCTTTTGTGTGGCATTTTAGAGTAAACTCCTCCTCTGGGGCCTCTGTATGATCCCTTCCCTCCGAGTGACTCACACACTAATTGACAAAGTGTAGCACTGACCTCAAGTTACCTCTCTCCTCCAGCTGCTTGGAGTACTTTTTTTGTTTTATTTCCTTAGTAAAATGAGCACCACATGGGTCACGAGACATCTTGAGATTTATAACCGACTCTCTGTGTTTCACTCCTCAAGACCTGGAAGTGTGGGGCCAGGGCAGTCAGCATCCAGGGAAGTTGTGTATCTTTTCTCGGCTTGTGGGTCACATTTTGTTTTAAACTGCTGGGTAGGATCACTTCTGAATGAACTCTGCCAGGCAGCACTGCTGTTTAAAAGTCACCTCCTAACAAATGGCACTCTTCCTCCAAACGGAAGAAGAAGAAATAGAGATGAACCATTTTCTGTGTGCTGTTACTACAAAAATGCGTAAACACCAGTGCTTGCTTTCCGATCTAACCTTTAATAAAAATGATGCCAAAGTAAGTACATAGATGTTAACTTAAACATAAAACAAAAGGAATTCTTTCTCATCGACCATTAGCAGGCATTTCTGCCAAACGGAAAAACATTACCTCTCTGTTCCAAACAAGCCTGCAGCCTAGCCAGCGAGATGATTGATGTACTTGGATAAAGTCCTCCTCTCATTTTCTGAGGGGGAGAAATGGATGAATTTCAGGGATTGGGCTGCTCTTAAAAAATAACGGGTCACAGAATTGAAGAAGGCAGCTTGCATGTTTTCAAAAATGAAGCTTTCCTCTTGGGGGTGAAATCTCGGACTCCAGGCATTAAAGAAAATTTTGAATGCAGCGTCATTCGTTTAATAGAGTCAGACCCTCAGGATTACATTGTAAGGCATATCCAGATGTGGAAGATGTGGGACAAGGCCTCGAGATTTCCCAAACGAGTGATGGTTCGGAGACAGACTTGAACCCACCCGGTGCACAAGCCACATTGCACTTCTGGCTCCTCTGTCCTTGCTTCGGGCCATGCGACGCCCTCACCAGAGCCTTCGACGGGCACTGCGTGGAGCTTAGAAATAAACAGAAACTCTCAGGTAAGACATTCTAAACATTCACTTTGCTCCCAGGCTTCAGGAGGTGAATCCTGCCTGATCAAGTTCTCCAAAAGCGTGCTGGGATTCACGGGAACGATGATTTGGGGAGACTGGGAGAAAGCACTTGCTTGCACATGCCCAGTCCCCAGTGAGCACACATCTGAATAAAATGAACCCGATGCTTTTGGAGCCAGCCTGGCTGTGAAGAACGCTTTGTTCAATACAGTTACTGAAGAAAACCATGAAGTAGCTCAAAGTTGGCCTGCGACCAGGACACAGTTACATAAGGCTGAATGACCATTACATGGATCATTCTCATTTTCCCATAAAGAATTAGGGATCTGAGAGGGCAGCAAAGATGACATGATGCTCTCACACGGTCTTAACAGAAAATAAATTTTGCAACATGAGTGTCTGTGTGAAAAGTCACATCAGGAAGTAACATGAAACAGCTGGTTTCCCTCCTATATGATTGGCCCCCTACCACAACTGGAAAATATTCATCCTTTGGAATCCTAGCTGCCAGATATAATTGCTTTGTGTGCAGACTAGTCTAGCTTCTCATCACAAATGTGTGTGTGTGTGTGTGTGTGTGTGTGTGTGTGTGTCCAAGTTGATGGTGCAGGCTTAAAATGAACAATAAACATTAAATTCAAAAAACATCAAGGAAGGAGAATAATACT
The DNA here is from genome assembly GCF_004348235.1 of Phoca vitulina. Lineage (NCBI taxonomy): Eukaryota > Metazoa > Chordata > Mammalia > Carnivora > Phocidae > Phoca > Phoca vitulina. The sequence continues at coordinate 34,776,975 of NW_022589704.1, read as the reverse complement.
TGATAGCTGTGCCCTATGCTGGGGGAGGAAATATTCCAAAACAGGGCTGTAAAAATTGCTAGGCGCTATTGTCAATTTAACATCTAATTAAAAGCACTCCTAAAGGAAATGGAAGATGGTAATGAGCCAGAGGGTAGAGCTTGTGCTGGGGATGGGGTAACAGGGTCATAGAGAATGGAGGCTGGGAGGGACAATATTTTTAGGCTGCTTTGCTTTCAGGTAGGAAAGGGAAATCAGTCCAAGCATGCGTCCTTATACCTCATGTTTATTTTTTCCTGAAGCAATGCCAGGTCTTCAGCAGAATTTAGAGTAGGTCAGGAGTTCCAGGCCCCGCTTGCCCCCACACCCCCAGCCCTTGCTTTCCTCTTTCTCTACACCTTGGAGTATCCTCCCCAACAGCAAAGACAGGTGCTCCCTGCGGGCCAGGGGCTCCTCCCCACAACACCACTCACTACAAGATAAACTTGTACTGGGTCCCCATATCACTTTCCTTTTTTTCTTAGTAACGATTGACACTCATTCTTGTGTCACTGATAACCTCATCCTTCTGATGACCGTGGGTTCTCCTTCCCAAAGTGATATATTTAATTCTTATGTTAACAGAGTGTTGAGACCCTCTCCATCAGCCAAAAGAATAACCCTACAAGTGAGAATTTCAGGCTGCAGAAAAAGCTATTCCAAGATGAAGTCTATCTTCCGGCATCCCTCAAATCTCACTCCGAAGTGGGCCTCTCGTCTGCCGTGGGAGCTTCGGTGGTAGCCAAGCAAAACCACACACAGACCACCAGGGTAGTCAGCAGGGTGGCCCCACACACCGACTAGATAAGCATCCCTGTGACATTTTAAACATTGTGTCCTTTTTCTGAGAAGGCTTCCCGAAGGGGAAATTGCCAGTGGGACCTTCCAGAACAAGCGAGGCAGCCCTGTGTCCCACACTCCCAGTCTGCTGCTCCTTGGGCGCCCAAATCATGTACAAATCCTGGAACATACTGCCTTGGAATGACTTCCAATTCGAGTCCAAATGAGACAATTTTTCTTTCCTTGCAGGTTTATCACATAGCAGGATTCTTTCCTCCTGGGTTGGTTCTCCCCAGTCCACCCCTTGCATTCCCCAAACTTTTAGCTGACTTTTGGTTAATTCGTGGCTTTCCATTTGATGCTAAAAGCCCAGTTTTCCTGTACTCTTGGAGTTTTTTATTTGTTCTCTTAGTGAATAACTTAACATTGACTGAGAAAGCTGGTGCATTCTTATCAGTGCCGCAGGAAATTTTATTTTTTTAATTTAAATTTTTTTAAATTTTTTATTGTTATGTTAATTACCATACATTACATCGTTAGTTTTTGATGTAGTGTTCCATGATTCATTGTTTGTGCATAATACCCAGTGCTCCATGCAGAACGTGCCCTCTTTAATACCCATCACCAGGCTAACCCATCCCCCCACCCTGCTCCACTCTAGAACCCTCAGTTTGTTTCTCAGAGTCCATAGTCTCTCATGGTTCATCTCCCCCTCTGATTTACCCCCCTTCATTCTTCCCCTCCTGCTATCTTCTTCTTCTTCTTCTTTTTTTTTTTTTAAACATATAATGTATTATTTGTTTCAGAGGTACAGATCTGTGATTCAACAGCCTTGCACAATTCACAGCACTCACCATAGCACATACCCGCCCCAGTGTCTATCACCCAGCCACCCCATCCCTCCCACCCCCCACCCACTCCAGCAACCCTCAGTTTGTTTCCTGAGATTAAGAATTCCTCATATCAGTAAGGTCATATGATACATGTCTTTCTCTGATTGACTTATTTCGCTCAGCATAACACCCTCCAGTTCCATCCACATCGTTGCAAATGGCAAGATCTCATTCCCTTTGATGGCTGCATAATATTCCATTGTATATATATACCACATCTTCTTTATCCATTCATCTGTCGATGGACATCTTGGCTCTTTCCACAGTTTGGCTATTGTGGACATTGCTGCTATAAACATCGGGGTGCATGTACCCCTTTGGATCCCTACATTTGTATCTTTGGGGTAAATACCCAGTAGTGCAATTGCTAGATCGTATGGTAGTTCTATTTTCAACTTTTTGAGGAACCTCCATACTGTTTTCCAGAGTGGTTGCACCAGCTTGCATTCCCACCAACAGTGTAGGAGGGTTTCCCTTTCTCCGCATCCCCGCCAACATCTGTCGTTTCCTGACTTGTTAATTTCAGCCATTCTGACTGGTGTGAGATGGTATCTCATTGAGGTTTTGATTTGGATTTCCCTGATGCCGAGTGATGTTGAGCACTTTTTCATGTGTCTGTTGGCCATTTGGATTTCTTCTTTGGAAAAATGTCTGTTCATGTCTTCTGCCCATTTCTTGATTGGATTCTTCGTTCTTTGGGTGTTGAGTTTGATAAGTTCTTTATAGATTTTGGATACTAGCCCTTTATCTGATATGTCATTTGCAAATATCTTCTCCCATTCTGTCGGTTGTCTTTTGCTTTTGTTGATGGTTTCTTTTGCTGTGCAAAAACTTTTTATCTTGATGAAGTCCCAATAGTTCATTTTTGCTCTTGCTTCTCTTGCCTTTGGCGATGTTTCTAGGAAGAAGTTGCTGCAGCTGAGGTCGAAGAGGTTGCTGCCTGTGTTCTCCTTTAGGATTTTGATGGACTCCTGTCTCACATTTAGGTCTTTCAACCATCTGGAGTCTATTTTTGTGTGTGGTGTAAGGAAATGGTCCAGTCGCAGGAAATTTTAAACGTAAACTTTCTAGCTACATTACATTACACTTTTGTCTCCTCAAGACCAGAAAAACAATTATATTGAAGTGTAGCAAATTGAGGGCTTGGCGTTTTTGTCTATTTTGCATTACAGAATTCAACTCAGTCCTGAGGAGAAAATGGAAAAATGAAGAACCGGAGATTGTTGCTAATAGCAGGCGGGCACTCTCATTAGCCATTCCGTTTCTCCCTGAGTCTTTTTCTCATTTTGCCATAAAACCAAATGTCACAGTGGGGACTAGGATTAGGATGAGGTATGTAAAGATACAGTAGGGAGCTGTTTCATTAAGTGTCTGTTTGGAGGATTATTATTTCTCTTTGGCTTCGGCCAGGTGGCAATATTCCTTGGTGCTCCTGGGCTCACATGGCCTGTGTCCAGCCACTGTCACGCCGGTGACATCTGCAGCCGTGCCGGCCCTTGAGCTACTTAAGCTGAAGGAAAACAGGTCTCTCTGCCCCTTAGGGTGCAGTCGTGGTGGAGCAAATATTTGGTGACCATCTAATTAGCTGAATCATGGAAACTGCGGCGCTATGTATACCTTGATGGGTGAGTTGAAATACGTCTTAGTTGAAGCGGTTTCTAGAATCAGAGTAGATGCCGTGACAACAAGCAAACTTGGTTTTTGAGTTCAGTCACATGGAAGACATTGACATAAGCCCAGATAATGAGCAGAGACTCCATTTTAAAACCGTGGCTGAATTGGTACTCATTCCTCGTGCACCCGTGAACGTCAAGAGTTCTGGAAGAGTGTGTTGTCCATTAACAGAATGATGCTTTTCTCTAGGCCGTTCGCCAGGGGATGCTCGTAATGGGATTACCTGTGGGAGAGCTGACGTGGGGAACCTTTGCAGCCACTTGGCGTTGTTATGTAATGCCGCACAGACTCTGGTTCCCTGTTAAATAGCAGCAACGTGTTCAATGGTTGCTAGATTTTGCCAGCTCCTTAGATTAAATGTGTAATGAAGACAAAATCAGAAACTCGCATTGTCCTTTTCTACGGTTTTTAAACAAAATTTAATAAAAGGTCTCCGTGTTCTTCTGCTTTGGAAATAAATGTAATCTTCCCATTGATCAAAAGCTGCACCAGCAAAGACTTTCCGACTGATCTCTTTCCTTCTCATCAGATAGTTTTTCTAAGTGCCCACCTGCTTGTGACTTGTACAAAGAACTATACGACGGAAATTAAACAAACCTGTACCTTCTCCCCACACCCAACATTCGAGATTATGCCAGCGTATTAAAAGAACTCACAGTATGGAGATGAACATACACCTGCAAAGGATATCAAGAGGCAATGATAGAAGAGGCTAATAAATATATTTATGCCTCAGGAGAGCCCTATGTATGGTTTCTGTCACTGTCCTCGCTGACAAATTGAGCAAAATGACTCCTTTTCCTTACTCTGCACCAGTCCAATAAATAGAAATAAGCTCCAGATCCTTTCTGAATTGTGAAAAGGGTAAATACCATAAACCACGGAGAAACTCAAGGTTCCTGTGACTTTGTGACTAAGGCGAGTCCCTGTGGTACACTGTATTTCAAATCTTGCCTCGTTTGTGAATATGTGTCATTCTAAATAGGTGTATTTCACTCCTTGGAGGTGAAAGCTTCTCTTTTCCTATTTTCTCTCCTCCCCGAGGTTTTTCTGTGCATTAGATGTTTCCCCAGGGCCGCTGCAAGGGCTGAGTGAATCAGTCGACATGAAGGAAGAGCGGGTTGATAAATACAAAAAGTACAGAACTGGCCTTTTCAGTTGGGTATAGTCCCCAGGAAACCAGCATAAAAAGCACCTTGTATTAATAGCCTTTCTGAGCTCCGCGTGTGATTACCTCCATATGTTATGTCCGCCACACACTTGGCACTGGAGGTCAGCTTTCCTTTTACTGCAGCCTTCTTTGTGGAATCATAGACCCACAATAAGAGCTGGAGGACAAGAAGTTGATTGTGATTTCAGCTTGAAATCTGAAAAGATCTCTGAATCTTTTCAGCAAAGGAACGCTACCAATCCCATCAGCTTGGAAAACATGCTCCTGAGTAGGGTTAGTTTTCATGATAGAATAGAGATATAAAAAGGAATGAAGCAAATTCCAGGTGGAGAGTATGTGTTGTGTGTGTGTGTGTGTGTGTGTTTTAATTTATAGTATAATCCATTTTCAGCGGGAAAATAAGACAAATTTGTTCCTATATATTAGTGTAAATATAAAATACGTTATAGTTTCCAAACTGGGATATCCTAGATCACAACTTCAGAATGGATCTTAGGACTTATTTCTGTTTATGACACTGATACAGAGGGAGACTCTGTAGTCTCTTAGGGGGAGACTAAGGAGTCCTTTTGGGCAATTTGTCAGCTAGGACAGCAAGAAATCATGTAACAGGCTGTCCCTGCAGTCAGTATAACAGAAGTCCTTATTATGTCAGTTACACTGTTCTTCCAGTGACTGAAAGCCATCTTCTAACAAAAGTCACATCTTCCAAGGTTTATTAACCACTTAATTAGGAGGCATGCTGTGGAGAGTTAGAATAGGATTTAAATCTCAGCTCCACATATTCTAGCTCTGAAGATGGTTGAGTTTCTTAACCTCTACTCAGCTACAAAACGGGATACTACCGTCAAAGGGTTTTATGAAGAGTTTAGTTACAAGATATGCATTTCTCAGATTATTCTAGAGAATCTCTAGCCTGGCCCATCTACGTTGGTTCTCTTTCCTTCCAGATAAGTATTTAGTCAATTTCGTTCTCTCTGTACCAAGACAATGGGAAGAAGTTCTCTTTTTCCACCTTTCTGTTTAGCATGCAGTGGATCCCAGCTATGCGATAAGGATGGTTTTACTGTTCATTGCTTGATGGAGGGTGAAGTAAGGCAAAAGGACCCTGATTCTGAATGGCCACCGTGGCCACCAGATCAACTCCCCTTCCCCTCTCACATCTTTCCATGCTGTCTCTCTGCCTTCTCTTCCCCATTCTTCATTCAGCCCTCCAATAGGGAGACAAACGTGTCATGAGCCAGTGCTTCTCAGACTTTGGAAGGCACAGGGAGCACCTGGACACCATTCCCAGAGGCTCTAATTCTGTGGGTGAGGGGGGAGCCCAGGAACCTGCCTGTCATGAATACAGTGGGTGCTAGTGTACATGGTCTAAGGACCACGCTTGAAGAGACACTGCTAGGAATACTGAGGGGTAAAAGATGGTGTCCTTCCAAACAAAGTCCAAGGTCTAGTGGGTGGACAGAAACAAGCCGTGTGGTGCAGTATGGCGAAAACCGGGAAGGGGAATGCGCGTCGGGGAGGGTTGATGGCTGGCCGGAAAAGGGTCCATCACAGAGGTGACATTGGACTGGCACTCGAAGTAAGGCTAGGAATTGCCAGACCGAGAAGAGAGAGAGGGTTCCCTGCAGAAGGAACAACATGAGGAACCTGAAGCAGAGAGACCGCAGTGTGCTCTGGGAGGAGTATGCTCCCTGGGTCTCATGCCATGAATAAATGGATTGTGAACACATCCCTCTCAAACCAAAATCTTATGTATAAGTCATATATGTATACCACTATTAATCTGTATCCCAGAAATTAGGAAAGTCTGCTTTCTAAAGTAAAGAGTAAGTACATAAAGTTTAAGATTTCATTTGCGCCCCACCCGCCCCCCCCAACTTGGGAAGCAGGTGGTTGTAAAATCGAATGGAAAAAGGTACAGGCGGACTAGGGCAGGTGCTGAGGAGGAGCAGTGGCAGTGAGCCTGGAGATGCTGGGTGGGGAAGAGCCTCGGCCCAAACCAGGAAACTCAGGCGCCCACCCGCCCCTTCTCACACAAGAGCCCATCAGGAGGCCAGGAGCAGTCTCCCCGAGGCCAGGACCTCAGCTAGACGTGGGCCAGCATTGCTGGGACTCCTGGTGCCACATCAGTCTCTTCCAGCTTCTGTTGCTCTCCCTTGTGTTCAACAACTGTGATGGCTTCTGCATGGACGCCTCCCCTCCCCGCTCAAATTAGAGAGAAAGGCCATGGTGTTCTGAGTGCTTGACTCTATTTGGGGTATGAAACAAAGAGATACTTTGCCTTGTTTTATTTTGAAATTGGTTTTATTTTATACTGCTTTCTATATTTTCCAGCTTTTTTAATGAGCATGTAAAATGAAATAAAACTGTGAAGAATGTTAACTCAGTGCCTTAAATGGCCCCCTTGTGCTGTAAGACAGTTAAACATCCACAGATACAAGTCTGCCTTCTTTTCCATAGTGGTAGTCTTAGTTTGGGTTTTTTTTTTTTTTTTTTAAGGGGGTGGGAGTAAATGATATAATGTTTAAGCTATAGAAACTGAAATACAGGTAAGTTGCTTTCTCTGGATAGTGATCTCCATGGAAAGAAACAAAACTAAGAAGTAATTAGTAAAGACAAGAAATTATATTACTAAGTGAAATCCTATGTAAAATTCTAAACGGAGGTATACAAGGAGGGTAGATTTTTCAGCTGAGCTTGTGGTATTGTGGGACTGGTAGAATTTATAGGATTTTGCAACTCTGATACCATTTTTAAGACTCCAAGAAGAGAAAGAATCCTTGTGGATTTTTTTTTTTTCAATTAACTATTTGCTTTTTGAGGAACTCCTGGATTTTATAAGTATCGGGAGTCAGTCCTTATGCTAAATCTGCACGTGTCTCATTCCAGAAGTGCACCTCAGACAGTGTGATGAAATATTCATTGACCGTGATTTAAATCACTGTAGGATTCCAATATAAAATACGCAACTAAGTCATATTAACATTAACAGATAATATTACCTCGGATAAAAGAAAGAGAAATAAAACGGGCTCAGCCTGATTGGCAAATTGAGTGCACCTATTGCATTCGTGGACAGCCAGAGGGATTTTAATTGCTTTATATTTTGAGTGTGATTCATGCTTAGAGGCACGCCACTTCCTTTCCCCGATAGTCCCGATTACTAGGCACCTCTTCAAAGGGCTGTGTCCCAACCCCAGTCTACATGCCGTAGACACGTATGTTGGGTTTTGCCGTGTTTACCAGATAACAGTATGGAATTCAGGAGATGTTTAGAAAGATCAATTTGTCACCACTGCTGCATTTGGAAAGGAAGAGTTCCAATTATAAAAAAGAAGGCAGGTGGTTGTAAAATCAAATGGAAAAAGGTACAGAGTAGAAGGCGACAGACCCAGGAATCGCAACAAAACTAAAGAATGAAACATAGCCAACTACTTAATAATGAGCATGGAGTGAAACCGGCCACAGGGGGTGTAGAGAAGGGCAGGAGAGACATGTCTGGGGTAGACTTTAGAGGACGTGATCACATGGGAAGGAAAAGGAGTCACACAAATCACATGATACCAGTGACCAGCATACAGGGTACAGGAGAGGAACAAGATGGGGATGGAGGGAAAAAGAACTTTCCCTCTACCCTCCGGGGCTTTGGCTGAGACCCCTGTAATAAGACAGATTAATAAGAGGAAAACAAACAGAAGTTTATTAACGTGTGTACCTCATGTCTACATGGGAGATACCCAGGGAAAAGGGAGGAAGCTCCCGAGGTGGCTCAGAATTCAGAACTACATACCATTTTGACAGGGACAGGGGTGGGGGGATATAGGCCTCTCAGGGGAGAGTAAATGATTCTAGGAAAGATGAGTGGGCCCTTAGAAGAACAGACGGGAGGTATGATCATTTGTGACAAAGTGTGTCTGGGTGTGGTGTCACCTTCTAGGCTCCTGTGACAGGAGTCAACAGTCTTACCTGGTTGGCAAAAGTCGCCAGGAGGGGATTTATGACAATTGAGTTCCTTGGAGGCTCTGTCTTTAGTCAGATGAGGGAAGTTTAGATACCGCCTCTCCCTGCATTGGCTGTTTTTCAAGTGCCTGGAGCTCACAACAGTCAGTACACATACTGCTGTATTTGGGGGGAGGGGGCGTATTCTGCAACCCTTCAGGAAGCAGAACACAGAAAGGAGGAATGGGGACTTGGCAGCATGCGAGATCACGGGTGCCATTTGCAGGCACCTGTTGTAGGTGGTAGAGCCGCCAGTCCTCCTGGCCCTAGGAATAGAAAACCACCGCAGCCTCACCGCCTCTGTGCCTGTCAGGCCCAGGACAGAAGCTCTGTTGACGACAGCAATAGTTGAGAAATGGGTTTTACCCTGGGCCCGGGAATTCCTGGTAACACTTGGGGAGCTGGACTGGAAATGGCACCCATGGTAACAGCATAGTACCCCTTACACGTTTAATAAAGGGAGTTTTCCTGCCATCCACCTGGTGGGCAGTACAAGCTGCCTCCTCCGTCAGCCCTGGCTCCTCACCTCGGCCCACATGGTGGCCCCTGGACATTGAAGCTGGTACTCCTCTGGGCGTTCACAGGCCTTCCCCCTGATGCCATAGGCAGGAGCGCAGCCCACAGTGGGGGCAGTGTTTTTACATTAGTCTTTATGCTGTTTGGTACAGGCCACAAAGACTGAAACTTCACCCTTGAGGTCATTGGCATCCTGTCTCCCCAGCCATTCCCACGCTCTCTTTCTGTCTGCCGGGCTGGGGCTGGGGGACAGAGCATGCTCGGCGCCCATCCCGCTGCGGCCTCGGCCCCTCCGCTCCACCTGCTTTGTTCTGCTTGGCAGCTGAGGAGCTAAGAAGGCTCTGAACTGAAGCACTTCATCCACAAGAGGGTCCTGAAGCCAAATTGTCTGGGATCAGATGGTCCCGGGCAATTTCTCTCACTGCAGCCTCCCTGAGGCAAACTCACCGAGATGAGATGTGGTCTAGTGTTAACTCTTTAACATCGAATCCAGCTGCCCCGGCAGTTTGATTTCTTGAAATTCCCTTTGAAATTCTGCTTTCATTCCTCAGTACCCACCAGCAGGTTCTGCTCGCCAGCCTATCAACCACTGACAGTCCCGTGGCTGCTCCCTATCCCAGCATCTTTATTTATGAAGGACAGACTCGACGTGGCTCGCCCCAGCTTCAAAAGGAAGCGTTTTTGTCACTCAGTGTCTTAGTCTCTGGGTTTAAAGAAGAATCTTTCACAGAGCAGAAAATGATAAATCTCTTCTTGCTAAAGTGCCTTTCTGATTCTTTTTATTATTGTTATTGTAAGTCCTCTGTAGAAAAGAATCAAGACAGTGGCAACATTTTTATAAAATGACACTTTATCTCTGTGATTAACTATATAATAAACCGTAAAGGCTTTGCCATGGTAATCTCCTCCTTACACCTTATTGCTTTAATAATAAAAGCTTTTTTATGGCAACAGAATAAAATTTTACTATCCAGACAGTTCAGATAAAATGAGAAGATGTGTTTTTGGAAGGATAGAGGGCATATCTGAAACATGTGAGGTCAGCATAGGTTTTATGTGAGCTCGGTTTATGTAGAACATTTTTGATGTGTCTTAAGTCTGGTGCCCTCCGGAGGACTTTATCCAACTATTTAAAGAATGTCTAGTGGGGGTCACCTGGGTGGCTCAGTTGGTTGAGCCTCAAGACTCTTGATTTTGGCTCAGGTCTGGATCTCGGGGTCCTGAGATAGAGCCCCACGTGTTCAGCAGGAAGTTGGCTTGTCCCTCTCGCTCCCCCTTTGCCCCTCCCCCTCTGGCTCTCTCCCCCTGCTCCTGCGCATGCTTTCTCTCGCTCTCAAATAAGTAAATAAATAACCTTAAATTTTAAAAAAAGAGGAACTTATAGTGGTCAGCTAAAGAGTAGTTAAAGAGTTCTGTATTTCTGTCAAGTACAGAGGATTACTGTTTCAAAGCAAAAATGTTCAAAACCAAGAATTGCAGATGATCAGTGGGGGAAAACACAAATTTCAATAATTTATTGCCACCCTAGTTTGCATGCAGAATCATCAACTACCTGTTTTGATTCTGAGCCAAACCCTATGTGGTTTGGTGATTATCATTGCACTTTTATTCATAAGCTTATGTCTCAAATAATTAGATTCCATCAGTGGCAGAAATTATATAAATTTTTGCTTAAACACGATTTATATGCAAGCACTACAGTATACCAATTAAGAAGTTTCATTATTGTTATCCCACAGAAAAATGAATACGTTGTCTCCCCTGCACGTCACTACTGAGCAGTTTCTTTTTCTTCTTTTTATGTTTCAAGTTTTTATTTAAATTCTAGTTAGTTGACATATAATGTAATATTGGTTTCAGGAGAATTTAGTGATTCATCACTTACATATTACACCCAGTGCTCCTCACAAGTGCCCATCACCCACTTAGCCCATCCCCCCATCCAGCTCCCCTCCAGCAACCCTCAGTTTGTTCTCTATAGTTAAGAGTCTCTTATGGTTTGTTTCCCCTTCTCTTTTTTTTTTTTCCTCTTCCTCTATGGTCATCTGTTTTATTTCTTAAATTCCACATATGAGTGAAATCATATGGTACTTGTCTTTCTCTGCCTAACTTATTTCGCTTAGCATTATACTCTGTAGCTCCATCCATGTTGTTGCAAATGGTAAGATTTCGTTCTTTTTGATGGCTGAATAATATTCCATATATATATATGGAATATATACACACACACCATATCTTCTTTATCCGTTCATCACTCAATGGACATTTGGGGTCTTTCCATAATTTGGCTATCGTTACTATTGAGCAGTTTCTTGTTGAGCAACCTGCAATAGTCTCAGACCATTAAGTTGAACAGAAGTTTTTTAAAACTCAGGGTTTCCCTGAAAAAGTGATGACTTAATGGAGACCTGAAGGAAGACTCACAGTTAATGAAATGAAGAAAGGCAGGGCTGGGGAGGAGGGTTGTCTTCCAGCAGAGAGAAGGGCATGTGCTAAGGCCCTGTGGTGAAGAGAGAGTAGAGCTCATACCTTCCAGAGTTTCATGAAGCTTAAACAAGGTCATTCCAATAAGGTGCCGGTGCTCTACCTAATGTGCCTAGCACACAGTAAGCACTCAGGATGTGTTAGTTATGATCAGCTCTCATTTTGAAGCAGCTCAGGGCTGACATCTGTCTACACAGGTGTACCTAAAAAGCAAGCACGTGACCTTTAAGCTCCTCAGTAGGAATGTGGTCTGTGCCACTGCCGGTGATTTCTCCTTGCCTTTTCAGTTCTCTGATGTCATTCCTCTCCAGACTTCCTGCCCTCCGTATCTGCTAACTCCTCCATCCCAGGGTTTTGCCCAGCACCTTCTGTCCTTGCCAGCCTGCAGAGTTTTTCATGAGGTGCACTCAGTGTATGTATCTGCCCCAGGACCTCTAAGAAGATCCAATAGGATTTAACGCGCATGGAGCTGACGAACGTGCTCGTGGAGCTGGATATGAGACCAGGCCGTGGAAGGTTTCAGATGCAGTCTTTCCTCTTTGACCCCTCCTTTGGTCTGGCTCCTCGCCGTCTGACTTTTACTACTACCTCCTTTACTACTACTTCCCACAGTATTCTTCCCTTCCACAGTCCTGCCGCTTTGAAAGTGAAGCCCAAAGAAAGCCTCAGGTGTACCTTCTTGAGATTCCGGAGGGAGGCTCGGAGGGAGCTGCTTCAGGCTGGCACTGAACCCTGGTTTGCATTCAGTTCATCGGTTCTGCGCAGGGTCCGGACTCAGCAGAGATCCCTGGCTTGCCTTTTATGCACTCGAGTTTTGAAAGTAGTCGTACATAGCCGTGCTTGCATTACTAAGACTCTTGAGTACAATCTTTACTTGAAATACCCGGAGGAATGGAAGCATGGTTTGATGCCAACTTCACAGGCTCCTTCACATCCTCAAGTGGGCAGATTAACAATTTATTGTGAAAACCTTCATCCCTCCTGTTGCTCGCCCGGAAGGCCCAAAACTAACCACTGTATGAATATCCAGCTTTGTTGAGGATGTGTTGGACCTGGGGATATGTATTATACCCCAAATGTCCATCTTGTAAACTCTCTGGGCACATAATTATGTGAACAAATTTAATCACAAGAATTTATCCCGATCTTGCAGCTGGTAAAGAAATTAGCAAAGGCCCCTTCCTCCACCATTCTCCCCTCCCAACACACACACAGGGTGCGGGGCTCCCAGCCTCCAGGCTCTGGGCCTTGTTTGGGAACTGGGTGGGTAGGAGGACTATGGGAGGCTGCCACTCGGGAAGGCTGACCACACCCACTCTTGTATCCTGTGCATGAATTTCCTTTAGCTACGTACCTTACATGCTTTCAGATCCCAGAGACTCTAATTAGAAGCCTACCAGTTGTTTGGGGGCGGGGGGGAGTTTCTTCTTGCCATCATCATTTTTTCCCGTCTGGTTTTTCGCTTTTTCCCCAGTAAGTTCAGCAGGTCCTCTCGCCTTTGTCTCACCCTGCACAGTTCCCAGCCTTCATGCTGACTCCTCCCTCTCTCTTCTGCCTCTCTTTCTATAAGGGATAAAAATTCAAAACATGTCCTCACACAGAGTAGCTGAAACGTATTGTTGTAATTGGGGCTTCTGACTCCAGATTTCTAGGTTCTCACCTTATCTCTAACAGCTCATCAATTAGCCTCATTTTCCTAAACTAACATAGAACTGCCCTCTCTGGGAGGGTTGTTAAACACAAAAACAAAAAATTGCTTGGCCCCTATTGGCTACATGTGTGAACTTGACAGAGAAGCTAAATATACCTCATAATCACAGAGGCACAAGCATGACTTAACTCAGCATTTCATATGATTAAGAAACATATGCTGGTTTATGAATAGATGGTTTCTGGAAAGAAATGCAAGAAGCTGGTGATAGTGGACACCTCCAGGGAAGGGAGCCAAATACACTGCGACAGAGATGGGATAAAGACTTCCTTCTTTTGTATTTCCTATATTTAAAACACATTGACATCAAAAAAAAAAAAAAAAAACACATTGACATCATACCTATTTAATGCCAATAAATAAGGTACAGGTCTCCTGATGTGCTGTCACACCAAAGTAATCATATCCAGTGACCTTAAGCCATATGCGTCATGGGGACAGTTGATATCTGCACTTGATGGATTAGGCTTAGTGCCCAGTTCTGGAGAGTTTGCCATTCACTGGACATGTCAGTTCTTTCCATTAGGATTTCCTGGTTGGAACGAGCTGAGTGTCTCAGTGCACAGTCCTGACTCTCCCAAGCGTTCAGGTTCCATCATCTGGATGCTCCTATAGACATAGCCCAAAGACACTTCTTACCCTGATGAATATTACAAAATATTCCTCTTAAGAGGAAAGAAATTTTCAATACACTTTAAGTTTTTAGAAGTACACCTGATGGAGGAAAAAAAAGTACATCTGTTGGAACAGAGAGGTAATAACTATGGATACTTGCTGCCGTGTATGGAAGCACGTTAATTATGAGTTCATAAACTACAAACAAGCAAAAAAATCTCATTGGTTACTTTGGAGGGATGCTAAGGAACCAACTATCATTTTGAAAACGGATCTACCAGCATTTATCCTGCTTACCTATGTAAATTGTACTACATATTAACCCAAATAGTTGATAAGGGTAAGTTTCTCTTTGTGGAAGACTTCAAAGTAAATAAATGAAGAAGGAGTAATAGAATTTGAATATCTCCATTCTTCTTAAAACCCTATTTAACTAGGCAACCATCATCAGTGACTGCTAATAATCATAAAAAATAGAGGTGTCCTTTGTATTTCCTATAAATTTGTTATGAGTTGTAGGAATTTGAATACATTCAGGTTTGATTTTTTTTCTAAGAGGAATATTTATAACTGTGTTGTGTCATTATATGTCTGTTGATGGAAGTAGATAACATAAGGTATCCTTCCTGAAATAAAAACAAATCTGAATCTAATCAGATTTCTATATCTCATAACAAATTCATAGGAAAATTAAAAGAATGAGTTAAGTAATACCATGAAGATGCAGTCAGCAAAACTCAGACCTTGGACAACTTAATAGGACAAACAACCTGGTTTCTTCAGTAAATGAGTTGCAAAGGTGGGTAAGAGATGAAAAGAGATTTCATAGACAATCAACCAGTTGCAGTGGATTGTACTTATTTAGATCCTGGTTCAAACAAACTGTTAAAAAATATGTATGGGAAACAAGACAGAGGATCATAGGGGAAGGGAGGGGAAAAAATGAAACAAGACAAAACCGGAGGGGGAGACAAACCATAAGAGACTCTTTTTTTTTTTTTTTTTTTTTAAGGTTTTTTTTTTTTTTATTTGACAGAGAGAAAGACAGCCAGAGAGGGAACACAAGCAGGGGGAGTGGGAGAGGGAGAGGCAGGCTTCCCGCGGAGCAGGCAGCCTGATGCGGGGCTCGATCCCAGGACCCCGGGATCATGACCTGAGCCGAAGGCAGACGCTTAACGACTGAGCCACCCAGGCGCCCCCATAAGAGACTCTTTATCTCAGGAAACAAACTGAGGGTTGCTGGAGGGGAGGGGGGGGGAGGGATGGGGTGGCTGGGTGATGGACATTGGGGAGGGTATGTGCTATGGTGAGCGCTGTGAATTGTGTAAGACTGATGAATCACAGACCTGTACCTCTAAAACAAATAATACATTATACGTTAATAAAAAATTTTAAAAAAATATGTATGGGACAATTAGGGAAATTTGAACACTGAGTAGATACCAGATAACATTAAATTGTTGTTAATGTTTTTAGGTATTCTAGTAATACTGTGGTTACAATCCCAAAAGTCCTTATCTTTTTGAGATATATATTGAAATAGTTATGGTTGAAATAAAAATTTAAGAACACCTCACATCTATGTTTATATATACCTAAAAATATGTTCAAGGATATACAGCTGACCCTTGCGCAGTGGAGGGGAGGGGATTGGGGTGCCCACCCCCCGCGCAGCCTAAAGTCTGCATATAACTTTTGACTCCCCCAAAACTTAACTTATAGCCTCCTACTGACCAGAAGCCTTACTGATACCATAAAGGGTCGATTAACACACGTTTTGTTTGTTGTATGTATTATATAGTGTGTTCTTACAATAAAGGAAGCTAGAGAAGTGAAAATGTTATTAAGAAAATCATAAAGACAATACATTTATGGTACTGTATTGTGTTTACCCAAAAAAATGCGTGTAAGAGGACGTGCACAGTTCAAGGTATTGTTCGAGAGTCACCTGGATAAGGGAATTCTGATGCTGTGTTCGTTGTGAGGGGAACTAGGAGTCAGGATGGGAGAGAAGTGAACTTTTGGGCAGATCATTATTTACTTTATGAAGGTTACACTTTTTCAAAGAACTAACCAAAAAAGTAATATAGTGGGGGAAAAAAAAGTTAATTTGAAGTTGGAATGCTTCTTTGGGGGAACGAGAAGGCATAGACTCATATTATAGAACACAAGGATGGATTGACCCAGGCCCTATTTCCCAAAGTAGGTCCCCGGGCCATCTGCACCAGAGATGGGCCCACCTCCCTGCCCCCCAGCCAGTATCTGGGGGAGCGAGGCACAGAGGCATTTGTGACCCACAGCCCTTGATTACCTGAGTGCTGGCTTTTCAAATACTCTTCATATAGTGGTGGAACTTTGGAATCCACAGGGCAAAAATACTCCCAAACTTAAATTCAAAGCAGCACAATTCTGAAAGGCTTTTTTTTTTTAGATTTGCTGACAATGATTTAATCAGCAGATGTCACTGTGCAATACTTGGGAGCATCCCTTCCGTGTAGCCTCATTTTTGGAAAGGCAGAGGGTGCTGCTGGCATTGTAACATAGAAATATTTATGGTAATTTTGTGTTTTGTTTAATGACAATAATTTTTCTTTTGCTTCCAGTGCTTATTAAAAGTTTCTCTTTGATTAAGCATTCTTTGCTTTTGTTTTTGTTTTTCCCTTCCCAGCATCATTGACAAAGAAGTTTCATTAATGGCAGAAATGGATAAAGTTAAAGAAGAAGCCAGTAAGTAACACATGGTTGTTCAGTTAGGAGCCTCCTGGTCAGAAGCAACCCATAGGTCGACTGGCAGTGATATGGACTCTGAGCGAGGTCCTAAAATTCACACCGAAATCCTGGCTCATGAGCTCTGTGACCTCAGGCAAGTCACTTAGCCCCTGGAAACCTTGGGAGCCTCACGTGGCCCGAGGATAGAAGTAGCAGGCCCCACTGAGCGCACAGCAGAGCGGGTACTCAGCAAAGAATAGGTGTCAGCTGAGTTATTGAAAATTGGGGGCATATAAAGGGTTACTTCTAGTTAACGGGGTTTAAAATGACATTGGGTTTAGAATTAAATTTAAAACATCAGTTGTATGCTTTCACAACTTACGTATCTTGCTATGTTACTCATACGATCCTTTTCACTTGCTCTTTCTTAGGTTCAACTAACTCAAGTTTAACAAATTACATTCCCTTAAAAAAAACAGTCCATTTGAAACTTTACTTAAAATCCCTTTAACATTTTGAATCACATCTATAAATTTAACGCGTCTGATTTTTTTTTCCGAGCACTTCAGATGCCTGACAAGGCAAACTCACCAGCCTAAGAGCAACATGTTCCAAGCTTTTAAGCAGCTCTTATAAGATTAATAATTCAAACTTAGAGATGTACTAAGTGAAGTTTTCTTAAAACCCTCCCGATTCTGTTTACAAATTCAGTCAAATCTGCTGACAGCTGCCAACTTAACACCTCAAAAGAAAATCAATTACATGTTTTAAGTTGAAATCACAAATGAGACTGTTTAATGTCCCAAATACCCTGTTTAAATAATAAACACCCTCAGACAATCTTAAAATATTAGTATACCCTGGGTTGGATTTACTGTATTATCTTTAAACTTATTTTTGGTTCTAAATTTGTCCAACGGTCATAAAGCTATTCAACAGATAGTAGGACAGATTTAAACGCTCTCGAATAGGCCGGGGTTCATGGGTGGGACATTGTACGTGAGACCAGATTGCTCCATCAGCCGCAGCGCCAGGCCACAGCGGGGCTGCTCAGCCCTCTCTCGGGATCAAATGCAGTCTGCTGTCGCTGTCGTTGACGGAACCTTCCCTAAGACCATATTTTTCAGCTGGGATCTAGTCTTACAATTCTTATTTCCTGCGCATTTTAAATTCTTCATCCTCACCCAGATTTTATCTCGTTAATTGGATGAATGGCAGTCTGCACCCCAACCAGCTAATTCCTTCCCCTTTGACCACTGTGCCTTTCTTCTTACCAGAACGAAGGATCGACCAGATTCTTCATTCTTTTTCTATTTTTCTTGCCTGGCCCTTGGCCGTAATTCAGTAGTCACTTTATGAAAAATAGCGGTCGGTATTTTTGTTACACAAATTTTTTAAATGATTTTAAGCAATGTGTGAGAACCTCAAATTCAGCAAGTTTTATTAAATAAAATGAAATGTGATTCAGGGTTCGGCTGTGGAATATTTAGGTAGTTACACAATCCCTCTGACTGTGAAATTATTTTATTCTTACGAAGTTTGTTGATTCCTTCAGAAAAGTTGCTTACCACATGATCTGGGCTTTTTCCTGTTTCTCAGGTGTAGCTTATTCTTTGTTGTCAGTTTCATGTCCTGCTGATAAAAGTGTTAACAGCCAACACAGACACAGGAGTGTCTCTGGTACCAAAATGTAAAGTTACCAGCACGTCACGTCCTAAAAGGTTATCAATAGACCTCAGATCTCACATGCTCATTCTATCTTCTTGAGACAATAATATTAGGTGCCAAGACCTGTGGGATTTGGAGCATCTCTGGAGAGCATCCCCATTTTTAAAATCCACTCAATCAATAAACACGTACTGTGTGCTTGCTTATGTGTTACCAACTGTCTCAAACTGGGTTAAACAGCGAACAGCACACTTTGGGACCTGCACACAGGGAGCTTTAGCCTAGCTGAAAGGGCGAGATTGGTTTGCCTAACCTCAGTCATTGGTCCACGGCTCCTGGTTTTAGAACTGCCCAGAGCCCCAGGGAAGCCGTTTTGCATGCACTGGGGGCAAGCAGGACTGAATTCACATCCAAGTTCCACACATTTACCAGCTGTGTGACCTTGAGCCATTTTGTTAAACTTCTCAAAGTCCAAGGTTACTTATCAGAAGAGGGGGAATAAGAATAGTATCTATCTCAAATGGTTATTGTAAAGATAAAAGGAGGAAATATATGCCGGGCCCTTAGGCAGCGCCTGACACAGTATGTGTACAAAACGGGAAAAGCACTCACCTGCGAAGGGGTCGGTCCAGCCTCCTCTGTCAGAGGACCGCCAGAAAGTGGAGGCCAAAGGGGCTATGCAGCGTCTCTCAGGTGACACAGGCGTGTGTCTCCACAGGTAGAAAGAGCCATTGAATTTCCCTCCACTAAGAATTTCCAACCACCATCTTGAGCGTGCTCATCTATGATCTCCAGAGTACTTTCCACATTTTCTATTTGCTGTACATGTTACAGACCTATTTCCTCAATTATAACATAAGCTCCTCTGTCTGTCACGGCACCTAACATAGTGCCGAGAAGACTGTAGGTACTTCATAATATTTGTTAAATGAATTATTGTAATTAACTCAGTGTCTGTAGGCTGTGGGATCCAATATTAGTAATTGCAAAAAAAAAAAAAGGAAGTATATTCTAGATGAACATATCTCACTTTATTAATGTGTGAGGTTAGCATTTTTTAGTGTATGATACTAAACACGTCACGTAGGTTATTTCATTTAGTTCCACAATAACCCTACAAGGTAATATGATTATTACGTTGACAGATGAAAAACAAAGCATGTTGCAGTGCTATGGTCTCAGACTCTGTTTGAGGGAACTGAAGGCCAAAATAGGTGTGTTCTTGGAGTATCAAATTTATTGAAGATATGGGAAGAAAACATAGTAACAGAAACGCAGATATGTTGTGAGGTAAAATGCCGAGCCCACAAGAATAAAAAGGATTTCAAAGAATCTTTGTGCTTGAAACAAGCTTTGTGTCCCAGCTCCTCCCCCCAGTCAAGTCCACCCTCTGCTAAGGAGTATTATTTGAGAAGCCCTAAAATTTTCCATGGTTCTTGCAACACGAGCAAGCTTCCAATGTGTTCCAAAAACTTGAAGGAATTTCAAAATCCTATTGAGAAAATGGATTTCAGCATACCAGATACTGTTTATAAAAGTAGCTCAATAATATTAATGAAGTCCTGAATGCAGTGAAAATGAAAGCTGTATGAAACTGTCTCCCTCTACAGATTTCCAAAAGGATGGTGCTTTCAAAACATAACTTATTATTCTGTTCTAAATTTTAGGATCAATGATCTTAGGATCTGATCTGGTTTTGTTTTTGCTTTTTGTTTCTGTGATTGATGTTTTTGAGGTGAAAATGTTAGTGTCCCCACAGAATATTGGCTTTAGATCTCCAGTTTTAAGGCTTTTTCATAATGAAAGGCTTTGAAATGTTAATGTGACTATATGTAAAACTCATCCCAGTGCTTGCTGATGCAAAAGTATTCATTTTCATGCACATTTGCATGAGGGTAAACTCAGAATTTATTGGTGATCTTGCACCTGCATTCCTATTTTAGGGCCCATTTATATCTATTTCTACAAAATCTTTTGTGTGAATGCCCAAGTTCTTCTCAAAAAGTACAATTATCCCTAATTGTTACCAGTCCCACAAATGATCCATTAAGAAAAGTCAGATCTGTTTAACTGAGTAGTCATTCATGGTCTGCTGACCCCTTTACTATCTGCTCACCAAGTCTAGGCCTTCGGAATTTCTTTTTTATGTTTGCAAGAGCAAAGTACTTTGTTTCAGCTTCCTGCTCAAGAATCGTTTATTCATCCTGCAGACTTTAGTCCCGTTCCTATGTTGAATTATAATGGCAAACATATAATCAAAGGTATAAGTGCTAAATATGCTTCAGTGGTCCTTCTAGAAAAGGAACTTCTGTCTTTATTTGTGTATTTCTTTTTTTAAAAAAAGATTTATTTATTTGAGAGAGAGAGAGAGAGAGAGCATGGAGAGGAAGGGCAGAGGGAGAGGGAGAGTCTTAAGCAGACCCTGTGCCGAGCGCAGAGCCCGACACGGGGCTCCATCTCACAACCCTGAGATGATGACCTGAGCCAAAACCAAGAGTCAGACACTCAACCGACTGCTCCACCTAGGCGCCTGGCATACTCCTTTTAAATAATGGATTGACGCATTCATTCAGTCCTCATTCAGCAAACGTACATATTGGGCACCCACTTTGTACCAGGCCGTAGGCATTGTGGACACAAAGAACTGCAACACAAAGAACTCTGCCATGATTGGAGATGCCTACAGGGGCCAGGCTGGAAACATTAATGAGCCGAGCAGGGCAGGGAGTGACCATGGCACGCTGGGCGCCATGCTCCATCCATAAAGGGCAACAACTCAGGGGTAACCAGTTGTTGCCACATGGGACTGTTGGCCAACTGTGGCCAGAAATTCCAGTATTTTAAGAGAAGCCAGAAATCCAGCTTCCGAGTGGAATCTCCTAATTTTCAAATGTGGACAATTAATTTGTAAAAGTAGTATGTGGACCAAACAAAACGTATGTACTCTACGGCCACACGTGATAATAGGCCACCTTTTTGTGACCTCTTATCTGGCTGAGTAGCTGGGACATCATTCAGTAATATAGTGTCTGTGATCAGATGGAGATTCTTTTCACAACCATCATGGGGACACGTTTTCCACCAGCCCCTCTGTATTCTGAAAGACGAAGGCACAAAGCAGCCTCTGCTCAGCTACAAGGAATTGTAAATGGGAGGCAAGGGGAGTCCTGGTAAATAATCAAAGCATGATTAGAGTAGTTTAGCAAACAATTAGGCTTTATGAGTCATAGATTACTTATTCTATTGACATCTCAACATTGGTATCAGCATAGAAAATTGATGTTTCTCAGTCTGTCTGCAGAATGGTTTATAGTGTGCAGGAAATCTTAACTCTTGATTGCTTTTGAACTTTTTTTGGGGGGGAGGTTTGAAGTGACTGTTTTTGACATTTATAAATTAAGAACCCTTACAGTCAGAAATCATTGTTTAGCTCTGCGTGTGTGCTGTGAATCTGGTCTAATAAAGCAATTGACCTTTGTTCAGCCAAGAAAGGAATGTGAATCCAACATGCGTAGCATCTTCGTTGGATGGACTGGTTTTTTCTCATAACTCAAAATGCTGTCCAAAAGAAATGAAGGCAGTTCATATGTGACTTAAAATTAGAGAACAAAAAGCTATCTTTTGGAAGATGAAATTTCATATTTAAATCTCACTGTATGTGTTAGTATTGCTTTTGAGCTTTATGATCTTTTGGGAAACAAACACACACACACACAAATTCACCTGTGGACTACTACATTTGCTTGAACCTTTAGGTCATCAGACACACGTGTGAAATGTGGCACCAGAAAACTCCCTGGTGTCTTCTCTGCATGTGCAGATGCTAAAGAGTATACACAAATCCAGTCCAAGTGGGCTTTGATTCACCCTTGAAATTTTTCCATGGGGGACACTTAAAACAAAGACAAGGCACTCTGGTCTGGAACTTCTCTTTGGTTGCAAAAATGGAAACAGATCTGCAGAGTATCAAAAGCAGAGGCATTTTTTAGCCCACAAAAAGCTAATAAAGTAAAAATTTTATGTCATGTTCCAGTAACACAGCTAGTTGCTCTAAATGAGTAAGTGTTAAAGTTCAGAAGGTCTGATGCTGTTAGAATTTAATAGTACAGCACATACGGAAGAGTGGCCTTTGCTTGGCGGACTCCCTATCTTTGCGATATCATTCAGACAGGGTTTTACCAAGCGTCTTTTTTTGGTGATACTTGTTTGGAGTAATGCACAAGTTGAAAAGTCCAAATTAAGGAAGTGAGATCAGACGCCAGTGAGGAAAACAAAGAAGACTGGGTGTACAGTGAATTCGAAGGGACCGTGTTTGATTTGGGGATTGGTGGATAAGGACATACGGAAATGAGTGATCGGTCATGAGCACCGAGGGCAAACCCACCTCAGTAACCAACTTGGAAAACATAGTCGTGGTCCAACAGAGCGATCAGTGTGTGGAGGGAGAACCGATTCCAAGAAATTAGGTCATTTAATATGTTTAGATCTCTGGCCCTAACGTATTATTCTTTCTTATTTGGCAGTGGAGATCCTGACTGCACGTCAGAAGAAAGCAGAAGAACTAAAGAGACTGACCGATCTGGCCAGTCAGATGGCAGAGATGCAGCTGGCTGAACTCAGGGCAGAAATTAAGGTCAGTTCTAAAATATCACAGCCTGAACCCTGAGCCAGAGATCTGAGCCCCATTCTGTTTGTTTTGCATCCATAGAGTGCTGCTCTCTGAGGATCTAACATCATGCACCCAGCTCTCTCTTTCACAGTGTTGAACTAGAGAATACAGAAGGGCGAAGAACCAACTAATCACTATATTTAAGGATACTATGGTTTGAAGGGATATATTATTACAGAGGAGAAGAATGAGCTATTTTCTTAGTCAGTGGAGACTGACCCAAATAAAATGTATTCAACCATGAATTATAGCTGGAATGGGGGATATTATTTTCACCATATGTAATTTAGGTGTATGTATATAAACACTCATACATGTGAACACGCAGTGAGTATGAACCTAGTAGAACAGTAAGGATTCTAAAGCTAACACAATATACAGCGACTTCTGTCCGGTATCCTTTTTAGCTGACTTGCCCTTTTATTAAGAATACCACCCACAGATATGTATTTATTGGATCTCTACAGTTGCAAGCAATAGAAGCTGACCCTGGCTAACCTGAAGAACAAGTGGAATTTGAACGAATATGAGTGTAGCTCACCAAAGTGTGATCTGAAGACTCCAGGCTACATTTAGGCAGAAACCCAGGCAGCCACCTGGGGAACATAGACAGATGTAATTCCCAGACTCTCTTCAGGGCACCATTAGAATGGGGGACCTTCAGATGTCATCTCCCTTTGTGCCACCCCACCCGAGTCACATCCCAAAGGAGATTCTGATTGGCCTTCACTTGGATCATAGACACCATTGGGCCAAGGGAGGCCTTGACTGACAGACCCACCAACACTGGATCTTTGAAACTGCATTGGGATACAGTTATTAGAAAAAGAAATGGTTACCAGAAGGGCAAAAACAAGTATCTACGACAAAACAGGAAGTTAGAGTTTATACATTTTCCCTTATCCTCTTCTTTTTCCCCAGTACACTAAACATACAGACATATACACACACGCTCAGCATCTACCCAGCTTCTAGGGTCTAGAGCGCTTTCAGGACACAGTTGCTATTCGCTTTCTAAGTAGGACTGTCTGCTCATCCAGGCATAAAAGTGGTTGGGTGTGGTAGAAAGTGGCAAGTAACTTCAGTCCCCTCTGCCCTGGTTAGGCATGAAAGGGAGCCCCTTGGGGATAAGGACCTCCTCTGAGGGTCCTGAGAAGTCCTAATGGTCTTTCCCTTCTCGTCTGGTCTTTGTTGCTGCCAGCCAGTCCCTTGCAATGTCCTCCTGCCTGGTCTTTCTGCCTCCCCTGTCTCCCTCCAGCCTGGTCATCCACCCTAAGGCCAGAGTCATAGTCCAGAGCAGATCTGATCTCCCCCAGTATGGCCTACCCTTCCCCTCAGAATAAAATCCACAACTGGACTCCATTATATATGTTCCAACCTCCGTGCCCCACCTGGTTAGAACATCAAGTGAGGAATATGAAGTTGCCCGCTTCCGGGTCTATTGACATCTGCTTATTTTCCAAGTTTCCTTTCTGCTTATTCAGATCCCACTCATCATAAAATGGTTAATGGCACAGGCTTTGGAGTGAAACAGTCCAGCTCCTTGGGGAAATTACTTTCCAATCAGATTCCTAGAACTTCAATTCCCCCTCTATAAAATAGAGATAATGACAGTACTGACTTCATAATACTGTGATCAGATGAAAATGAGATTATCTGTTAAGAATTTGGTCCACGTCTGGTAAGTGATCAATATATATTTTTTTAATGTTCCAGCACGAATGCTCCTTCTCACATAACACTTTCTCTATTCCCCTTAGTAGGAAATAATTCTTCCCCTTTTATATTCCTCAAGCACCTACCACATTCTACCTTATATTGTGTTTAGTGGTATCCGTTTCCCCTACTGTGCGGTAAACTCCGTAGCAAATTCAGGACGGACTGAGTCATAGTTATTTCTGTATTTCTCACTCTGTCATCTACACACAGATCTTAATTTTCAATGAAAAATAATCTCTGTCCCACTTCCTTTAACAGCACTTGAAATTCCTCCATTCAAGATCATGTTTTCCAGTTACTAAAGGCTTTTTGGGCGTTCTGCTTCCCTATTAGGATCGGGAAGGGTAATACATCTTCTTTCGAGGGGGTAATACCTTAGCAAGCCATTGCCATTGGCCAAATTAGGAAGACTGCCAGAATGCAACCCCAAAATCTGTAATAGGACAGAACATGCTAGAAGGAGGTAGAGGGGTGCCAAAGGTTAAGCAAGTGAGTCCAGACACACATTTTGCCCGATCACAGTTTTCTCCAGGTCTTGGGCAGGGGAAAGGCAAGCCCCTCACATATTCCCAGAAGGAGAAGGTGATCGTGCTCCAGGCAGGTCAAACCAGGCCCGATTTAACAGCCACACAGGGGACAGAGCGGGCATGAGTGGCCTCCTGCTTAGCAGGGTCAGTGGCACCGAAGAGCAGAGTGAATGGATCTGCTGTGTGCCTCAGTCACTCCGTAACCGTGGGGCTCCTGTTTCACTTCTCTTTCCTGCAGCACTTTGTCAGCGAGCGTAAATATGATGAAGAGCTCGGGAAAGCTGCCCGGTTCTCCTGTGACATTGAACAGCTAAAGGCCCAAATCATGCTCTGCGGAGAAAGTGAGTTTTGCATACTTGCTAAATAATTCTGTGTGAGTAAGCTCGGTGCTATTTGGAGTTGACATGGGAAATGTCAGGTGTGCGGTCCCCCAGCGGGGCTAAAGCGAAGTCTGAAGAGATTTAATGATCTAAGGTCACGACACAAGTCACTAGAAATGTCAAGATTTGAACTTAGAGTCTTCAAATGCCACTGCCCATCGGTAAATCCCCAGGATTTATGAAGCAGAACAGAACAGGTCAACTAGTCTGTATCTTCGGCAAACTTTTCTTAAGCACCGCCAGATAAACTGCCTCTCTGATTTCCAATAGCCTGGTTCCACAGAGACCTGTTACACTGAGAGCCGGTCTCCCTAACAAGTCTGGGAACATTCGGCTCTTGTCATAAAGGGCCCAGCTGTTGTATGCGTGCTGCTCAGCGGTGCCCCGAGCCTCTCCCCTGGTCGGTTCTCTGTGCTTGCCGAGGGAAGTCTGCAGATAATGAAGGACTTCACTTCAACCATTAGCTTCAGTCTTGTTCGCTATTAAGCCTTAATTAGAGCAGTTAATGTGCAACAAAACTGGCTGATCTTTTTTTCTCCTACTCCAGCCCACCCATCGGGGGAGGGGGGGAATGAACAGTGAAATGGCTTTAAGGACGGGCCCAAGGAGGAAAAGAAGGACTGGTGAGGGACGTGGATTACCCACAGCCTCAGAGTCAGCTGAAAATTTGAGATTTGGCTGCACTTTTTTTTTTTCCAAAGTCGGAAATGTTTTTTTTCCTGAGTATAAAAAAAGAGAAGCTTGATCTAAAAATTAGAGAACTGTATTAAATAGAACATGACATTACTTTTATGTATCCCTCGCACTTTTTATGCACGTTTCATTTGTGTAAGTTATATATTACATCTATCATGATACTACATGTTACAATTTATTATACTATACTACATAATACATAGTAATATGATTAGCTTTTATCATTTCACAGCATACGGTTGAGATTTTTCCATGTCAACGTATTTAACTCATAATTTATATAAATATAACTGACGTAACCAGTCGCCTGATTGTGGACATTTAGGTTGCTCCCAACTTTTTCACCATTAAAATAACACCGCTGTGAGCATCCTTGTTCACGTATCTTTGGCAGTTATCTGATTTTCTGACTGCATTTCTTTTTTTTTTTAAGATTTTATTTTTAAGTAATCTTTACATATAACATGGGGCTTGAACTCACAACCCCGAGATCAGGAGTCACATGCTCTACCAACCGAGCCAGCCGGGCGCCCCCTGATGGCATTTCTTTTCAATTATTTTCCTTTTTTTTTTCCTTATGTGTTCCCTCCCTTATGTCATAATCAACCCGTTTATCATTCTCAAACCCCAGCGTTTGCCCCATTTCTAAAAAAGCACAGTCCGGTTCACAGTTGGACATTTAACTGTCTGTGCAAGTTTCCACTTCAGCCTGGTGATGAATGAGACCCTGTTGCCAAGTGACTGTCACTGGCTGAGGAGGCGTGATGGGTGCAGCTTCACCCGCTTTCCTCTAGAGCACTCCCAGTGCCATCTAGTGGGACGAACCATCCCGTACCAAACACCAAGGGTCCACATGGGAGACAACCTCCCCTGTTGGAGAGAGTCGTCCTACCGGCTCAGCTTTGTTGAGAGCACACTGAAAACCCACAGCTAATGAACCAAAAAGAGTCATCTCTGAGATGTGGGAAATAATGACCGCCCCCCCCATGAAACTGAATCTAGTGAACACTAGAGTCACTGAAATCCCCCCTGGCCATGTTTGGACAGTCCCCAGGGGGCTGTCACATCTTACCTATAAATGCGGGGACTAGAGATGCACCCCTGTCCTTTCCATTTCTAATGTTCTATGATCCTTACTAGTCACTGCTAATCCTCTGGAAGAACCTTAGGATGAAGTCTGATCCAACACAGGTAGCAGAGAAAATTGCTTTTAAAAATTGGTGACAATTTTAAGATTCAAAGGTCTGACTGTCGAGCATGGCAGTCAAATTCCGGTGAGCGGTGAGAGGGAGGTCATAACTTCATCCTTGAGTGGTTCCCTCCAGCCCTGATTCGGCATCATCACACAGAAATCATCCCATCCCAAACCACCTCTTTCAAAACCAGCAGGGATGGGGATCATCAACATTGAACAGACCAGCCCGCTGGGATCTGTGTGATTAGTTGCATTGACTTTGGCATTGGGATCGGTGCCCATCTGCAGTGGAGCTGTAGAAAATGGCATTGAGAAAAAGCAGATAATGTGGCTCTCGTGGAATCCGAACAGTGCTTTAGGGCATGTTTGGGGCCGCCAGGCCTGGCTCCGTCGTTGTAGAATATGCATGACCCAGGGTGACAAAATCCCTGACACCCGGCAGAACACACACGTGTCCTCATGCCTCCCGGTCCTCCCGCGTCTCCGCAGCACCCACTGGTCTAGCAAGCTGACGGCAGGCCCGGGCTTGGGAACGGGGAACCCAAGAGGCAGAATACACTCGTGCACGGGCATGAGAGGGTACGTTGAGATTTCATTCGCTCTTCCTTCTGTGGTTCCTCACCTAAGGAATAATATTACAGTCGCTCAGATACGTCTTCTTGTTTCCCGACTTGGATGATTATGCTGTAATCACAGTCCAGTGACTCTCACAGAACTCTGCTGGTCTCCCAAACACGAAAGTGCCCTTTCCAATGACATCTTTAAAAAAAACAAAAAACAAACAAAACAGTGTTTTTTGAAGCTCCTGCCAGTGTCTCCCATCTGCTAAGGGGTTACTGAGGCAGGAGGGTTCATGGCATGGCCCGTAACGCCACGCGCTTTTCTTGTTGCAGTTACACACCCAAAGAACAACTATTCCTCAAGAACTCCCTGCAGCTCCCTGCTGCCCCTGCTGAACGCCCATGCAGCGACCTCTGGGAAACAGAGTCACTTTACCCGAAAATCGTCCAATCACAACAAGCCCTCGGAGGGTAAAGCCGCAAACCCAAAAATGGCGAGCAACCTTCCCAGTGCTGCCGACAGCTCTCACCAGGCCGTGCCAGCTAATAAGCAGGTGAGCCCATGTGGGGAGGCCGGCGTGCGCTGCCTCTGGGGGTCCTGCAGACCCCGGGGCCGGGAGGAAACTACCTGCCTGACTTCGGAGGCCTCTGTCTGCCAGCCGGCCTCACGGAAGCCCCCTGGTCCATCCATCCCCATTTCACAGGCCCTTTCCCAGGTGGACGAGGTGGCCTTCATACACTTTGGCATTAGCAGCCTCCGCCTGAAGGAGCCAGCTCTTCTTGTGCCTTTGAGGCCACCCCCCGCCCCCACGCCCCGGTAACTGGCCCGTGTGCAGAAGGGACTCACACGGACGTGGGAACAAGATTCCGTACCTGGCCACTGGCTTTTTTGGTGAAAGGAAATCTGGCATCTGTTGGACCCTTGAATTCCCATTTATGTGTAGTTTATCAGTAAGAGGCCAAAGTTAGTTCAAACTTCCCTCTCTTCTTTTGGGCTTTTGGTAAAGAGAATATATTTCAAAGTGACATTACTAATTCCTCTCTGCCATAGCACCTAAAAATATAAGTGTCCAAAGGTCACCTTCTTTCCTTCTGTTCCTCCACTATATGCCGGAGAAGTGATTTCCCCCTTATCGTCAGAGGATGAACAAGACATGGGACTTGATGATACAGATGTTGGGCATCCTATAAAGACAGCTTTCATGGTCTCTAAGAAAGAGAGCTCAAATAAAGAGACGTTTTTAAAGCATTCCAAAATCCTGGTTTTCTAGCAAGTGCCCTGTTGGATTCTGTGGTCTAGGGTTATGAATGACACAGACAGGCATTTCTCTGCGCCCAGATGTCTTTCCCAACATTAAAACAGCACTTTGACAAGGAGCATTTCATATATTCATGGGCTAAAGATCATAATCGGATCTGTTTTACTTGTCATCTAAACACATCTTCACAGCTTTTGTTCTTTGGTCATTATTAAACCCCATACGAAAAGTAAGTCTAAAATTTAGACCGGGTTTCCCTTTCACTTCTCTAAAAACAAAAGAAGCCAAATTAAATGCGATCTATATAGATACTTTTTCAGCTCACGGTTACCATTTCCAATAAAGCATTTCAGGCAATGGCTCATTGAAACAGAAATATACTTCCATATGGAAGCCAGAGTGCTGCAGACCCAGACAAGAAGGGCCCTTGGGGCAGGCCCTTCGCTTTGGAGTAACTCCTCCTGGCCCTCTCCCAGCCACAGCCCTCCAGATGGAGCAAGACTGAGGAGATGTCATTACTCAGAATCTGTACTCTCCCTTCTGGAAAGTGCTCCAAATACTCCAGATCCTGGAATTCTAGTCCCAGATGGCCCAAAGCCTACTCTCAGGGTCGGTTTGGACCACTCCCTGGATATAGCACCCTGAGAGCCAACCATACTGCCAGTGTGCACATCCCTAGGTCCAGAGGGAGGATTATTTGTGGGGGGTGAGGATGAAGCTTAAGTGTGCAGGCTAGAGGGCCCATATTCATGTGTGCAAGGCCCACTCACAATGTGGGAAGGAGTCAGAGCAGGGAAGAGACAGTATTCAGTCATGCGGCTTATGGGCCTGCCTTTGTACTCTTGCCCTGGGGCCTGAATGATTAGGGGTGGGTCTGCCCTAAACCTATACTATCCAGTCACAAAGCACCAATTTAGAACTTTGTATGTTTGTAAGTCATAAAATCACACATTTTAATAATAGAAATTTGATTTTCAATAAAGGTCTCTGTTCACGGAACAACCTATTTATGAATCTTGTCAGGAGACCATGCGCGAAATGAGAATGGCTCTGTCATTTTCTAACTGTAGACCTTGGGCAAGTCCCTTAAATTCATTATCCTCATCTATAAAATGAAGCAAATAATAGCAACTATCTTAAAGGGTGAGTGTGATGGTGCACGAGATGGTCCCTTGCGGGAGGCCCGGCATGCTTCAAGCACTCTGTGAATGTTGACTCTTGTGGACCTCAAGGGGTTCAGATATCCTTCCCTTGTACAGGGACAGACGTGAGGACCATTGCTTCCTCTCTACTCTTCCATTTATGTTCTTGGCTGCTGATTTGTTGAAGGTTGCCAGTTTTCCAGTGTGATGCTTCAGAACTCGTGTTGGCTGAGAACTACAAAAAGTTTAGAAGAAGAACTAATCACCTATAGGAAAATAACGTCACCTCTATGTCCTGCCAGGATCTACCAGATAGACCCCATCCTTGTATTTACCAAGATAATATTTCTAAGCTATGGTATTTGTTTTGAGATGAAAGTAGAAAAACTGCTTTAGAGAAGAGAACTTACAAGCTAAATTTTAAGCAGAATTTTACATTTTTCTTATATATATAATGAGAATTCATATACATAATCTATTTAGAAGGTCCAAGAAATTTTCATGGTAGAGAATCATCATTGCCCTGCCTCTGTGTTAACATTTCATTCCATTATATTTTAGGCGTACTTTATAGGGTTTATTTGGTTTTGGAATTGTCTCTCCTAGACTTCTGAAACCTCTCTTCCAACCTAGACTTCCAAACCTCTCTTCCTCTCGGTGATTTCCTTGGAGTTCCACTTACAAAACAGTCCACTATTCTTTTAATCTTGAGGATTGTATCAGCTTGACCCCATTTGCATGTTGACATATTCCTCTAGGGTATGCAAAAGCTTACCTGTGGCTTAGAGGTTTGGTTTCCCTGATGGCCCCTGGGGTTTGTTGGCATCTAATACCTATCTCTTTTCTTTTTTTGGCAGAATGGGTCTTCTAGCCAAAGACGAAGATTTAATCCCCAGTACCATAACAACAGGCTAAACGGGTCTGCCAAGCCGCAGGGCAGTGGAAATGAAGCCGAGCCGATGACAAAGGGCAGCAACCGCCACGAACACAGAAGACAGCCGCACAATGGCTACCGTCCCAAAAACAAAGGCGGCGCCAAAAGCCAAGAAGCCCCCTTGGGGACAAAGACCCCCGAGGCCGCAGCCCATTCGGAGAAGCCCCGGCGAAGGCACACCGGAGACAGCTCGGAGGCCAGGCCTTTCCGGGGTAACGTCGCTAGGGTCTCACAGTGCAATCTCTGCCCCACGAGAATAGAAGTTTCCACGGATGCTGCGGTCCTCTCAGTCCCGGCTGTGACGTTGGTGGCCTGAGCTAGGAGGGAAGAAAAAAAAAAAAAGCAGTTTTCTCTCAGTTTTGGTTCCCTGCCCGAGGTGCTGACCCAGTTCGCTGCCAAAAGAGAGTCAATCAGAATATACAAACCCTGTATGGTTGTGTCATCCTCTCTTAATCATTTTTACTAATTCTAATAATCAGCTCTAGCTTGCTTTCATAACTTTCATGGCTTTGCTTGATCTGTTGACGCTTTTTCTCATCGAGACATTGCAGCATTTTAGCCAGGCGGTATTTACTCGTTTGTGAGGAAAAGCAAGGTGTGGCCAGAGAGCAGAGGCTCAGTAGCAGCCTGTGTCGTAACGGTGATGTCAGTCCATCGCTTGTCTTTAGAGAGTTAATGTGGGAAAAGAAAAATTCTTACTGATCAGACAAACATGATCTGCTGAAGACACATGCGCTTTTGTAGAATTTAACATCTGGTGTTTTTCTGAAAAAAATATATATACATATATTGCTTTATTTGAAACAAATTAAAATATGCTGCATTTGACACCTGGCTTGCTTTTCTTACTGATGCCCACTTTACTATTCAGTGTAGGACTTCGCGGAAGCTCGAGCGATGGTGGCACAGAGCTCTCCGCAATACTCTTGTTCTCAGGACAAGTACTTTTTCAGAAAAAAACAATGCCTCACAATGGCTCTGGCCAGAACGTTGCCCACATATAGGTGGGTATGCACCCCAACCATCCTAGACACCATGTGGGAGTTCGGAAACCTTGGTTGCAAGAAACATAAAGCTCAGCCCAGCCTCGTTTAAACAATAAAGACAATTTATTGGTTCAGTGACTGAAAAGTCCAGCAACAAAGTATGCCTTGGGTCCAATTTGGTCAGGACTCCAGCTCATTTCTCTTGATTAGCTCAGCTCTCCTTCCTCCTTAGGCTGACATTGTGTTCAGAGTGATGGCAAATAGCTACCTTGCTTCTCGGATTCAAGTCCATCCCGTGCACTGTCCAGGGGAAAAGAGAGGCTCTCCAGGTAGCATCCCCGTGGAGCAAGTGTCCTTGTCAGCAGTCCCTGCAAAAACACTCTCTGCGAGGCTCTTGAAAATCATTGGCCCAGATTGCTGGCAGGCTTGTCACTACACCAATCACCAAAATGGGGGAGGGAGCAGCAGATAAGATGTACTAATTAGTGTAGACTGATCGGATCCCAGCCCTGGAGGTGGGGTGTGGCCAGCTCCCCAGAAGCACAGGGGCCCTGTGGGAAGGGCTATGGTTTCCTCAGGAAGGGAGAATGGATGCTGGGGAGCCCAAGCCCCAGAGAACCCCAAATCCCCTATCTTTGACTGCGGGGCAGCTCAGTATGGGCCCTGCCTCCATCACCTTCTCTGTGTCCTACAGATTGGTTGGCCTCTTTCAAGTGCACATGCTGATTTTCAGCTCAACATTAACATTTTTTCTGGCAAGCAGCTTCAGTGGTTCTCTTGCACACAGCGCCCCGAGCAGCTGAGCCTACTCGCCACGCAAGCATCCGTTTCTTTTGCCAAGCGCAGGAGGATGTTTGCTTTCTCCGTAGAGAGCTTTCTGAGGTCTCTGGGTGTACCCAGAGATTTAATAGGAATTTTAAATGTTAAGTCACATTCCAGGAAGGAAGGAAGAGTTGTTCGTTCAAATAAGAAAGATAAATGTTCAGGACTGCAATCCCTGTTTACTCCATCTGAGGCCCTGAATTTATATTTTACAACACAGAAGGACTTTGCACAAATTTTGTGTAGCAAGATTTGGCCTGCCACTGAAAAATGTCAGTGTATATGTGACAGCTTTAAAGATGAGTCAAATAATTCTTGCAACAGAAAAACACCGGGTTTTCCAGCTCAGGGGAGCACCTTCCTTCGTTGGCGTCCGCCCCAACCACTCTCAGCCTGGACTGCCTCACTGGCAAGAACACATTTCCAAGCACATTGCAAATGCGCCCAGGTCACAGAAAAGAAACCAAAAAGAGTGCTAAAAAGTGTTCAGACCTAATTTTGGTTTTTCCTAGATTTTGCCTTTCTTATGAGGCCTCGGGCATGTGAGCCTTTACTAATTTGCATGTTTGAAACGGTAATTTCAATATTATAGTGCCAAGTCAGGCCATTTAAATACCATATTACATCTATTCACGTGCAACCATTGTGATCTTAGCTGGGTAGGAGACCGCCATTCCTTGAAAATGTTTCAAATTCCTTTAAAAAAAAACCCACAGGCACGAGCACTCTCCTGTCTGTAGTTAATGCACAAGAGCTGGAAGAATAGATTCCTCACTCGTAGACATTTCTCTAGTAGAGGTTAAAACATTTTAATACCCATGAAGATTGAATAACTTCAAAACTCACCTACATTGTACCAGGACTCCATCTGTGAAATTCAAACCTCCCTGATGGGTTCCCATTACATTGCGAATTTGTATTCTGTTTGAGAACCTCTGCCTACTTCAGCTCTGTCCCGTTGAGCCTCTCCGAGGGGTGCTGAATACAGCAAGGCTTAGAGAGTTAAACACAAGTCATGCAAAATTCACCCTCAATAAAAGATGTACAGGACTCCGAGGGAAGAAACTAGAAACATAACATACCACTTTAAAGCTCAGTTCACAAGTAGTTCAATTCTGCTGGCATCAGAAAAAGGGATTCTAATTAAATATTCCTAGGGAAGCGACACCAAATGAGGTTAATGGGAAAAGTTACCAGACCAAAAGCGACCTGCAGATTTTTGCCAAGGTAAGAGATTTGGGAACCGTGACTCTGAAAGCCTAGATCTGAGCCTCGATTTCAATGTAATCATGAGACGAGGGAATCTAGGACCCGGTCAGTTCTTTTTCCTGGGGCAACTGGGATGCGGGAGGGGGCCGTGGAGAAGGGGGAACTGAGAGAGTGACCAGACAGGCAGATGCCTAAATTCGACACCACCTTTGACTGAGAGCTTCACCCTCTGGCTTTCCCTTCCTCCTTCCCTTTTTGCACTGTCCCCCTACCCTGTCTGTTTAGAGTGCCCTCTTGTGTCTAGAGATGGTAAGATCTTCACTTCTCTAGGACATGCTAATGAGAGCATCATAAACTATGTATGTAATGGCACATTTGTTCCACTGCCTTCAGAGGCCATACCTAAAATTCTGGCACAGTTGGGCTAGGACTCCAGATTTCCCCCAGGCACCAAAAAATGACGCAAAAGAGAAAGAACCAGTTACCTGCTCCCACATTTCCTAATCAAACTCCTCATCACCATCCAAATCATTCAACAGGCTAATACACTGCTCCAGCATTTTCCTAAACGTACTGAGCCATCGTAACTGCTCTAATTTGGTGAGAAAAAAAAATATGAAGTGTTGCTAGGTCCCAGGGATTCTCTTCTTACCTCAGAATTTGAAGCACAATTTTAATACTCTTCATTGCAAGCTATTACAAGGAATTTTTTCTTTTTTTTTATCCTTTTGCTTTTTCTAACAAGGCTTTATAAACCCTAAGGCAGTTCTCTGTCTATTCTTAGTTTCCAAGAACCAGGTCCGCAGTCCTTGGCTGTAGATCAGCCCAAACT
The DNA here is from genome assembly GCF_004348235.1 of Phoca vitulina. Classification (NCBI taxonomy): domain Eukaryota; kingdom Metazoa; phylum Chordata; class Mammalia; order Carnivora; family Phocidae; genus Phoca; species Phoca vitulina. The sequence continues at coordinate 34,741,804 of NW_022589704.1, read as the reverse complement.
AGTGCTTCATCCCATTACAGTGGCCCCTTAGGCAAAGGCACTCTGGTCTGGATCTCATCCTGCTATCTGAGATGCGCACAATGTTGCTCTCATCACGCAGTTCCTTGTAAATTATTTTTGGGGATTACTTTTCAGAAGTCCCCTTGTTTGTGAACTCTGCCTCTTCTCACAGCTCACAAGAACTTTTGGTGCCACCACTAAGTTCAAATCTCACAGGTGACAGTGCCACACGCAGTTTTTAGGGAATAAATAAATTCTAAGCAAATTTGTTTCTCTGCTTGAGAAAATATGTAGATTTCTCACACACAAAAAAATTATTTCAGAACCACGAGTGCAACAATGACCAAAGAATTTCTACAGAAAATGAGTGTAGAAAGTACCTCCCATCAAAAACAAAACTATCCTATTTTTTTTAACTTCAGATGCTTAAGTTTGAATTAGATTTACCTGTTCTAGTCCTTTGTGAGAAGACACTTTCTATGAATCCCCATCACTATGTAACAAGCCGGCTAATAATATTATTACCCCTCTGCCAATGCCTGATACACAGTAGGAACTCAATAAATACAAGAGAGCAGATAGGAAAGAGTGGTCAACTCCAATACCCTTAGAAAATTCTGGAGTCTAAATGGCTTTATGCAAAATAATCCAGGAAGCCAATTCTAGAGAAGAGGGGAAGAGAACAGAGCAACTAAAGTTCTGCCCTTGGTGGCAGACTGCCTGGATTCACATCTAGGCCCCACCGCTTCCCGGCTGTGTAAACTTGGGTGTGTTTCCAAACATCTCCTTACCTCAGTTTCTCCGTGGTCTGATAACCACACCTACCTTGAAGGTTTGTTGTAAGGATTGAATAAGTTCATCTTTGCAAATGACTTGGAATAATTCCCGGCACTTTGTATGGGTCAGGTTCCAATCAGGAGACAGTAACCACCAAGTAATTTAAATGGGGAAGCTTTATAAGTGTATATGGGGAAACTTCATATATATGTTCTTTTATGTGTGTGTGTGTGTGTGTATACGTGTTTATGAATGAGAGAAGAAATAACTAGTAAGAGGGATTACCTACTAAAGAATACAAGAACAGCAGATAACAGGGACAGTTACCACTGGAGTAGTGGCAGAGTGTCCAAGGAAAAAACAAGTTTGGGCGAGCCCCCCACCCCTACTCACCCTGCCCCCCAAGGCTGAGATTCTGATCTCCTGGAGGAGGGTGGATCTGTAGCCCGTTAAAGGTCAAGAAGCTCACGGAGGTGCTGGCCAGCGAGAAGCCCCATGGGGTACTGGGGAGCCAGAGAGTTTCCCCCAGAGAGGGTGCTGGCCGACCTGCCAGGGCTCCACCTGCTGGGGTGACGCTGGCTGGGGTACTAGCAAAACCTGCCAGGAAGCCACCTGCAGGGGTACTGCTGAATTATCTGGGCAGCCGGCAGGGGGGATCCACAGGACTGGAAGCTGCCGCCAAAACTTACTGGGGGCAAGGGCCTCTGGGGTTCCCACACCCCAACTAAGCACCGCAGGAGCAAGAACACAGGGATGCACATTATGCATCAGCAAAAAGCCCCTTCCCTCTGCCGGGTCCCCCAGTGACAAAGCAAGGGAGCTAAAGAGAAGTGCTTATAGAGCTCCTGAATCACAAGCAGGGCAATAAGGAGTGGATTTGGAACTGTAGGGGCCAAGGACAGGCCACCCCGACAGAACCAAGAGGCAAAGAGTTGATAATTGGCATACTTTTAGCATTACCAGAGAATTTGATAAATAAATAATAGCTAGGCAGCATACAGATGACGATGCAGAATACAGAAAACTAAGGAGCATGCACAAGTCCTGTCTAGCTCATCTTTGGAAATGGAGTCGCAAGGTCCCCTAGGAGGAGGCCTACCATAGTGCGTAAGGGCCTGTACTCCAGGAAGATGACAGGCATGTGAATCCTGCCTTTCCTCCTATTAGCTGCTAGGCAGCTTACCAAATCCCTCTGTGCCTCAGTTTCCCCAGCGGTAAAATGGGGATAATAATAATATACCTACATCATCGGGTGGGTGTACTAAATAAGTCAATATATTAAGAGCCTAGGGGAGTACATCTTCATTTTTATCAGGTAGTTGCTTGGTCAGAACAGCAAACAAAAATGTTTCTAATATTATACTGTCAGGGAGAAAGAATTTCCTCTGCCTTTCAAAGTCCTTCTAGCTGGACTAAGAATCAAACTGACATGAGGCAGACTAACAGGAGAAAATAAATCTCAATTTCATCCAAATGGGGAATCACAGACATGAAATCCCCCAGACAGTCAGGCAAAATGAGGAGTGTATGTCATCCTGAACTAAGGGGCCTGGGACTTCAAAGGGAAAGAATGCAATTCACAGAAAGATGAAAAAAGTAAATGTTTGGTAAACAAACGTTTGCTGAGCCATTCAGGAACAATGGGACAGAGAGTACTTTGATCAGAGACCTTGCTAGGTTCCTCCCTGTCTAGGATATCTGGTTCATATTATTATAGTTATCTAGGGTGATTGCTCTCTTTTTGGAGCAGGTCCTCTATCTACATTCTGTTTAGGCCATTGAGGGGAAAGAAAAGAGCTTTTCCTGACTCTGCTGCGTTTTGATTACTTTCAACTCAAAATAATCTTCGTGCCCAAGTAACCCGTCCTGGGGCAGCTTGCCCTTGGCTGCTACCATACCAAACCAAAAATGTAAGTGGGGGCTAATAGGATATATTTTTTAATTGGCAGGCCTGGGACATCCTTTCTTTGGTATCATCCCCTCCCTTAATCCCCGAGGCTCCATCCTGCCTGTGATTGACCCCAGGGATATATTTTCTCACATACCCATGGCCCCCAGTTAGGAGAAGAATTATTTTGCTCAGGTTAAGTCACCCAACTAAAGCAATGCTTCTCAACTGGGGATAATCAACTGTGTGCCCACCCCCCACCCATAAGAGACACTTGGAAAAGTCTGGAGACATTTTGATTATAACAACTGGGCCAGGGGTCACTGGCCAGGGATGCTGCTCAACATCCCACGGTGCACGGCACAGTTACCCACACATAAGGAATTATCCAAAGTGTCAATACTGTCAATGTTGAAAAAATCCTCATCTGGAGGGCACAAGGGATTTGGAGAAAGGGAACAGAGACAGAGCTGGTGAGAAGGCACATGTTGTCTTGCTTCCCCAGCGACGTTGGGTTCTTGATTGGTTCAGCCTAGCTAACCAGTAAAATCCAGACTGTCTGACCCACAGCTGAAGTCTAAATGCACCACTCCTGAGGTCCTTGGGCTATTCCTGTCATCTACATAAAAGTTAAGTTCCCACATCTTCCAAACCAAGAAGTTAGGGAATGAGTTCTTGAAAGAGCTGCTATTGAAGCAGAATGTCCAAGGGTTGAAGAGATCTTGGCAGACAGAAGCGATATTTGCCTTTTCCCAACTTCAGCAAATACACTACCTTTTTCTTTCAGTAACGTGCTCTCGGTTTAAAACAAGTTTCTCTTCTAAGCTCCAGGCCCCTGTAGCTGAGCAAAATGTTACTAAGGTAATGAGGGCTTTAGGGTAAAGGAAGGAAATGAAAAGCATGAGAAGCCACAGTATAGAATGAGAAATGGTTAAATAAACAAGTCGGGCTGAATACTGACTGACAGTCACTATAAAACTCGATTTGTCTTAGCTACAGCTTACCTCAGGAACCGGCTAGCCAGCAAATATGAACTGTCCACGGGCTGTCTGAGGCAACACATGTGAACAAAGAAAAATTAGCTTTTCTGTAACAATGTGTAACGATGTGTATCTCACGAGGCTGACAGGACGGTAAGTGAAAATGGCCCTTTTGAGGCTGCACCACCAACCAAATTCCATGAATAGGAAATTCTGAAAATAGCTTGAAACCAATTCTTTTTTTCCTGTTGGCTATTCATGTTTCCTTTTGTGGCTGTACTACATGCTTGAAATCCTGCCTCCTAACTGCAGCCCTCAACAACGAATCTTCAGGGAGCAACCAGCAGCTTGCTGACAGTTTGCAAGGGAGTTTCCACATATGGCAAAATGACAGTATTTTCCATCATTAGAAAGTTCCTAGTTAAATGAAGGGGGGGGGGAATTGGAGGGGGAGACGAACCATGAGAGACTATGGACTCTGAGAAACAAACTGAGGGTTCTAGAGGGGAGGGGGGTGGGGGGATGGGTTAGCCTGGTGATGGGTATTAAGGAGGGCACATTCTGCATGGAGCACTGGGTGTTATGCACAAACAATGAATCATGGAACACTACATCTAAAACTAATGGTATGGGGATTAACATAACATAATAAAATAAAATTTAAAAAATAAATAAAATTTAAGTTTTGGGGGAAAAAAAAGAAAGTTTCTAGTTAATTTAGGAATACACATGTGTAAATAATTTGAAAATACTTCCCATTTGCTAGAGTAGAAGTTCTTTCCCTTCATTTTATCAAATTCATACTTTCCACTACAGTATCTAACGTACATCCTACCTGATACAGATTAAAGCCATCCAAAGGAATTGCAGGTAGAAGGCAATCCTTTTTAAGGTAACCTCATATTCATACAAATGTTAGCATCCTCCCCTTTACAGAACAATTTACCACCACAAGTCTTTGTGCCCATTCAAAACGCTATTTAAATCAAAAGTGTTCTATGAACAATTCCTCAGGTAAAGTCAAATATGCTTGTATGTTAATTCCTTCTTTAAAAATCAAGGAATAGCTGGATAATTATACTATATTTAACCACAGACCGGGAAGTGAGTCAACAATTTTTTCACTGTTAGCACTTGAATAGGATTAAGTCTGTGAATGAAAAAGAAATTGCATCAGCAATTCCAGCTGAAGCAATAAGGCAGGAGGAGAGAGGCCAGACTGCTTGCTTCCTTTCTCAGAAGTCAGGCAGTGCTGGCATCGGCCTCCCTGAGATCTCCTGGTCCGTGGCTCTGGATTATTTTAAACAGCTTGACAAGTCCTGTAACTGGTCTGGCCATTACTGACGGTAATTTTGGTTATTAGCAATAATCACCCTACTAAAAAACTTCTACTTCTACCTCTTTTGTTCTGACAGGATATACTCTGCAAGGTCGGAAATCAGTTTCCACAGCTCCTGAAGATTGCTACCAGACACGCTTTTAAAAATAATTGTGGCGGGGTGGGGGTGGGGAGCAGGGGATTGCCTTAACCGTTCAGAAATTCACTGAAGGACTACCATGTACCAGGCATTGCACATAGAGAGGCAACGGAGTCCCCTCTCGAGTAGAAAAAGCATGTAATCTAATACTTTAATACTTTCCTGCTCAAAAACTTTAAATATTAAACAAATTCACATTTTTAGTCTACTTCCTCCGTCTACTGTTTCCTTTGGTCATTTTGTGGATATCAGATTATGGGCCAAAACATGGGGTTGAGATGGGGGGTGTCACTACTGTTCAGCCTTTATTTTGTTCAACCTCATTTTTTTCTTGATCTTGAAAGAACTGGGAAAGACGACCTTCATTATGTTGTTGTTCTGAAACTAAGAAGCAAAATGAACACAATAAAATAGAATATATGAAAATACTTTATAAAACTGTAGTGTAAGGCAATATTGAACCGAAAACTTACTATTTACAAATATGAAATATAAACTGTCAGCCTTAGGCTCTCCATGATATAACTAACCAGCTTTAATCAGGGCAAACCAGTTTCCAACAAAGATTACCTGAAAGGGCATCATAGTCAAATATCTTTTTTTGATATGAGCAGTAACTAAATATCCTACACTCACCACTAAAAATTTCTGTTGTGTCCTCTGACCCAACAACGGCACAAACCTACATTCCCAAAGTAAGGACACTGAACCGTTATTTATAAAGCACACTTTCCCATTTCTTATTTTTCATTTTCCAGGAAGAACAGTGGGTTATGATGAGTTATTCCTTTGTGTCTGCAGAATCTTGAGAAACGTGTTTTCATGCAAAAGTACCTAATCCCCAAGGAACCACTCCAACTAACGTAATGTTCAAGCACTTGAGCATTCTGAATTCGACTTTGACTCCTGATCCCCAGAAGGGGCCACTTGTTCCTTTCCACCTCAGCTGCACCACAGCCTGGTGGCTATTTCAAAAACTCTTCTGTTTATTAAGACTAGATGTGCTAAATAGACTTCCTTTAAGCTGTTAGTGGCAAAGAAGAGCAGGCTGTTCACAGACTCACCCAAGAGCACAGGCACACCTCGTTTAATTGCACTTTGCTTTATTGTGTGCTTCATAGACACTGCATTTCTTACAGATTGAAGGTTTCGTGGCAACTTTGCATCAAGCAAGTCTATTGGTACCATCGGTATAAATAATACTCTTATGCGAACCAGCAATTCAAAATGCCCTAGATCAAGCAATACTAGTAACGTCGGAAATGGCAGTTCTCCAAATTCACTGTGATCTTTGATTTTCAGAATGCTTGCATTCTTTATAATAGTATTTTTCAAGGTGACTAAATATTTTTTATATTCTACAGGGAAATGTCATTCATGAACCATCAGTTGAATAGTCACTTTTTTCTAGCCAAATAAAACACCTATTTTAAAAGGCTGCTGGTATCTGGATAGCTATCTGAAATTGGTTTAATTATTTCATATATTACCTAGACAAGAAAGCAATTTTGTAACCAGAAATAGATAAACTACATAAACAAACAACCTCTCAGACTCCCAAAGGGCTGTAAGGCTTAAAAATAAGCACAGTCATGGAAAATGTTACTTTGTATGGAAAAATTTTACTTTATTTTGTAAAAAGTAATGTTTTGAGTATATTTACTCTACTCTTTCAAAGTAATGCAAGTACAATGATAAGCACTGAGTAAAAAGTACCCTGCTTTATGAACTTATTTTTAATACACTGAAGGCAAGTTACTGCTTACTGAAGGTGGAAATATGGGATCCAATTATAAAACTTAACGCGTAAGAGTAAACACATACAACTGAATAGCTGTGAAAAAATAGAGGATTAATCAAAATATTCTGTTTAAAAATATTAAGTTCAAGTTAAGTGGGAATTTTATGCATAAAAATCATATTGTATAGTCAGAATGACTCCTCAATGGTCATCCTGAGAAACAAGTAGTAACTTTAGTTAAAAGTTAACGTTTAACTTCTTTTTCAAAGTACTTTCAGAACTTCCCTATTCAAATTAAAATAAAATATTTTAACAATTCATTCCGAAGACATGTTGTATAGTTCTCAAGACATCTTCTTGTGATGTATAAATAAATCTGCTAGCAAAAAAAAAAGGAGTAAGAAAAAAACAATCTAGGAAAAGAAAATAGTTCAATTGAGTCAAAGAATGTGTGATCTTAGATTACTGTCTTTTTTTTTTTCCTCCTCATTTCTTTTCACGAAGCCTTCTGAGACTGAAAGAAACCTGCAGGGAGTTCACCTGGGTCTGCATTTTCTCTCAAATCTCTTGGCTGTGACACAGCACAGGGAAACACGAACGTCACCCTATTTCACCAGACGGGAATATCTAACCTCATTCGGCCCTGGGCAGCAATGAGTAACACTACAAAAGTGCCTAAAGTCTATAATTACTCAGGAACAAAGTGGACTTCTCTAGTGATGATTTTACTGTACTGTTTTGTTGCCTTAATACCAATGAACCATCAAAAAAAAAAAAAAATTAAAAACCTGAAATTCAAACTGTCAGTAGACAACCGTTTCAAAGTTGGGAGAAGTAAAGATAGGCCCAACCACGTAAAGTCTCCCTCTTCCATTCCTACTTGACACAATTCATTTTTCCCGTAATGATCCTAAAGAAGAAACCCAAGTTTCCACCCCCTACTGCACCAAGAAACAGCGCCACCTATTTGCAGCGCACGGCTCGGGCGCTCCGGGAGGCGAGCGGGATGTCCGGAGCCCACGCTTCCGTCAATCAGCCTGGCCCCGCCCATTTTCAGTCCGCGCGTGCGCGCCGGGGCCTTCCGGGGCCGCCGCCGGGGGCCCCGCGGGCCTGGCTGCGGCTGCGGCTGCGGCAGGCGGGGACGGCCCGGCGGCGCACAGTGGAGTCCGCTTCAGTTTTATCACTCGGGGCGGGGTGGCCTTCTTGTCGGAGAGCAGGACCTTGGCCGGGGGTGGGTGCGCGGCTCCGTTTTCAGCGCTCCCGGCCCCACGAGGAGCCTGGGGCTGCCCCGGCAGCGCAGTGCCCGCGGGGGACGGAGCCTTCGGCGGCGCCGAGCGCAGCGCTGCCTTTCCGCCCGCAGACTGGAGGGCGCTGGCCGCGGACACCCTGACCGACGCCGAGTTCTTGACTTTAATTTGGGTGCTGGTGGAAGGGCCCAGGAATCTGACTGGTTTGGGACCAGTCTTACAGTTCACACCTTCGTCTTCCTCTTCATTGAACGCCATCAGTCGCCTGTGAATACAGAAGCATGTCATGGTCAGCGTTTACAGGTTGGGTGACCCATGGAAACGTCTCCAAAGTTTTATCTTCAGGGGCAAAATCGTTTTCATCAAGAATCTGAGTCAGGTTCGGAGGGATCAGACTACCTCATCTCCTCTCCCACCAAGGTCAATAAGTAAATCACCAAGTTTACGTAAGATTATTTCTGCTTGAATACAAACTCTTAAAATCACGATAATGTTAATATGAACGACAAATTAAAATTTAGTATGTTACACTGGAATTATACACTACATCACTTGGTTCCTAAGAATCCTCACGTGATCCGGAGGATAACCAGGATGATCCCAAGTTGTTGTTTTGTTTTTTTAAGAGATCTACTGAGGAAGTTTACTGAGTGTTTCACAATCCAATAAACTCTTTGAGAAATGCTATTGCATATTTTACTCTCCTCTTGAAACTTTACACTCTATATTAAAGATTCTGAGGTCTCAAGTAAAGACACTTGTTTAACTTTGTTGGATCCATATTTCCCAATAATTCTGTAATGCAACATTTGGCACCCAGTAAAATTAGCATTCTACAAAAGGCATTTTGGGAGCTGCTAGAATGGTCAAACCCATTTGAATTTTTGAATTTGAGAGGTACTGGACAAACCTTCAAAGATTCCTGAATTGAGTTTGCCATTCATGATAAAAAGTCTAAAGGCGGAGCAGTGTTTTATTTTTTTTTTTTAATTTTCAAAAAATTCGATTTATTTAAACAAAAAAACCCACCCTAGTTTACCCATTTCTTCCCTCCCCCACCCCTTGCCTCTGACAACCACCAGTCAGTTCTTTGTATCTATCAACTTGGAATTTTTTTTTTTTTTTTTTTGCTCCACATATTAGGTCACATGGTATTTGTCTTTGACTTATTTTACTTAATGCCCTCAAGGTCCATCCATGTTGTCACAAATGGCAAGATTTCATTCTTTTTTATGGCTGAAGAATAATCCACTGTGTGTGTGTGTGTGTGTGTATCACCTCTTCTTTATCCATTCATCCATCAATTGACACTTGAATTTTTCCATATTGTAAACAATATTGCAATGAACATGGGGGTGCATATATCTTTTCAAATTACTCTTTGCATTTTTTTGCGATAAATACCCAGAAGTGAAATTGCTGGATCATATGGTAGTTCTACCTTTAATTTTTTGGAGAACCTCTATACTATTTTCCACAGTGGCTGCACCAGTTTACATTCCCACCATAAGTGCACAAGGATTCCCTTTTCTCCACATCCTTGCCAACATTTGTTATCTCCTGTCTTTTTGGTAATAGCCATCCTAACAGCTCTGAGGTGATATCTCATTGTGGTTTTGATTTGCATTTCCCTGATTATTGATGTTGAGCATCTTTTCTTGTACCTGTCAGCCTTCTTGTCTTCTTCAGAAAAATGTCTACTCAGATTTTCTGCTCATTTTTTAATCACTTTTTTTTTGCTATTGAGTTGTATGAGTTCCTTATATATTTTAGATATTAGCTCCTTATCAGATATATGATTTGCAAATATTTTCTCCCATTCAGCAGAAAGTCTTTTTATTTGGATGGTTTCCTTTGCCATGCAGAAGTTTTTCAGTTTGGTATAGTCCCACTTGTTTATTTTTGCCTTTGTTGCTTTTGCTTTTGGTGTCAGATACAAAAAAATCATTGCCAAGGCCTATGTCAAGGAACTTACTCTGTTTTCTTCCAGGAGTTTTAGGACTTCAGATCTTACCTTAAAGTCTTTAATCTACTTTGAGTTAACTTTTGTGTATCGTGTAAGATAGGGATCCAGTTTCATTCTTTTGCATATGGATATCCAATTTTCCCAACACCATGTATTAAAGAGACTGTCCTTTCCCCATTGTGTATTCTTGGCTCTTTTTGTTGTAAACTAGATGACTATATATGTGTGGTTTTATTTCTGGGCTTTCTATTCTGTTCTTCTGATCTATGTGTCTGGTTTTATGCCAATACCATACTGTTTTAATTATTATAGTTTTGTAATATACAGTAGTCTGCCCTTTCTGCAGTTTCTGCAGTTTAAATCACCCATAGTCAACCATGGTCTGGAAGCAGATGATCCTCCTTCTGACTATCATCAGAATATCAGTAGTAGCCTAACACTGTGTCACAATGTCATTCATACTATGACTACTAGCCTAATGCTATGTCTATGTCATTCACTTCACTTTATCTCATCATATAGGCATTTTATCATCTTACATCATCACAAGAAGGATGTACAATATTTTAAGAGACCACATTCAGATAACATTATAGTATATTGTTATAACTGTTCTATTTTATTAGTTATTGCTATTAAATCTCTTACTGTGCCTAATTTATAAACTAAACTTGATCACAGGTATGTATGTATAGGAAAACACACAGTACATATACAGTTCAGCACTATTGTGGTTTCAGGCATCCACTGGGGGTCTTGCAACATATCCTGTGTGGATAAGGCAGGGGACTATGCTAATTTGAAATCAGGGACCATGAGGTTTCCAGCTTTGTCAAATCTTCTTTCTCAGGATTGCTTTGGCTCTTCACGATCTTCTGTGGTTCCATACAAATTTGAGGATTGTTTGTTCTATTTCCATAAAAAAAAAATGCCACTGGAATTTTGATAGGGAATGCACTGAATCTGTAGATTGCTTTGGATAGTACAGACATTTTTTCAATATTCTTCCAATCCATGAGGACAGAATATCTTCCCATTTATTTATGTTTTCTTCAATTTCTCTCACGTCTTAGAGTTTTCAAAAACAGGTCTTTCACCTCCTTGGCTAAATTTATTCCTAGATGTTTTATTCTTTTTGGAGCAATTGCAAATGGGATTGTTTTCTTAATTTATTTTTCTGATAATTCATCATTAATGTATAGAAACAAGATTTTGATGTATTAATTTTGTATCCTGCAAATTTACTGAATTTGTTTGTTAGTTCTAACAGTATTGATGGAGTTTTAAGGTTTTCTATGTATAATATCATGCCAGCTGCAAATAGTGCCAGTTTTACTTCTTCCTTTCTAATCTGGATGCCCTTTATTTCTTTTTCTTGCCTAAATGCTCTGGCTAGGACTTCCAGCACTATGTTGAATAAAAGTGGCGAGAGTGGGTATACTTGTCTTGTTCCTAACCTTAGAAGAAAAGCTATCAGCTTTTCACCACTGAGTATGTTGCTAGCTGTGGGCTGTTCATATATGGCTTTATTATGTTGAAATGTAGTCCCTCTATTCCCACTTTGTTGAGAGTTTTTATCATAAATTGTTGTTGAATTTTGTCAAATGCTTTTTCTGTATCTATTGAGATGATCATATGATTTTTGATGTGGTATTAAAACCATATGATAGATTTGTTTCAGTTCATGATGGTGATGTAGGAAAATCTTGAATTTACCTCCTCCCACAGATATACTGAGTCTACATCTATATATGGAACAATTTCCTCTTAAAAAATAAAATCCTAAAGAATAGCTGAGTGACAACTACACATCATTAGTAGAAGGAAGGAAATAAAAATTAGAGCAGAAGTATATGAAATAGAGACTATAAAGCAATAGAAAAGATCAATGAAACTAAAAGCTGGTTCTTTAAAAAGATAAAATTGACCAGCCAAGAAAAAAGAGAGAGGACTCAAATAAATAAAATCAGAAATGAAGAGGAGATGTTACAACTGATATCATGGAGATACAAAGGGTCAAAAGAGCTTACTACGAATAATTACACACCAACAAATTGGACAGCCTAGAAGAGATGGACGAATTCCTAAGGCATTAAGAGGTACAAACTTCTAGTTATAAAATAAATAAGTCATGGGGATGAAAAGTACAGCATAGGGAATACAGTCAATAATACTATATAATATTGTATGGTGACAGATGGTAACGACACTTAGCATGGTGAGCAATGCATAATGTATAGAATTGTTGATTTACTATGTTGTACACCAGAAACTAATATAACATTGTATGTCAACTATACTTCAGTGTTTTTTAAAGAAGGAAATGAATGAATGAATGAATGAATGAATGAATTTTTAAAAGTTTCTAGAAACATACAACCTATCAAGACTGACTCATGATGGAATTGACAATCTGAACTGACCGATTACTAAAGAGATTGAATCAGTAATCAAAAAGCAACCAGGGCACCTGGCTGGCTCAGTCAGTGGAGCATGTGACTCCTGATCTTGGAGTCATGAGTTCAAGCCCCACATAGGGCCTAGAGCTTATTTTAAAAATAAAAACAAAACAAAAACTCCCAACAAACAAAAGTCCAGGTAAATTCTACCAAACATTTGAAGGAGATTTAATACCAATCCTTCTCAAACTTTTCCAAATAACAGGAGATGAGGGAACTCTTCCTAATTCTTTTTACAAGGCCAGGAGAGCCCTGATACCAAAACCAGACAACGCCACAAGAAAAGAAAATTACAGGCCAATATGCCTGATGAACATAAATGCAATAATACTCAAAAAAATATTAGCAAACCATATTGAACAGTACATTAAAAGGATTATACACCATGATCAAGTAGGATTTATTGCAGGGATGCAAGGATGGTTCAACATCTGTAAGCCAGTCAATGTGATATACCACATTAACAAAATGAAGGACAAATCACAGGGAATAGTGTTTGAAATGACCTTAAAACTGTCAAACAACCACTGCTGAAACCCTGCCTACTCCTTCTACTGCTTGCATCAGTTTCACTTCACGAAGATCATCTCCTGAACAGAAAGTTCCCCCAAGTCTTCTCCCTCTCATCAAAATGGCATGGTGATCTGAACACCGACATGTTGTAGAGAATGCAAATACAATATATTCAACCCTAAAACTACTGAACAGAACTAAATTTTCTCAAGTGACTCAAATGATTCTTTGGGACCTTGCAGTTGCTTCTAAGTCATCATTATCATTATCTTATCCATGAATCAAAAATAATGCTTAATAAACCAAAGAAAAGACAACACAGAGGAGAATCTCCCTAAGACCATTCCTGCTTGGTTTTTCAGTCCACATCTTCCACTAGACTCTTGACCAAGGTTTCCCAACCTTAGCATTATTGCCATTTATGGCGGGATAAATCTTTGGCGTGGGTGCTGCCCGTGCACTCTATGACGTTTGGCAGCGTCCCTGGCCACTACTTACTAGGTGCCAGTAGCATCTCCCACCCCACAGTGTCTCGAAACATTGCCGAATATGCCCTGTGGGACAAAACTGCCCCCATTTGAGAACCACTGCTTGAGACCCAAACAATATTTGTTAACTGCAAGCTCAAAAAGCAAAATAATAATAATAAATTGAGGGCCTTTAAGAAAAAAGATCTGTTTTAACAAGAGATAATGAACCACTAAAAACTGAATAAAATTCTCTGCATTTCTGTGGAAGAGCCAAAGGGCAAAAAAAAGAAAGCCATCAGAGATTCCATAGGAGCAGTGAATCAAATTCGAGGACAAATGATAAAGAAATCAGAACATCTGAAAACCATGAATAATACCCAATGAAAAATAAATATGATTTTAAATGTATTTAAAGTGAAAAGCACAGATGTAGAGTGAATTTAATGCTAATAATTTCATAAAATATAAGAAATACCATTAAATAAAAATGCTATTTGTGGTAATAGGAAGGAGAAGGGAATTCAAAATAAGTCACAGGAGATTTCAAATATTAAGTCCATTAAATAAGTTTTTGACTACTGCCAATAAAGCCTAGGACTTCACTTTTATAGGGAAAAATACCACAGCATTCTCACTATATCCACTAGTATTCTTAAAAACACACTCTCCCAAAAAGAACATACTATAACTCAGTTTTAGAGAATTATTTTCCGTTTTTACATTGTTTTGGTAACTTTGAATTTATCACAGTTTAATTTTGATGGTAAGGCAGAATACTTACCTCGGTGATTAATAAATTTAGTATGGTCAACACTATTCATTTCCCCAATAAAGGCAGTAAAACTACAGGTCACATTAAAAAAACAAAAAATATCAACAGAGCACAGATAACCTCTTTCGAATTGGGGCCATGTGACGGAGGCTTCCAAGTAAGGGCCGCTCTTCCAGGGTCCAACATTCTATCAGCTCATGAGGCACCCGCCAGTAGCTAACACCTGGAAGATCAAAAGGCATAATTAAGAGAGCCACTGTCCACGGCAAAAGGTTGGGCAGCACTGTTTTGTCGAAGACTAGGCAGAAAGAGTTTGAAATTCATGCCTCCCATCTGAAGAAGGTAGGTGTACACAGCAAGTGTTCCCGAGAAGAGCCAAGGTAATAGCGGCCCAGCTCATAAGCCAGGTCTAGGAATTGCCGCCTACCAGCCCCAGCTCCACCACGGATCATCAGTAGGTCGTCATACGGGTCCTGGGCAGAAGAGTGTGTGCTGTTAAAGGCACAGGCTCTGGAGCCAAGACTGCCTGGGTCTGAATGCCACGTCTATCACTCACTGATCATGCAACCTTGGGAAAGTTAGTTAACTTTTCTGTGCCTAAATTTTCTCATCTATGAAATGACAATAATGGTATATACTTCATAGGTTGATTGTGATGATTAAATGAGTAAATAAACGCAAAATGCTTAGTATACTTCCTGGCACTTGAACACTTAAGAGACGTTAGGTGCCTTTATTTTATAAATCATAGTGTTGACAGTCGTGTAAGGGTTGGACAGTGAGGGTTATCTAACTCCCGCCCTAGCCACCTCATTGGGCTGCAGTAATCATCAAGTCAGGTATATTTTGTGAACCACTCTGTAAAAGGCAACCACTATATACATATGAGCAATCACTACCCTATAAGCACCTTTTCAAACAAGAATAATCTGAGTTAATGTGTTAGGCCAAGATTGTGGTCAAACTCATTTTAATTTTTAAATCAGCTAAGTTTCTGAATGAAAGTTGTAAATGTATTTTTATGGACCTCAAAAACATTATGCTGAGTGAAAAAAGTCAAACACAAAAGGTCATATATTGTATGATTTCAATTACAGGAAATACCCAGAATAGGCAAATGCATTGAGACAGAAAACAGATGGGTGGTTGCCGGAGGCTGAAGACAGAAGAGAATGGGCAGTAACTGCTTACAGGTACCGGCTTTCCTTGGGGGATGATGAAAATGTTTTGCAACTAGATAGAGATGGTGGTTATACAACATTGTTAACATAGTAAATGCCACTCAAGTGTATACTTTGATTTTATGTTATGTGAATTTCACCTCAATTTAAAAAAAAGAATCACAAAAAAGTATATATAGATGCATTTTGCATTTTAAAAGGCTTAAAAAATAACGTTGAATAAAAAATTGGCGTTTTTTTAAAAAGTAACTTTGAAGTCCCAGGAATGGATATGGTGTCTTGTTTTTTTGTTTGTTTGTTTGTTTGCTTTTTAAAGATTTATTTAGGAGAGAGAGAGGGAGAGAGAGCATGAGCAGGAGGGGCAGAGGGAGAGGGCATAAAGAGAATCTCAAGCAGACTTCACGCCAAGTGCGGAGCCCAATGCGGGGCTCGATCTCACGACCCCAACCTGAGCCAAAACCAAGAGTCCGATGCTCAACTGACTGTGCCACCCAGGCACCCCTGGTGTCTTGTTGTTTAATCATTAAAGATTTAGTGACAAATATTAACCAACTTAGCAAGCTGGGCATATAAATTATTATAATAGACATACCCAATACTCACAGAAGCCTATGGACCTTATTTTAAGACAATAATTTTCTGGAACTGCTTGATCCCAAACCTACTTAAGCTATAAAAACATTCCCAAATCTCATCCATTAAGACTTTTTTTAAGTCAGGTTTATTGAGATATAATTTACACAAAATAAAATTCTCCCTTTTAAAGTACTCAGTTCAATGAGTTTTGACAAATGTATACAAGTCATGTAATCATAGCCACAGTCAAGACATAGAACATTTCTATCACCCCAGAAGTTCCCTTGTACCCCTTTGCAATCAATGCCCTCCCCTCCATTCCCTTGTTTTGCCTTTTCAGGGGTGGCATATAAATGGAATCATAGAGTAGAGAGCCTTTTGTGTCTGGCTTCTTTAGCATGATGCTTTGAAGATTCATCCGTGTTGATATACACATTAATGATCATTTTTTTATTGCTGAGTAGTATTCCATTATATGGATACACCATAATTTATTTTAAAAACTTTTATTTTTTTCCTGCCTATAAAGTAACTCAGTTTCATTGTACAAAATTTGGATAATATAGAAAAGTACATATAAAAAAATCAAGATCGGGCGCCTGGGTGGCTCAGCTGGTTAAGCGTCTGCCTTCAGCTCAGGTCATGATCCCAGGGTCCTGGGATCGAGTCCCATGTCGGGCTCCTTGCTCTGCAAGGAGTCTGCTTCTCCCTCTGCCACTCCCCCCACTCATTCTCTCAATCTCTCTCTCTCTCTCTCAAATAAATAAATAAAATCCTAAAAAAAAATCAAGATCAATTCTAATCCTAAAACTAGGAATCATGGTTCATGACACTTTGATGAATCTGATTCGTCTTTTTCTATTCATATGATAGGCACATAATTGAAAACATTTTATATTTAATTTTGTTTCCTGCTTTTGATCATTCCATGACAGCTTATTTTATCATGGGCATTCATCTATGTAAAAAATTATTCAAAATAATTTTAATAGCTATGCTCAACTATTTCCCATAGATGTACCAATATGTATTTAATTCTCTATTATAGACATTTATATTGCCTTTATTTTTTTCTCTATTATGAATAATGCTTAATTGAGCAATCTGTTCATAAACGTTTGTCTGCATTTGATTATGACCTTAGGGTAGATACCTAGAAGTAGAGTTATCGGGTCAAAGGAAATGAACAATTTTGATGTTATGGGTATGTAATGATAAATTATTTCCCAATAAAGTAATATTAACTTTTACTCCTGCCAAGAATTCATGAGAGATCTTTACTAATCTGGTATGAAAAAATAATTCTCATTTAATATGTATTTCATTAATAAATAATGAGTTTGAACCTCTTGCCACATGTTTATCTATTTTCCTGGAAATTCTGTGGTCATGAACCTTGCACATTTATTTACAATAGGGGTTGAATTGACTTTCTTTTTTTTTTTTTTTTTTTAAAGATTTTATTTATTTATTTGACAGAGACACAGCGAGAGAGGGAACACAAGCAGGGGGAGTGGGAGAGGGAGAAGCAGGCCCCCCGCCAAGCAGGGAGCCCGATGTGGGGCTCGATCCCAGGACCCTGGGATCATGACCCGAGCCGAAGGCAGACGCTTAACGACTGAGCCACCCGGGCGCCCCTTGAATTGACTTTCTAATCAACTTAAATAAATCTCTATTTTAGGGATATTCTTGTCTCTAAATATAATATTTTTATCTAAGTTTTTATTAGCCTTTTAATTTTATTATGCATTTTTGTTTTAAAGTTAATATATTAAATATGATGTAATCAAATTTATTCATTTTTGTCTTTATGATTTATTTTCCTATTAAGAAATCAGTTATTTGCTTAAGTTTCACTATAGTTTATTATAGCTTCATTTTTCATCCATAAATTCACCTGGGATTATTTTGATAAATGACATGAGGCTAAAGTTGTTTTCTCCCAAGTATATTTCTCAATTACTTATTAAATCATCTATCTTTTTATACTGATATTTAATACTCCTTATCACATAGTATTTTTATTCTTGTAAGTTCACTGGGGTTTACTTCTGATCTCTGCATCTATTCTTGTACCAGAAACATATGGTTCTTATTACAAATCTCTATATAGTATTTTTACTATCACACAGTTATAGACTCATTCCTCTAATGACTTCTACTTCCCAAAATGTTCCTATTTCACTGGCTTATTCTTTCAAAGGAATTTTGGAATCATTTCCTCAAGATTCCCAAAGAGTTCCACTGATATTTTGGTAGGAATTGCATTAAACCTGTAACTTAATCTGAGAAGAACTGACGTCTTTATAATGAATATTATAAAATCTGTCTGAATAGCTTTCCCATTCGGGAGCATGGTATGTCTCACCGTAATCTTTGTCTTCTTTTTTTTTATAGATGGATGGATGAATTGATGGATGGATAAATATATTTTAGCAGTTTTCTTCACAAAAGACTCCACAAAAGCATTTCTTGATAGGTCAGTCCTAGTGATTTTGTTGTTTATTGCTATTGTGAATGGGATTTTCTCCTGTAAGTTCTAACTAATCTATCATAAGTAAGCTGGTCTTTGTTTAGTCATATTGTATCCAGCTAGTTTGGTCTACTCAACTCATCATTTAAAATACCTTTAGTTGATTCCTTTGGGTTTTCTAAAAAGACATACTGTCCCCAAATAATAACTGTCTTCTTCCTTCTAATAATTCTTTCTCTTTCTGTTTCCTGTCTGATGGCTTTGCACAGGCCTTCCAGAACGGTGTTAAATACCAATGATACTTCATTACATGCTCTCAAAAAAGTTAAAATCAGTCTTCCACTCTGTGAGCCAGTAATACCAGCTCTCCACTTTGGCTTCCTGGGCCAGTGGAGAAAGAAGCCCAGACAGGGCCCCCCCACAAAACCTCCGGGGTCGTCTGCCAGTCCAGAGCCACAACAGGAGACACAGAGAACACCAGGGGGTTTGTTCCTTAACTTAAGCCTAAGTGTCTTAAAGTCAATTAAATCTAAAATGAAAAACTTAAAGAGAATAGCACTTGTTTTCTATGTGTTTGAGGGGTCTGATTTAGAAAAAAAAATAAAGGAGGAAAAGGGAGGGGGACAAAGTCAAGGAAAGGAAGAGGGCTGGTACTAGCACCTCGTCTGAAAGAGAAACAGGTGATGGGAGAGTTTTTAAAAGCCTCCTCCTCTCCTTTTATTCAATCTCATGTGACTTGCAATGCCTGTCTCTACCAGCTTTTAAGATCATTTGAGGACCAAGATGTGTCTTATTTATCTGTGGACCCAACTTTAGGACTTCTTATAGGGTTTGCACGGAAGAGACACTCAATACGTACTTGTTAATTAAGAAAAAAAAAAAAAAACTTAGGCATAGAACAGTTAACCCTCTGTGATCCTTACAAGTGGCATGGCCTCTCTGAGACTCAGTTTTCTCATCAGTAAAGTGATAAACAGCATCCAGAATTGTTTTAAGACTAAGAGGTACTGAATGTAAACCACTTATCACACTGGATCCTAAACAGCATTATTATTATCAAATGATATGAGCAGTTGGTAAAAATGGTCAAACTTCAAATTGTGCATTTAAAGATGATTGTTTCCTAAGCGTTCTTCAGACATCTTCTGTGGCATTATTTCATTTTCTCTCTTTTTTTAAATTTTTCCTTTTTTTAAGATTTTACTTTTAAGTAATCTCTATACGTAACATGGGGCTCGACTCACAACCCCGAGATCAGGAGTTGCATACTCTGCCAACTGAGCCAGGCAGGCGCCCCTCCTTTTTTCTTTTGATTGTACACTGTATGCTTAAATTAAAGGTATACTTCCTAGGAACAATGCTAGGTACACAGTAGGTGCCAAATAAACTGCTGTTTAACTGAACTAAATAAGCTTAACAGATGCTGAAATTACAAACTATTTTTTAGGTTACTGGATTATAAACTATTAGTAATAGCTAGCAACTCAGGGATCTAAAGATTTTTTTTTTAAGATTTATTTATTTATTTTAGAGAGAGAGAGCAGGCAGAAGGGGCAGAGAGAAAGGGAGAGACTGTCCCAAGCAGACTCTGTGCTAAGCATGGAGCCTGACGAGGGGCTAGATCTCATGACCCTGAGACCAGAACCAAGCTGAAACCAAGAGTCAGAAGCTTAACCGACTGAGGCACCCAGGCACCCCAAGAGGTCTAAAGATTTTTTTTTAAGATTTTATTTATTTATTTGACAGAGAGAGACACAGCGAGAGAGGGAACACAAGCAGGGGGAGTGGGAGAGGGAGAAGCAGGCTTCCTGCCGAGCAGGGAGCCCGATGTGGGGCTCGATCCCAGGACCCCAGGATCATGACCTGAGCTGAAGGCAGACGCTTAATGACTGAGCCACCCAGGTGCCACAGGTCTAAAGATTTTTAAGTAAACTGCCTCAATCAATGATATTATGAGGTGGCAAATACACAAAGAAATACTTGACCTATACAAAGAAATACTTTCCAAAAAAGAGAAATGCAGCATTTGTGCTTACTTTGTTTTATTAAGGAAAAGTCTACCTTCTGCCGTGAAATAAAAGAATTGTACTATACCTTTTCCTTCCCAGGCATCAAAGGCATCCATCATTTTCTTCAGTTCAGCTACTGAATAATAGCTCCAAATGTACTGAACATTATTTCCCGCCTCTCTAGAAATATTGCAAAAGGTGATGAAAACATACTACCTAAGTATGAATGTGTACACACACACACACACACACACACACACACACGTATAACTAATAGATACTCACCAAGTGCTTGTTAATTAAGGGGAAAAATATATTGGTATTGAATAGTTGTTCTTCTGTGACCCTTCCTTAAGCATATAGATAATATACTATGTATCATATACTATGAGTATAATATACTATACTCATGCTGACCTACATCTGATCTCTTTTTACTGTGGTGAAGTACTTATTAATTCCACAATATAGACTATGCAGACAAATCAACAAATTTTTAAAAATAAGTTTTTTTAAAAAATTACCTAACCCCAGGAAAATTTTAAAAGATCTGCCTTTGACTAAAACTTTCATAGCATTATGCCAGGCACTCCTATATCTTATATAAACATCCTGTAAAGAATTCAGAAAACGATGACATATTTAATCACCTAATAAGCAAGTTCATGTGGTCATTCATTGGTCACTAATATGTGACCCAATCCAACCATCCAGAGAATTAAAAAAACAAAAGGACTGCTAAGTGAATTGACCAATGTTAAGTAAATTTACAGCAAAAGCATTAAGAGAATAACCGTTAAGAATTTGACATGTTCGAGTCATAGAATTTTAAGGCTGGGAGGGACCAGGGAAGTTCTTCATCATTTCTCAGAACAGGACACCAAGGCACAGGCCAGTCCTGGGTCACCTGGCGGGCCTGCTGACTTCTGAGCAGTGCTTCTGCTCCTGGACAATGGTCCAGAGGAGACAGCCAGGCAGGTGGCTTTGCTTTTCTTTCTTTCCTTTTTTTCTAAAGTCTCTCAGGGGCTTCTGATGCCCACTCCCAGTTGAGAGGCAATATACTAGACCCCCGTGGATGTCCTATAGCTTACATATACGTCATGAAGTGGGCCAGGCTCGCCAGCCATGAGGGCTCATGCTGCTTGTTGCCGGGTGTTGATGATCTTCTCTAGTCAACCACATACTCCATTCAGTAACACCTCTTACAAGACACCAAGACTTTATTTTGTTCCTTTTCATATTTAAATATGGACATACCTTTTAAAAATGCTTTTACTGTGAATTCTTCCTCCCAGCTGCTTATCAATAGCATCTGTTCCATCAGTTTTTGTGGAATATACACCAATAATTCTACTCTCACAGCTCGCACCAGATGTGTTAAGATAGTGAAGAACCCAAACTGTTGGCTTATTGCAAACTAAACCATATGAATCACAGAAGTCTGTTAGAGCCTGGAGCAAAAAAATATACAAAATTTGAATTTAATTCTGGAGTAAAGTAAAAATGAATTTGCTCTATTACCAGTTGGTCATAAGGGAAATAAAAGATTATAAATTTCGGCCTAGTCTTTATGCCTTGAAAAACCAAACATGCTTTTGTTGAATTTGGGGTGGGGGTGGGGCAAATCACAAAAGGCATCACCCAAAAACCCAACACCTTTTCCTCTACAGAATCCTTTTCCACATAGAAATTGTATTTTCCTTCCTCCTCCTTTAGCCTCACTACCAACATTATTTTTAATTTTAAAATCTTCATACGACTAAAACACCTTTCTCTTTTCCCTTTATTTTCCCCCAATTTCCCATTTGACTCAATCTTCTTTTCACCTTCTACTGACTAAGCCTCATGGTTGATGCTTATTTTTAACTCCACGTCCAATCATGAATTAACCAGATTAACTTGTTCTTTTCCACTGGAAGTTATGAATATACGAACTCAATGCAAACTATAAGAACTCCTTTGGCATTTATCTACCTATTCATTCATCCACTTGACTATTAAGAAGGTACGAATGTGGTGAGCGGTGTCTAAGGTCCTGGATACAGCGTCCCAGCCCTGCTTGAGTTTATAGCTAAGGTAAAAGACAGACAGTCGACAAGCCGTCAGGACACACTGTAAGTGCTACCAGGTGAGCCGGTGAAGTGCTAAGGGACACAGAGCAGTAGGGCTTCGCCCAGGGGAGTGGCAAGAGCCTCCCCTGGGAGAAACAGCATCATTCCTGCGAGCGCCCTGAGGACCAGCACTTTTGTCTGCTCTGTCTAGTATCCCAAGGGCCTGGAACAGTGCCTGACACAAAGGAGATGCGTAATATTTACTGACTCAAGTGAATGAAAATAGGACACTAACATGTCTTACATTTTCATTTAATATTGCTGTCTAACTGCATGTTGTATTTCTTTGTGTCCCACACAGTCCCTAGAGCAGTGCTCTATGCACCTAAGACATCCGAGATAAGTATGTGTCGGCTGACATGGTGAATGTGCACATGCTGTGTCCTCTTTGCATACAAAACAGAAATAAAAGACTACAGAGTTGAGACTTCAGAAGATGAATGTTAACCCACCCCAACTTTCCAGTCAGGTGTTTTAGCCCCAATCTGCAGATGTGGCAAACAGCACCAAATAACTGACGACTCAATTTCTAAATAACTTCAGTAGCAGAACCCATACAACCATGAAAATCCTGAAGGGGATCTGGAACCAAATCAACTTTCTCTTCACACTACACTCCTAATAACCATACCATCGGCTTGCTCTCCTAAGCCAATGTCCAAATCAAATCAATTCAGATCAGTTCTCACTATTATTAATTATCTAGGAAAAATATTTTCCTTTTAGATCCCTAAAGGTGCTAAAAGCAAATATAATACTTATCGATAAGACAAAAACAGGTAATGAAGCTTTTCAAGTCATGTAAAGATCTTTAAAATGTGATTTAAAGGAGAAGCATCTTTAAAAAAAGATTTATTGATCTCAAAGTGAATTAATCAAACCGATGTTTTAACTTAGTAACAAACTGCTACACTCACTAAATCAGGTAGGAGATTTTATACGATCATTTCTTTATCACGACCATTCTTTTAAAAAGTCATTTCAGTAACTAAAATAAAACCCTACACCCTTATATACTACAGTATTGCTGTTAATTTACAAAGAACCTAAAGAGCAGAATATTTCTATCTAAAAAGCCATCAAAAGACGTTAAATCTTCAATGAGAGATAAACACTCCATAAACCTCTGAGTGGCAATGTAATACACTTCCCTAGGACATAGGATTTTGGCCTTAAAAAAATTAGTAGTAATTAAGAAAAGTGTCTTCAAAAGTTAGAAAAAGTAAAACTTTCCCACGTTTGGCTTATGTGGCAACAGAGGCTATGCAGAATAACACACACTGCTTTGTGGATTAGCAGGTATGTATATGTACACATATATATTTTTTAAAACTTAAGAAAATGCCAAGACCTTTTTAAGTTCTATATTTGACCTTAAAGAATATGTCTCCATTTCATTGGCCAAGTGGTCAGACAGGCTGTATGGGTAAGGGATGCCAAAGTAATCAGCCTCTTCCTGCAGAGCACCACGGGTTTGCTCATCTGTGGGAACGTGAACTTCTCCATGAAGATAATCCAAAAGGTATTTAAACAGATGTCCATCACGGTCAATAACACAAGCCCCTAGAAAACATTCAGTTCAAAAGTCATTGCACAGATACATATGACCACAGATAAAATTTCAACATGTCAAACTAAAATCAGACTGAAGACCTCTACAATTAGAAACGTTTCTCACAAGAAAGTTAATAGCTACTGTTCAAATGGGTTTAGTCAAATTTGGTGATCCTGTTTTCTCACCTACCATACAGGAACATGTATTCCGAGGTCCATTTGGGATTTTGGATGCAATGACCATATTCCCACTGTGGCCCTTCAAAAGCCACGGAGACCCAGACTGCCCCTGAAATGTAAGCTCACCCCTAACCTCAGCCCTGCCCAGCCAGGAAAGATGTATGGAGTGCCTCCCTCATGACGGCATGCCCATTAATACGTCATGTTTGGCTGGAAGTTGACTGCGAGTGTCACTGACATATAAACCCAGAGCTCCTAATGCTACGCTGGTACTACTTCATGACAATTTAGCCAAGTTGGTGTGAGGTTACTCAATAATTCCTTTTCTCCCTTGATTAACTTAGAAGCGATTAACTAAAACTTGGGGACAGAGCAAAAACGCAGTCCCTGCTTACCATCTTTCCACCAACAACCTTCCTGCCCACATGGCCATCAAGCCCTGGGCGCCAGCCATTGGTGTTTCCCATTCATTCAATTGCCCTTCAGCTGGCAAAGCACTCTCTCAAGACCCAGGGTTACTAACAGCCCCTCATGCTCAGGACTCCTCACTCCCTCTCTTCTGACACAGAAGCCAGAGTGGGTTGTCCGGGCCCCAGAACACCGAAGAGGTGCAAAATGCCTTACTGGCCTTGCTGAGCTTTCTCTACAACTAGTAGTAGGTTCAGTCAACACTGGAGCACTCCACGCAGGGCCAGCAGCACAGATTCTACCCCGCTTCTTCTGGAACACCAGTGTGTAGTCCTCTGCCACTAGGTGACTGACATTTTCTGTGTGCACGTGAGCCCACACAAGGTACGCAGCTAGATGAGGTGGCAGGTTTCACACTAAAGCTCACTGCTGCCGACTGCCCTGGGAGCGAGGAGGGCGGCTGCTTTCTCCAGAGAAATCAGTGTGTTCACCTGAAGAACACAGACAGAAGCCTCCATGCCTTTAGCCATGGAGTTGCACGGATGGAACAACTTTCCAAATATAACCAGTCACCATAATGAGGTCATGGTAGGCCTTTACACGCGTTCGTTGTCTTGTCAACTTGTAGTGACAGCATCACAGATTCTGGAAACTGGTATTTCATTTCTCCACGTATTTAATAAATCTCCACTCAGCCCTAATGGTCTCAATAATTAGTACACCGGTCGAATACATTCTATTGCGATTATGAAAACCAAAGGGAATTTAAACTAGACTATTGTAATGAATATTTATGATCATGCTTACGGACTTTAGATATTTACCCGATTCATCTGTTTTTAGAGGAAAACGACCACTGAACATGGATGCCAGCATCGAGTCTTTAAAGCGGCACAAGGACTCACGTCTGGCTGTGTAAATACAGCCGCCCACATTCAGTCGAAGAATATCTAACACCTTTTCTTCTGCCTTGTGACCTTCCATTGTTCCCAGCAACACTTGAATTTTTTGCCTTCAAACGCTTTCAGAAAGTGCAAAATAAGGGTGGTCCTGGTCCACCTCTGTGAAAACAAAGAACAGTCATTGCTGACATTTCCAACAGTACACTAAGTAGATAATAAATATATTTTCATGTGACTTAAATTCCTCAGCACTGACAATATTGAAGGACTTTATATAATATGAAAGAAGTCTGAGATATGCTGGGAAGCTGGAAAACTTTGGCTCAGAGTATTTGTAAATGATAAACTATCACCAACCAAATCATAGCTATTGAAATGATTGTGTAAGGGATTAAACAAAATAGTGCGTTGTCTGTCACATATAAAGCAAAGGTGAAGTTTGCTTATGTTCTTTGATATTCACGTATCTTTTAAAGCTATAGTAAGTCTGAGGGAGCTGTCTAGACTGCAGAGGGGGGCAGCATGTAGGATGGGTTTAGGCTACGAGGCTCTACCACTTACTGGGAGGGGCAAATACTTATCTGCCTCTGCCGGTTTCCTCATCTATAAAATGGAGGCAGGGATGGTGCCTACCTCAAAGGACTATCAGAGGAATAACTGAGAGAACATATAAAAAGCTAAGATAAGCTGACAGAACATATAGAACAGTCTCTGGCTCAGAGTAAGTACTCGATAAATGATAAATGTTATCTATAATGATATAAATTTTACCATAAAGTGTATACAGAGGGACTGATATTGGCTCTAGAGATTTAAGGAGACATAACAGCAGAAATTATTAACAATGGTAATTGTAGTTCCTAGGTTAGGTAACTAAGGAATACATAATTTATCAACTGAGATCAGAATTTTATGTATACCAGTAGCCAGACTGGTCCAGAAGAGCAACAGATAACACCTGTAAATCATCTGGCTTCTCCAGTCAAAAATGCCTGAAGCTTTAGAGAAGTTTTAAGGATTTGACTTCTTAATCCTCTCTGCAGATGGATGAACCACAGGTGACTGTGGTGTTTCTATGGAACCTAAAACAATACTGTGATGAAAAAGGTACTCCTGATGTAACTGCACATTTCACAGCAAATGTAAAATGGCTGTCAAGAGGCTCAACTATATTCATGGCAACTCACTTTTACTATGCGATCAACAAGCATCATTTTGTAGATGCTCCAATTTAGCCAATCTCCAATGAGATTGGGAAAAGGAGACCGCTGGTGTCTGACGAAAACAATGTGTGTCAAACATGGTTAGCAGGCAGAAACTCTTATGGACCAATGGTCCGGCTTTCAAAAACCACTTATCAATGTGACTTCTTTGGCTGCCTCGAAGTCCTAGGAGCAACCGGGCAATGATCCATGTGAGAGAACCACCTCTGAAGCATGGGATGGACCGGGCTCATGCTGCCCCAATTACCAGCTCCCTGGAATCCGTCTCTTCTTCAAAGCCACAGGCAAATCTCACTACTTGCATGACCTTCCCAAGCACCCCCCAGTTAGAATCTGTGCACAGTCCACCAAATATACTTTGTACCTCTCTGCACGTTTTATCTCACTTATTTAATCCCTAATTCGGGGGACCAAAAGCCCTAGGAAGGCAGATCTACATCACTCTTAATAACTCCCATTTACTCAATACTTATTAGGTGCCAGTTACTGCAGGAGACACTTGGCAGACATTACCTAATTCACACAAAAGCCCTACTGGATAGGAATTACTGTCCCTATTGACAGATGATGACACTGGAGAAAGACATCGAGTGATGTGACCAGCGTCCACACTAGGGCTGCCCCGCTGGTTAAGTGGTGGAGTGGGCCCCAATCCAGGTCAGCAGGACCAGCTCCGAGTTTTCTGCTGCACCCCACACTGCCTACTTCAGCACTGTTTCATCCCTAAGGCCCCCGACCCGGGCACTTCATTCACTAAGTATCTGTCCATCTGAAGACTTCTGTTGTGACAAGAGGAACACAGCAGCACCCTGAGTGCAAGGATTTAAGAGATACCCCTGCCTCAGTCAGTTTCTCCTATGGCAGAGAACTATCCATCACCATTTCAAGGCCAGTCACGAGGCCCCATCCTCAAATGCACCCACTTAGACTCCCTGCCGTGTCGGAAATGCCCTGCCCTCTGGGGAAGTGCCCCCAAAGTGCGGTTCTGTGACCCCCTGCATCAAAACCATCAGAGTCGCTTGCTGTAAATTCAGATTCCCGGGCCACAGCACAGAGTCCGGTTCAGAAAGTCTGAGATAGAGTCGGGAGTCCGCCCGCGGACCCCACTTTGAGAAACGCTGCTCAGGGCACTCGCACTCCTCCCACGATGCGGGACGAAAGGGGGAGGGGCTGGGACACCTCAAAGCCCCGCCAGGGTCTCCCCGCTGCCCGGGGGCCCCCGAATCGGCCCGAAGCCCGAGCCTGCAGCCCGGGGCGCCCGTGATATCGGCGCGATCCGGGCCCTTCCTCGGGGCGCCCCGCCGCCTCCCGGGCCCGCGGCCCACCCGGCGCCCGGGTCCTCTGCACGGGCGGGGCCGGGTAGGCGGCCTCCCCGACTGACCTGCGGCCCGCCCGGCCCTCCGCGCGGCCGCCGGACGCCGCGGGGCCCGACGCGGAAGTGAGGGCCTCCTCGGCTGCTCGGCAACTCGTGGAGCGGCGCGGCCCCAGCGGCGCCCCCGTGCGGCCCGGCCCGGCCCGGCGGCGACTACAGCCGGAAAGAGGGAGGCCCCGCCCCAGACGCGCCCCGCCCCGCCCCCGGGCTGGTCCCGCCCCTCAGGCCGCCTCAGCCGGCGGGCTCCGGTAGGGTGTGAGTGGGAGGGCTCCGTACCTGCAGGAAAAGGCAAGACTTGGCCGAGAGACGCCGGCCTGACCCCAGAGGAATGTCGCGTCCGTGCAGAGACTGCTTTCACACGTGAGGAAAAGAAACAACACCGAAGTTGCGATTGTTCGGGGTCAGTTAAGTGGTAAGAGTTAGGAAGAGTTATGTCTTCTCACTGCCAGATGAGGGCACTTCGCTCCAAACTGAGCTGCTCAATGCCAAGATTTAGTACTATACCGCATGCACTTGGATAAGTCCACTAGCTGTGGACCAGGCACTAGGAGTGAAGGCCTGAACAGGACCATCAATGCCGCCGACCCATGGCACTCACAGTCTGGTGCAGTGGTCTGAAAACCTTTCCTGGGTGTGCCTGGCGGGCTCGGTCGCTAGAGCATGTGATTCTTCGTCTCGGCGTTGTGAGTTTGAGCCCCATGTTGGGGGTAGAGATTACTTAATAAATAAAAGTTTAGAAAAGAAAACTTTTTCTGTAAATGTTCTAGGCTTTGTGGGCCATATGCAGCTACTCAGCTTCGCTGTTGTGGTGTTAGAACGGTCATAGATAATGCCTAAATGAAAGTGACTGTGTTCCAACTCTATTTATGGACACTGGAATTTGAATTTCACATAATTTTCATGTGTTGTGAAATATTCTTAAAAAATTTTTTTCAAACACTTAAATACGTAAAAACCATTCTTAAATCCTGGGCCCTACAAAAACAATTTGCTGCCTATGGGTCATAATTTGCCTACTCCTGTTCAAGTGGGAGAAACACACTAAGGGAAGTGGTTACAGAGAGTGGTAACTACTTGAGAGGAAATAGGATAATGTTGGGTGGAGAAGGCCCTGCTGATGAGGGGGCATTTAAGTTGAGCACTAAAGATGAAAATGAGCCCACCCTCTGAAGAGATGGGGGAAGAGTAGTTTATGAAGAAGAGAGAGCAAGCGGAAAGGCCCCAAGGCAGGAAAGCATTTGACAATTTGTAGGAAGAGAAAGGAGACTAGTATGGCTGGAGCTTGGTGAGCATCGGGGCTAAGGAGGAAGTTGATATGAGATGAAGCTAAAAAGATAGGCAGGAGCCAGGTTTTAAAGTATCTTGTGGCGGTTGTGGGAGTTTAAATTTTACCCTAGGCATTATAATGGAAAACCATCGAAAGGTTTTAAGCAGGGAAGTGGCATGATTGATTTACTATAAAAAAAAAAAAATCACTCTGGCTACTGTGTTGACTGGATTGGAGAGTAGGCAGCTGTTGCAATAATCCAGGGGAGAAATGGCATGGCTTCTACTCAGTGATGGTGGCAATAGAGAGGAATGGATGGCTGCAAGAGATATATTTAGGAAACAGAAAAAACATAAAATTGCTGACAGTTCAGCTGTGGTGTGTTAGTTCAGGTTCTTTGAGAAACAGACCATAAGGTTAGATTAAATGTGCAAAAGACTTATTGGGGAAGACACCTGTGAAGGAAAAACAGGGAGGGCTCTGAAGGGGGCTGAGAAAACCTTTAGACTGGATGCTGATTCAACTCTCATGGAGGACAGGAGAAAAATGGGTAGGAAAAGTTATAGATATGATGCAATTCTAAGAATCTTTCAAGAAAGTCAATGGGGAATCCTCAAGCCAATGTCCCCCATCAGAGGAGTCCTATGTCTTCCAGGAATGGGCCTCCTTTACTGGCCCTGCCTCACTCAGTAACTGGCTGGGAGTAATCCATGGGAAATGCAGCCTGGATCATGGTGATAGATTTCAGAGCACAGCAACTGGGGCCATCAGCCAGTAATGCTCCCTGTGATCAGAGATCTGAGAGGTGTGTTTTCATGGCTGCCACATATGGGAAATAAGGGAAAGGGAAATTGCAGGATCACTTCTAATTGTTGGCTTGAACAACTGGATGATTGTACCATTTACTGAAATGGTGACTTACGAGAGAGATTAGAAGCTGTATTTAGGACTATAATGATTGAGATGTTTAATAGACATCCAAGTAGAGATTGAATAGCAATTGAATAAATCTGGAGCTCAGGAGTGAAGTTCTGTGCTAAAGGTGTGAGTTTAGAAGGCGTCAGCATTTAAAGCCATGGGACTGGATAAAATCACCTATGCAAAGAACAGGCAAATAAGTAGCATGGAGTGCTGTCTCCAATATTTAGAGTTCAAGCTTAAAAGGAAAAGCCAGAGGGGAGGAGAGTTTGGAGCTACAGAGAGGAAAATGTCATTTCTGTCAAACACTGCTCAGAGATCAAGAGTCCATTAGATTAGATAATATGGGCATTCTTGGTGACCTTGACAAAAGCAGTTTCAGTACTGTGATGAAGATGCAAGCCCAGATAAAACTGGGCTGATGAGTGAATGTGAGATGGGAAACTGGTTATAAAGCTGTAGAGAAGACCTATAGTAAAGAGAACGAGAGAGAAGTGGGGCTGTAGTTAAGGTGGGATGTGGGATTAGAGAAAGAAGCTCTAGGATGAAATTTACTAGAGCAGATTATGCTGATGGGAATGATTCAGTGGAAAGGAAGAGATTGGTGATGCAGGAGAGAGAGTGGGGACCACTGAAGGAATAAGATACTTGAGAAGGCAAAAGGGTACTGGAGCCAGAGCACAAGTGGAGGAATTTCCTTTTTTTTTTTTAAGTTTTATTTTAATTCCAGTTAGTTAACATACAGTGTTATATTAGTTTCAGGGGTATAATATAGTGATTCAACAATTCCATACAACACCCGGTGCTCATCACAGCAAGTGCCCTCCTTAACCCCCATTACATATTTCACCCATCCCCCACCCACCTCCCCTCTGGTGACCATCAGTTTGTTCTCTGTAGTTAGGAGTTTATTGGTTTCTCTCTCTCTCTCTCTCTTTTTCCCTTTGCTCATTTGTTTCTTAAATTCTACACATGAGTGAAATCATACGGTATTTATCTTTCTCTGACTTATTTCCCTTAACATAATACTCTCTAGCTCCATCCATGTCATTGCAAATGGTAAGATATTTTTTTTTCGATTTTATTTATTTATTTATTTGACACAGAGAAAGAGAGGGAGAGAGCAAGCACAAGCAGAGGGAGTGGCAGGTAGGGGAGGAGCAGGCTCCCCGCTGAGCAAGGAGCCTGATGTGGGACTCGATCCCAGGACCCTGGGATCATGACCCAAGCTGAAGGCAGGCACTTAACTGACTGAGCCACCCAGGCACCCCCAAATGGTAAGATTTCATTCTTTTAATGACTAAGTAATATTCCACAAGTGGAGGAATTTCTATTAGACAAGAGCAGAGATAGGAGATAGAACAGAGAAGATAAAGTTCTGATAACTAGGTAAATTTCACAGTAATGAGGGTATTCTGATAAATGAGGAAAATGAGGTAATTCTGATTGAAGGACTTCTATTTTCTCTATTAAATCTAAAGCAAGGTCAGAGGCTGAGAGTAAAGAAGATGAGGTGTGAACAAGGTTTGAGGGAGGAGGATAAAATACAAACTATTTATCTTGAGAAATTGAAAAATCAAACTTGCTATAGAAACGTTCTAGGATTGCCAAGAAGGAATGAGAGCCTATTTGAGATTATAATCGTTATAACATGGATGACAAGTCAGTCATCCCAGTTATGTGACTTTTATCCAGGAATATTCAACAGCTTCATTGTAGGAGCTGACAATGGGACTCAGCTAGGGTTGAAATATAAGGAGAGAGGGGCAAGAGAGTTGAGGATGTTTATAAGTGATTGATTCCCCTGATGGACCAGGGACTCTAAGCTGGGAAGGAGAGAAGTAACTATATAGAGGTGGTGATGGATAGTGAAAAAAGTAATGAGGTTAATGGATTGGAGATCTTAGTGAAGTTGAGAAATTATTTAAATAGGAGTATTGGAGTTAAGTGAGCTGGAAGATTGCAGGCAGTGGTTAGAGAATATCGTACTTGTGTGTGTGTGAGAGAGGGAGAGAGGAAGAGAGAGGGAGCAAGGAGGGACAAAGGGAGAAAGGGAATGTCAAGCAGGCTCCACATCCAGTGCAGAGCCCGACACAGGGCTTCATCTCATAACCCTGAGGTCATGACCTGACCTGAAATTAAGAGTAGAACGCTTAATTGACTGAGCCACCCAGGTGCCCCGAGAATATCATACTTTTTAAACTTTATTTTATTGAAGTATAGCTGATGTACAGTGTTACATTTCAGGTGTACAACATACTGATTAGACAATTCTATACATTACTCAGTGCTCACCAAGATAAGTGCAGTCACCATCTGTCACCATACAATGTTATTACAATATTATTGACTGTATTCCCTATGCTATACTTTTCATCTCTTCAACTTATTTATTTTATACTGTAAGTTTGTACTTCTTAATGCCCTTCCTCTATTTTGCCCATCCCTCCACCCTCTTTCCCTCTGGCAACCACGAGTTTGTTCTCTGTGTTTAAGAGTCTGTTTGTTTGTTCATTTGTTTTTGTTTATTTTTTAGATTCCACATGTAAGTGAAATCGGATGGTATTTTTCTTTCTCCATCTGACTTATTTCACTTAGCATAGTAACCTCTAGATCCATCCATGTTGTCACAACTGGCAAGATTTCATTCATTTTTATGGCTGAGTAATGTTCCATTGTGTGCATATGTGGGTGTGTGCATATGTATTTATACATACACACACATATACATACAGAGATATTGAGCATCTTTTCATGTATCTGTTGGCCATCTGTAGGTTTTCTTTGGAAAAATGTCTGTTTTTCCTTTGCCCATTTTTTAATTGAATTTTTTTTATTTTTCTTGGTGTTGAATAGTGTAAGTTCTTTCTTTTGCTGTTTTGTTGTTTTGGGGTTTTTTTTTTTAATGCTCCTAAATTGGAAATCTCATTCTTTTTATTGTTTTATTTATTTTTTTAATGTATAAGTTCTTTATATATTTTGGATATCAACCCCTTATCAGATACATCATTTGCAAATATCTTCTCCCATTCACCAGGTTGCCGTTTTGTTTTGTTAATCGTTCTCTTTGCTGCACAAAAGCTTTTGATTTTGGTACAGTCCCAGTAGTTTATTTTTACCTTTTTTTCCCTTACCTGAGGAGACATATCCATAAACATATTTTTAAGGCAGATGTCCAAGAGATTACTGCCTATGTTTTCTTTTAGTTTTATAGTTTCAGGTCTCACATTAGGTTTTAATCCATTTTGAGTTTATTTTTGTGTACGGTGTAAAAAAGTGGTTCAGTTTCATTCTTTTGCATGTTGCTGTCCAGTTTTCCCAACACCATTTGTTGAAGAGGCTGTCTTTTCCCCATTGTATATTCTTGTGTCCTTTGTCATAGATTAATTGACCATATAGACATGGGTTTATTTATTTATCTTTTTTTAAAGATTTTATTTATTTATTTGAAAGAGAGAGAATGAGAGAGAGAGAGAGCACATGAGAAGGGGGAGGGTCAGAGAGAGAAGCAGACTCCCTGCTGAGCAGGGAGCCTGATGTGGGACTCGATCCCGGGATTCCAGGATCATGACCTGAGCCAAAGGCAGTCACTTAACCAACTGAGCCACCCAGGCGCCCAGACATGGGTTTATTTTTAAGCTCTCTATTCGTCCTATTGATCTATATGTCTGTTTTTGTGCCAGTGCCATGCTGTTTTGATTACTACAGCTTTGTAGTATATCTTGAAATCTGGGCTTGTGATCCCTCCAGCTTTGTTCTTCCTGCTCAAGAAGCTTGAGAAACAGCTTTGGCTATTCAAGGCCCTTTGTGGTTCCATACAAATTTTAGGATTATTTGTTCTAGTTCTGTGAAGATTGCTGTTGGTATTCTGATAGGGATTGCATTGAATTTATAGATTGCTTTGGGTAGTATGGATGCGCTAACAATTTTATTTCTTCAAATCCATGAACATGGCATATCTTTCCATTTATTTGTGTCGTCTTTAATTTCTTTCTTCAGTGTCTTACAGTTTTCAGAGTATAGGTCTTTCACCTCCTTGGTTAATATTTTTAGGTATTTTGTTCTTGTTGATGCAATTATAAATGGTATTGTTTTCTTAATTTCCCTTTATGCTACTTCATTATTAGTGTAGAGAAGCACAACAGATTTCTGTATATTAATTTTGTATCCTGCAACTTTACTGACCTCATTTATCAGTTCTAATAATTCTTTAGTGAAGCCTTTAGGGTTTTCTCTATATATGGTATCATGTCATCTGTGAATAGTGACGGTTTTACTTCTTCCTCACCAATTTGGATGTCTGATTGCTGCAGCCAGGACTTCCCATACTGTGTTGAATAAAAGTGGTGAGAGTGGACAGCCTTGTCTTGTCAGAAGGTATCATAATCGATTTCAAGATTTCAGAGGTATTATCATTACAATGAATGTAATGCCAAGGTTCCAGGCTGAGAAGGGGTGGAAGAAAAGCTAATGAGGTAAGGAGTTTAGGAATGATTATTTTTAGATGAGTTATCCCTATAAGCAGTAAAGTCAACAAGAGTGGAAGGAAAGAAAGAAGATGAAACAGAAGCTAATGTCATCAACAATGGATGATTAGAAGAACCTTAGAAGAGTAAATTGAGGAGACAAGGAGAGATACTATATCCAGAGGGCACACAGTTCAGATTAGCTGGGACTTAGAGAAAGGAAGGAGGAAAAAATGTTTGTTAACAGTAATGGGAGAAAAGAAGACAGCAACCCCACCTCCTGACCCTGATGTATGCAGAGAGTGGAAGGAAAAGCAGTCACTACTTGAGAGGGCTCTAGAGGAGGCAGGCCCTCTAGGAACAGACAAGTTCCAATTTAAAAAAAAGAAAAAAAGGGGCACCTGGGTGGCTCAGTTGGTTAAGTGTCTGCCTTCAGCTCAGGTCATGATCCCAGGGTCCTGGCTTTAAGCCCCATGTCAGGCTCCCTGCTCAGTGGGGAGTCTACTTCTCCCTCTCCCTCTCTCCCACCCCCCACCACTCGTGCTCTCTCTTGCTTGCGCACTCTTTCTCAAATAAATGGATAAAATCTTAAAAAAAAAAAAAAAGAAAAAAGATGAGAGAAATGATGGGAACATTTACAAAGGAAATTGTAAGAGGCTCAATGGAAATGTTTAAGAGGAATGAGAAGAGTCAGGGATGGGTTCAGACTAGTGGACATAGTAGCAATCTGGGAATGGGAGCCCATTTGGCAGTGGACAGCTTGAGGAGTTGAGACTGCAAGGGTGATTAAGGTAAACAGGGATCTGAGCCAGGATGAGAACAAGTGCAAGGTTCAAGCCAAAGCCCAGATATTTAGCTCAGCAGCACTGGGGTGACCTCACCCTCTGGCTGTTCCCCCATTGTATGGTAGATTGAATAGAGGGGAAGCCTTATAAGGAGGCCAAGCATCAGGAAAGCCCTTAACTGACTATATTCTCCACCACCTCTCCCAGAAGTAAGGATAACCCCAGCTCTGATGCATAGGAGCTTAAAGGGAAGGAAAAGAGGAAGCACTATATAAATCAGAGCCTGTTAGTCATAGACCTGATCAGACTTAAGACTATACCCTTCTCTTCTGGCTCTCCCTGGGATGGGAGAGATGGAGACTTGTTGTGGTTGAGGAGAAGCAAATTGCTTCATGTACATCCTTTGGAAAAAGATTCCCAAACCATAAACAATTCCCTCCCTCCAGCCCAGGATAAGGTTTAGGAAGGGGGAATCCTTTATTTACTTACTCCCGGTGGATTGCAGTGTTTCCCTTTTTAAAATGCCTGGTGTAAGTGTGCACTTCCATCAAAATAATACTAGTGTAGGATTTTGGGGTAGCCAAGATAATAGCAGCCAGAGCTGTGTAAATCTGAATTCTCCAGTTCCTTCTCCAAAATACGTAATATAGAACAATAAAAAGAACAAATAAAACCACACAAACCTCATGCCATCTGTAAAACTAAAAGAGAACACCCATAGTTCAAATTATCCATAAATAGAAAAACAAACCAAACCTCAGCAAACTGTGTCCCTTGGTCCTACCACAGACTTGCACAGAGAAATCAGGGTAGTCTGGAAAGAATACATGGGAGAAAAGGAGAGCTGCTGACGGGCCTATAGTTGATCTAAAATAACCACGGAAAGAGAAGTCTACTCATGTGCTAAAATAGTGGTAAAGAATTCTGGTAGATCAGAATACTTACTATATATTAAAAATTTTTTAAATGCACATGATTCAAGATGACAGTGTTTGAAAACCATTGCTTCTAGAGGTATAGAAGGTAAGAAGGGAATGGAGACACATCCTTTGGAGCTTGGTGAAGAGAAAAAGAAGGAAAAGGAAAGTTTAGGATCAAGTAAGGAGAAAGATAAAGCTGTGAAAATATGCAATCGTTAGTCCATATCTCACACACACATACACACACACACCATCCATTAAGAAACTGTATTTCACTTCAGAAGAGGGCACCCTTGAACTTGAAATCTTACAAATCATCCAAAATCTTTGAAATGAATAGGTGAAAACAGAGTAAATATATACAAAGCTATTATAAGAAAAAAACAGAAAACAAGACCACTTCAGCTCTGATTAAAAAGTCCCCCTCACAAAAAAAAAAAAATAGGGGCACTTGGGTGGCTCAGTTGGTTGTGTCTGCCTTCGGCTCAGGTCATGATCCCGGGGTCCTGGGATCAAGTCCTGCATCCTGAGCAGGAACCCTGCTTCTCTCTCTCCCTGCTGCTCCCCCTGCTTGTGCCCTCTCTCTTTCTCTCTCTCTGTGACAGATAAATAAAATCTTTAAAATAAATAATAAACAGGGCACCTGGGTGGCTCAGATGGTTAAGCGTCTGCCTTTGGCTTAGGTCATGATCCCAGGGTCCTGGGATCAAGCCCCACATCGGGCTCCCTGCTCAGTGGGGAGTCTGCTTCTCCCTCTCCTTCTGCTCCTCTCTGCCCTGCTCATGCTCTCTCTTTCTCAAATAAATAAATAAAAATCTTTTTAAAAATAAATAAATAAAATAAAAACAACCCCAAAGCAGAAGAAAATGGCAACACAAACTCCAAAGTGAATTAAATATCCACAAAGACTCTTTTGGGGATATGAAAAAACACTTTGAACCCCAAATTCAATAATTAAAAAAATAGAAATGGATATTTTATAAAGGAAGAAATGAAAAGATTGAACCCAAGAAGAAAAAGACCAAAATTATCACAGAAATGAAATATAAATTGCAAAGTTTTTGGAGAAAATAAAGTCCAGTGAAAATTTAATAAGGGACATTGAAAAAAGTCAGGCAAATAACCAAGATAATGAAAATGAGATACAAAATTAGAAGTACTTAGGGTCAGAGAGAAATGAAAGATGAAGAAGCAACATACAAATAATGGTATTCCCTGGAGAAGACAAACAAAATGACACTGGAACAGAACTATAAAAGAAGATAGAAATCTATATACAAAAGGACCCATCAATTACATGGGAAAATTAAACCAGAATTATCAATTTCAAGACATAGACGAATAAAATTATTGGGCTTCAAAGATAAAAATTCCCAAGCCTTCAAGCAAAAAAGATCAAGCAATTACAAGAATGAAAGAATTAAACTGGCACCAGACAGCTCAAAAACGATACCCATGAAAGGCAACAACAGAATAGCACTTTTTAAAACCTCAAGGAAAAAAAGTGTGAGTCAAGAATATTCAGTCAACTTGTTTTTCAAGTATTAAAACAAGAGGAAATGAACTTTAAACAGGAAAAATTCAGGGAATTTTGTATACATGAGCCCTCCTTGAAGAATCTGTGAAAAGATGTTTTCCATTCAACCAAGTGGCAAAACTTCATTAAAAGACTGATGGTCAACAGATGAATGGATAAAGAAGATGTGGTGTATATGGTGTATAAGTATGGTGTATATGTTCATACACACACACACACACACGCACACACATACACAAGAATATTACTCAGCCATCAAAAAGAATGAAATCTTGCCATTTGCCATGACATGGGTGGAACTAGAGGGTATTATGCTAGTGACTGAAATAAGTCAGTCAGAGAAAGACAAAGACCATATGGTTTCACTTGTGTGGAATTTAAGAAACAAAACAGATGAACATAGGGGAAAGGAAGAAAGAATAAAATAAGATGAAAATTGAGAGGGAGGCAAACCATAAGAGACGCTGAACTCTAGGAAACAAACTGAGGGTTGCTAGAGGGGAGGTCGGTAGGGTGATGGGGTTACTGGGTGATGGGCGTTAAGGAGGGCACTTGATGTAATCAGCACTGGGTGTTATATGCAACCAACAAATCACTAAATTCTACCTCTGAAGCAAACAAACAAAAAGACTGATGGTGATCATTTACTATATTTAATTATAGATCTAAAATTACACAAAGGTGAGAACAAAACTCAAAGAATAATGTGTTATAGGTTCAAACAAAGTAGAAATAATGTAAGTAAAATGGGAGATACCAGAGAGAAAAAAGAAAGTAGAGTAAGTTCATTGATTGGTTCATTGATTTTGATATAGGCAATAAATGGGGGTTAAAGGATAATATTAAAATTGGCAAATCAGGTAAGAAGAGGTTAAACAAAAAAGAACTGAAAGAACTAAGGGCTTTATAAAAGGTATAAATAAAAGATAATCACTAGAATAACACTACAAACTTTTCTAAATACAAAAAGAAATTTTAAAAATTAAAAGAGCAAAGTAAATGCATCATACACAGAAAGAAACCCAACAATTATACCAATGTTAATATCATAAAATAATTTAACATAAAATGACAGTAGGACAAAGCATATGTCAGATCAATCAATATGAATAGGTTTAATTTATTAAATGAAAAATATTTTTCAATTTGGTTCACAAAGAAAGCAGCTGAAAATAAGAAACCTGTCTAAATCAAAATGGTTCAGAAAGTCTAAAACTGAAGGAATGGGCAAAAGTTTACTAGGTAAGTGGAAACAAGAAAGCAGACACTGTGATCCTGATATCAAAGTAGAATTTTAAGTCAAAGTGCATTAGATGAGACAAAGAAGGACACGTTTTAATGTCACAATTCACAATGAATATATAACAGTTATGAATTCTATTCACCAAACAACTCAGCAACACATGTATAAAGCAAAAATCTCAGGGCATGCAAAGAAACATTGTAGAAATACACTAATAGTAGGAAACTTAAATATACTACTTTCAATACAGATGAAGTAAATAAAAAATAAGAAAGGAAAATAAATAGATAAGTAAAAAGCATAATCAATAAGGTAGATCTTAGGGATATATTTACTATACACCCTGAAAATAGAGAATACAGTAGTGACAAAGAAGATAAAATATTTCAGAATAAAGTCATCAAGAAATGTGCAAACCTTATACAAGAAAAATTTTAAGGATCCCCTGAAAGATATAAAAATGGACTTGAATGAATGGAAAGACATTCCATAATGTCATAAAGATACCAGTTTTCTCTAAGTTAATTTATAAATTTAAAAAGTACCAACAAAAATACTGACAAGATTTTTATGGAGCTGGAAAAGTTGATACTAAAATTCACTTGGAAAAATAAACATGCAAAAATAGCCAGAAAAATACTTAAAATAAAAGTTTACGAGAGGAGGGGTGCCTGGGTGGCTCAGTCTGTTAAGTGGCTGCCTTCAGCTCAGGTCATGATCCCAGGGTCCTGGGATCGAGCCCCGCATTGGGCTCCCTGCTCGACGGGGAGCCTGCTTCTCCCTCTCTCTGCCTGCCTCTCTGCCTACTTGTTCTCTCTCTCTCTATCTCCCCGTCAAATAAAAAATAAATAAAATCTTAAAAAAAAAAAAGAAATATACTCTGCTATCAGTAACTATGAAAAAAAAAAGTTTACGATAGGAGACTGGCCCTACTACTCATTAAAATATACTGTAAGTCTGGTTTTTCATCTACTCATGGTACTGGTGCATAAACTGACAAATAGACGAATGGAATAAAATAGAAATTTATAGAAACAGATCCAAATACATATGGCAATTTAGTATGTGATAACCATGGTATCTCAAATTACTTGGGAAATGACATTTTAACATATATTTTAACAAATATAAAAGGTGGACATTTTAACCAGTGGGACAACTGGTTTGCTATTTGGAGAAAGATAAAATTAAAACCAAGTGTCACACTATAATCAAGAATAAACTCCAACAGGACCAGGGATATAAATGTCAAAGATGAAATCATGTAAGTACTAGAAGTAACCATGTGTGATTTTCTCTATAACCTGGATGTAGGAAAAGACTTTCTAACTATGACTCAAAATTCAGACACAACAAAAAATAAAATTGATAAATTTGACTGTGTTTAAGCATTTTTTTAACAAAAAACAGAGAAATTCCTAGCTGTGAGACATATACATACACATACCTTTTTCACATATTTCTCACAAATATGGAAATATATTCAAACTCACTCATACACGAAATGCATAATAGATCTACCCTAATGATGTACCTCCAAAGGTATGAATGTTCTACACACAAAGTGATTGTAGTATTGTAATTGCAAAATATCAGAAAAAAAACTAAATTCCTATACATAAGAGAGTGTGTGGATAAACTATGGTACATCCATATAATGGAGTAGTATGAAGTTATGGAAAAGAATGAGGTCATTTTCAATGAACTAATATAGAGTGATTTCCAGGATATTTTGTTAAGTGAAAAAGACAAAAATGCAAGAATTTTTACAGTATGTCACTTTTTGTATAAAAAAGAATGGGGAATGAGAAAACCTACATATATCTAATCAATTGTACAAATAGAAGCATAGGAATCATAAACAAAAAACTATTAAGATTAGTTACCTACAGTTGGCTTAATAATGGCCACCCAGATTATCCAGGTGCTAATCCCTGGAACCGGTGAATGTTACCTCATATGGAAAAACTCTTTGTAGATGTCATTAAATTAAATATCTTGGGGCGCCTGGGTGGCTCAGTAGGTTAAGCATCTGCCTTCGGCTCAGGTCATGATCCCAAGCTCCTGGGATCGAGCCCCGCATCGGGCTCTCTGCTCCGCGGGAAGCCTGCTTCTCCCTCTCCCACTCCCCTTGCTTGTGTTCTCTCTCTCACTGTCTCTCTCTCTGACAAATAAATAAATTCTTTAAAAAAAATAAATAATCTTGAGATGGAGAGATTATCCAGGATTTTCAGGGTGGATCCTAAAACGTAATCACAAGTATCCTGATAAGAGGCAGGCAGAGGGAGATTTGACTACAAGCGGAAGAGAAGGCTGTGTGATGGAAACAGGGAAAGCGGAATCACAAGATGGGATGCAACTGGTTTTGAAAAAGGAGGAGGGTACCCTGCATCGAAGAACTTAAGGAATGCAGCTCTGGATGCTGGAAAAGGCAAGGGAACAGATTTTTCCCCATGAGCTTCCAGAAGGAGCACGCCTTCGCTGACATACTCATTTTAGCTCCATAAGACTTGTCTCAGACTTCTGACCTCCAGAACCGTCAGAAGACAACTTTCTGTTGTTTGAAACTAGTGAATTGGTGGTGATTTGCTACAGCAGCCATAGTAAACTGAGCAGGCAGTACGGAAGTAGGAGTGAGAAAGGGCTAGAAGAAAGGAAGAGCGATACTTTTGAATGCATGTATTCATGAAGTTCTGACTTTGAAACTAGTTAATGTTTCACATACTAAAATGCATCTGTGAGTGTAAACATACATGCATATAAAGATAGGGAAAAAACTAAAACTATATACAAATAGGCATAAGCAAACCTAAGCATAATTCAAAGGAATAATGTAGTCAGTCACCCTGAATAGAGAGGAGAAAATTAATGAATCCAAGCAACTTTAGATCACAGTATTTGACCACATCGCCTTAAGCAAAAGGTTAAAACAAGAACAGTAAACAAATATTCAACTCTAGTTAGTCAAGTTTTCAGAGTTATGGGTTAGCAATTCTGAAATTACTCCCTCCTTTCCTACCCAGCCCTTAATATTTACATTATATCTGAACAATTCATTAGAAACTTACTCATTTTTTGACATTTTATTGCCTTTGTCCTGCCTTTCTCTCAATATAAAATGCCCCTTTCCACACAATGCAGCTCTCACCTGGTGAAACCCTACATGTCCTTTACAACCGCTGTACTAGTTTCCTGAGGCTACTGCAACGGAATCCCACAAACTGGGTGGCTTAGAACGACAGAAATGTATTCTCCGAAGATTCTGGTGGCCGGAAACCTGCAATCAAGGTAACGGCATGGCTGCACCCCCTCTGAAGGCTCCAGGGGGAATTTGATCCTTGCCTCTTCCAGCTTCTGGTGACTGTTGACATTTCGGGAGTGTGTGACTGCATCTCTCTCTGCTCCATCCTTCTCTTGTGAGTCTGTGCATCAAATTTCTCTCTGCCTCTCTCTTAAGAACACTTGTGATGACATTTAGAGCCCAGCTGGATAATCGAGGATAATTTCTTCATCTCAAAATCCTTAGCATAATTAAATCTTCAAAGATTCTTTTTTCAAAATAAGGTAATATCCGTGGTTTTGCCCTATAAAGTAATTTTCACAAGTTCCAGGGATTAGGAACTTTTCAGCCTACCGCAACCCCCTAAGTCACATGAACTGTCCTATATTGGCCTCCTGGATCTACAACCAAACAGGAATCACTCTCTCCTCTGCTATTATTGTGGCAATGAACGTGGACCACCTTGTATTGCTACAATGATGTGTCAGATGTACTGGTGTCTGAAATTCTTTGACAGCACCAAATTTCCAGCAGTGTAACCTCATAGGACCTATTAGTTGTTTATCCTTTTTTCTAAATAATTTCTGTCACTCTTTATATGGTTCATTACTTAAAAAAACTGGCAAATATGATCTTAAGAAAACCATCTATGTCATCTATCTTAATAAAATTAAGATGATGGAGAAGATACATGATATTTTGTGAGTTTAAAAAATTACTAGTTATCCTCTTACTGAGAAAAGTATTTCATATTTGCTTTAAGGGTGAACATCATAATGTTGTCTACAACCAACTGTTAAGATAAAGATTTCGCTACTTACTGGTACTGCCTTGGCTGAATAAAATTTGATTTGGTGAGCATATTCCTTTGGGCTTATTTATATTCATTGTCAAAATTTTACATTGGGAGGAATCTGCAATTGTATTTATCTTTTCCCTTTTAAATTCTGTGGTGCTTTAGTCAGTTTGAAACCCCTGCTTTTTCTTTCTATGACTAACTGTATCCTAAGAGGCTCTCCCTTTGTGTAGTGGTTGATATAACAGCTGAGAGTCTTAGGCACAAACTAATGATTTCCTTTCATTCTGTTAGAGAAACTACTTAAAGGAAAAGTACCAAAATGTTTTAAATGTAGAGATGGCTTTTTCAAAAGGAAACAAATGTTTTAAATAAAATGATCGTTCATAGTCCTACATTGGTATGAATTTGAAAGCTTACAGAACACTTCTGTTTGCAAACTCATCTGTGTCTACAACATCTGGTATTTCACCTCTTCTTTTTTTTTTCAATTTAATTTAATTTTATTATGTTATGTTAGTCACCATACAGTACATCATTAGTTTTTGATTTAGTGTTCCATGATTCATTGTTTTCGTATAACACCCAGTGCTCCATGCAGTACGTGCCCTCCTTAATACCCATCACCGGGCTAGCCCATCCCCCCACCCCCCTCCCCTCTAAAACCCTCAGTTTGTTTCTCGGAGTCCGTAGTCTCTCATGGTTCGTCTCCCCCTCCGATTTCCCCCCCTTCCTTTTTCCCTTCCTTCTCCTAATGTCCTCCATGCTATTCCTTATGTTCCACAAATAAGTGAAACCATATGATAACTGACTCTGTCTGCTGGACTTATTTCACTTAGCATAATCTCCTCCAGTCCCATCCATGTTGATGTAAAAGTTGGGTATTCATCCTTTCTGATGGCTGAGTAATATTCCATTGTATATGTGGACCACATCTTCTTTATCCATTCATCTGTTGAAGGGCATCTCGGCTCTTTCCACAGTTTGGCTATTGTGGACATTGCTGCTATGAACATTGGGGTGCATATGGCCCTTCTTTTCACTACATCTGTGTCTTTGGGGTAAATACCCAGTAGTGCAATTGCTGGGTCATAGCGTAGCTCTATTTTTAATTTTCTGAGGAACCTCCACACTGTTTTCCAAAGTGGCGTTACCAACTTGCATTCCCACCAGCAGTGTAAGAGGGTTCCCCTTTCTCCACAACCTCTCCAACATTTGTTGTTTCTTGCCTTGTCAATTTTTGCCATTCTAACTGGTGTAAGGTGGTATCTCAATGTGGTTTTGATTTGAATTTCCCTGATGGCTAATGATGAACATTTTTTCATGTGTCTGTTAGCCGTTT
Organism: Phoca vitulina; assembly: GCF_004348235.1. NCBI lineage: Eukaryota > Metazoa > Chordata > Mammalia > Carnivora > Phocidae > Phoca > Phoca vitulina. Next base: position 34,696,970 of record NW_022589704.1, on the reverse strand, counting down.
GTATGTCTTCTTTGGAGAAGTGTCTGTTCATGTCTTCTGCCCATTTTTTGACTTGATTATTTGTTTTTTGGGTGTTGAGTTTGAGAAGTGCTTTATAGATCTTGGATATAAGCCCTTCGTAGTGTCATTTGCAAATATCTTCTCCCATTCTGTGGGTTGCTTCTTTCTTTTGTTGACTGTTTCCTTTGCTGTGCAGAAGCTTTTTATCTTGATGAAGTCCCAAAAGTTCATTTTTGCTTTTGTTTCACTTGCCTTTGGAGATGTATCTTGAAAGAAGTTGCTGTGGCCGATGTCGAAGAGGTTACTGCCTATGTTCTCCTCTAGGATTTTGATGGATTCCTGTCTCACATTGAGGTCTTTCATCCATTTTGAGTTTATCTTTGTGTATGGTGTTAGAGAATGGTCGAGCTTCATTCTTCTGTATATAGCTGTCCAATTTTCCCAGCACCATTTATTGAAAAGACTGTCTTTTTTCCATTGCATATTTTTTCCTGCTTTGTCGAAGATTATTTGACCATAGAGTTGAGGGTCTACATGTGGGCTCTCTATTCTGTTCCATTGGTCTATATGTCTGTTTTTGTGCCAGTACCATGCTGTCTTGGTGATCACTGATTTGTAATATAGCTTGAAATCAGGCAACGTGTTCCCCCAGCTTTGTTTTTCTTTTTCAACATTTCCTTGGCGATTCAGTGTCTTTTCTGATTCCATACAAATTTTAGGATTATTTATTCCAGCACTTTGAAAAATGTCATCGGAATTTTGATCAGGATGGCATTGAAGGTATAGATTGCTCTGGGTAGCATAGACATTTTAACAATGTTTATTCTTCCAATCCATGAGCATGGGATGTTTTTCCATCTTTTTGTGTCTTCTTCAATTTCTTTCATGAGTGTTCTGTAGTTCCTAGAGTATAGATCCTTTACCTTAGGTTTATTCTGAGGTATCTTATGGTTTTTGGTGCTATTGTAAATGGAATCGTTTCTCTAATTTCTCTTTCTACAGTTGCATTGTTAGTGTATAAGAAAGCAACTGATTTCTCTGCATTGATTTTGTATCCTGCCACATTACTGAATTGCTGTATGAGTTCTAGTAATTTGGGGGTGGAGTCTTTTGGATTTTCCACATAAAGTATCTTGTCATCTGCTAAGAGAGAGAATTTGACTTCTTCTTTGCCAATTTGATTACCTTTTATTTCTTTTTGTTGTCTGATTGCTGTTGCTAGGACTTCTAGTACTATGTTGAACAAGAGTGGCAAGAGTGGGCATCCTTGACGTGTTCCTGATCTTAAGGGAAAGGCTCTCATCTTTTCCCCATTGAGGATGATATTCGCTGTGGGTTTTTCATAGATGGATTTTATGAACTTGAGGAATGTTCCCTCTATCCCTATACTCTGAAGAGTTTTAATCAGGAAAGGATGTTGTATTTTGTCGAATGCTTTTTCTGCATCAATTGAGAGGACCATATGGTTCTTCTCCCTCCTCTTATTAATGTGTTCTATCACAATGACTGATTTGCAAATGTTGAACCACCCTTGCCTCCCAGGGATAAATCCCACTTGGTCATAGTGGGTGATTCTTTTAATGCATTGTTGGATCCTGTTAACTAGGATTTTGTTGAGGATTCTGGAATCCATATTCATCAGGGATATCGGTCTGAAATTCTCCTTTTTGGTGATGGGGTCTTGGCCTGGTTTGGGGATTAAGGTAATGCTGGCCTCATAGAATGAGTCTGGAAGCTTCCCTTCTGTTTCTATTTTTTGAAACAGCTTCAGTAGAATAGGTATTATTTCTTCTTTGAATGTTTGGTAGACTTCCTCAGGGAATCCATCAGGCCCTGGACTCTTGTTTTTTGGGAGGTTTTGATCACTACTTCCATCTCGTTACTGGTTATTGGCCTATTCAGGTTGTCAATTTCTTCCTGTTTCAGTCTTGGCAGTTTATAGGTTTCCAGGAAGGCATCCATTTCTTCCAGGTTGCTTAATTTATTGGCATATAGTTGTTGATAATAATTTCTAATAATTGTTTCTATTTCCTTGGTGTTAGTCATGATCTCTCCTCTTTCATTCATAATTTTATTAATTTGTGTCCTTTCTCTTTTCTTTTGGATAAGTCTGGCCAGTGGTTTATCGATCTTATTAATTCTTTCAAAGAACCAGCTTCTAGTTTTGTTGATCTGATCTACTGTGTTTCTGGTTTCTAATTCATTGATCTCTGCTCGAATCTTAATTATTTCTCTTCTAATGCGTGGCTTAGGCATCATTTGTTGCTTTTTCTCTAGTCATTCTTCTCGAGCGTACACGGAACTTTCTCCAGAATAGACCACATACTGGGTCACAAATCAAGTCTTGACCGATACCAAAAGATTGAGAGTATTCCCTGCATATTCTCAGACCATAATGCTTTAAAACTGGAACTCAATCACAAGAAAAAATTTGGAAGAAATTCAGACACTTGGAAGCTAAAGACCACTCTGCTCAAGAATGTTTGGGTCAACCAGAAAATCAAAGAAGAACTTAAACAATTCACGGAAACCAATGAGAACAAAAACACATCGGTCCAAAACCTGTGGGATACTGCAAAGGCCGTCCTAAGGGGGAAATACATAGCCATCCAAGCCTCACTCAAAAAAATAGAAAAATCCCGAATTCACCAACTAACTCTACACCTTAAAGAACTAGAGAAAAAGCAACAAATGATGCCTAAGTCACCTCTGCCTGCCTCAGACCAAGAGGTGACCCTTCAGCCTGTGGCTTAACCCTTGTCTCAACCTCTGGATCCACCCCTCGCCACCTCTTTCCCACGTCATTCACTCTCCCTCTCTACCAGCTCCTCCCTCCGCCTTGGATTCCCCAGCTGCTTTTGTCACTTCTCTTTTTATCCACAAAGAATTGTTGCCCTCATCTGTGCATTATCTCTGCTGGGAAATGAATGACTTCCTGACTGTTCGCCCTCAGGGCTGTTCTCACTCTTGTCTTCCTGCGGGGTAAGACAAGGCTGCCTGTCCCCTCTGAAATGAGCTCTTCCCTTGGCCTCTAGGAAGCTTGTGTCTCCTCCTACCCCTCACTGCCGCCCTGGCTGCCCTTTCATCTTTCTCCATGTTGATGTTCACCAGGGTTCTGCCTTCTACGCTCCTTGTGCTTCTACACACCCTCCCCCCAGAACTTAACCCCAGTGATTTCTATTACTGTTAGCTGCTGACACTCATTATTGTCCACAACCACCATTCCTTTGCATTTGCAGTGAGGAATAGAAGGAAGAATGGGTGTGTTGAGGAAGGGTATGGAGGGAAGTCTCTTGGGACCCTCTCTAGCAGCTAGGGGAATGTCCATGTGGAGAGAACTCTGGAGAGGTGGGCCTCAGGGCCCTGAACTGTTGGATGGGGCACATTACTGTTAGTCTGTTAGTAAAGCTAGTGAGCATGACAGCTGACTTTTCAAGCCCTCCCCAAGCCTCCAGTTTGTGTGGTATGGATTTCACCACAGGAAATCTTGAGTAAAGAAATGTTTGAACCTTTTTGGAAAAACGTGTGGAGGGACAGGATAGATTGGGAAGTAGACCCAACCCCTGTCTCTCAAGATAGTCCAGCATGTGGAGAGGCTGTGAAAGAGCCCCAATGAGAACTGCTAAAGGTCATCCAGACAGACAGCCGGTTAGACCAAGACCCCAGTGATTTTATCCCTCCCCCAGAGAAGCCTCCCTGCCACACTCACATACACCAAGTCAGAGATAAGAATGCTTAGCATCCCTGTTACATATTCCCTGCCCCTGCTGAAACCAGGGAAACAGTGTAGAATCATCTTAAATCTCTACTTATCATAATGTATGGGAATGGATTGTTCGCTTGTCTGCCTTATCCCTTAAGGGGAGAGGGGTTGCCTCATCCATCTTCACCCCTAGCATAACGCCAGGTACAAAAGGGACTTAAAAAAAAAGTTTACTGAAGAAAAAAGAGGAAGCTGGTAAGCAGGTAACACAGGTAAGTCTACAGGCTGAATGCCATGCCTTGAAACTGAGGTGACAAATGACCAGTCACCTCTTCCACTATCTCAGAATGGCCCAGGTCAGACCACCTCGGTTCAAATTCCAGCTGTACCACCTACTGAACTTAGCAGAAGTTACTAACATATTTTTGTGCCTCCGTTTCCTCAACTATAAAAAGGAAATAATCGTACCTACCACATAGGATCACTGTGAGAATTGAAAAGGCATATAAAGGGCTTCACACAACGCCCAGGACATGGAAAAAGCTTGATAAATGTTACCTGCTGCTGTTATGATTATTACCTGTCCCTAAGCCGGCGCAGCAGGAAGTCTTTTCAGTGAAGAAAATAGAAATAATTATTGTAATCCAGTAGCATAAAATACTGAAATGAACCTTTGTCATTCTTTTGGCTGCCCAGCTCAGGGGCCCTTCCTGAGACTAGTTGGGAGGCAGAGATGGCCTCTCACTAAGAAACTAAAAAAGCCAGCCCCAGGCTGAATGTTCAGCACTCCCTCCCAGCTAGAGTCTGTAGCCTGTGATCGGGCTTGAGCAGTCAGACACACCCAACTCAGGCCTAGCAACCAGAGCTAGTGGGGCCAGGCAGAAGGGATGGGGAGCGTGTAGCACAGTCATGCTCACTTTTTCCAGAGGTGGCAGCAACTGAGGTCCCAGTGGTAGCAGGCAGGGCCACTGCTGGCCATGGAAGATCAGCGGTACCCTCGCAAGCTGTGCTGGGAGCATGACGTGGCTGGGTCTTTGTCTGTTGCCAAGGCCCTCTTGTTCCTGTTTTCAAGCCCACGTCTCTAGCCTCTCCAGAAGGGCTTTAAACCACCCCATGTCCTTTTCTGCTTCCGCCAGCCTAGGCTACTATTTCTTGGTGTAATTCAACCTGCCAGATTGATACAGATGATCAGATATGACAGTTTAATAAAATGTAAGTGCACTATTTCTATTTTGTTTTATTGGTTTATTGATTTGCAGTGTGTCTTCTACTCAGCTCCTGTTCAAGGACCGTTTTCTCTTAGATGATTTTATGGTGTGTCAGTGGGGGGCAGGACAATCAAATTTTAATTGGCTGGAATCTACCCTTAGGTGGAGAAAATCAGACAACCAATGAATGTAGGAATAAAGGAAAATGGAGGGAGAGGAGCAAAATCAGTGCCTTGTGCAGGAGAGTATCATAACAGAACTATGAGCTCATTTAATTTAACTGGTTTACTTTACAGATAAGGAGCCCAAAACAAAGAACACACAGCTAATGTATGTTCAAGATAAAACTAACTGTATCTTCACACTCCTAGTTCAGGGCTCCTGCCTCTATCCATTCTACCAAGAGGCAAAAGACCTAAAAGCAAGCTCAGATCAGGTTAAATTCAGTTCAATTAATGATACCTTTTAAGCTTATGGTTGCATATGAAAATAATTTACATTTTCAAGAGCTTTTTATAATTTACGAAGCATTGATTCATTAAATTCTCTTAACTGCTTTGAAATAAGATAATCATCCTTTTTTTTTTAAAAAAAGGAGGTATTGGTATTTATGTCTCGAAAAGGTTTGTAACATTTCTTTTACCTCTGACTGCTCTCCCTTTTCTATTTGTTTTGGTTTTGAGGTTGTAGCTACAAAATAAGTCAAGAGGAAAGCAATATTAGTGTATTTGAATAAAATAGTCTGCTGATTGGAACCATCATAAAAATATATTGGATGTTGTTATTAACCTCCATATTACAAATGAAGAAACAGAAGCTCAAAGAGATTATGTGACTTGGCTAAGATTAAATAAGCACTAAATGGCAGAGCCATGACATGGTTCATTTAAAAAACATATACCATATATTGAGCATTTAATGTGTCAGGCTGGGTAAACAAGATATAGTGCTAGTTAATCCCTAGATAAACCAGAAATTTCTAAACCAGTATATTACATTCTAAACCACTTTTATGGAAGATTTTACTGAACCATAAACTATAATTTTAGCAGCTGGCCAATCAATAAATACTCTTCTACTTACACAAGATTCATGTAGCCAGATCTCTTTGGTCACCGATTTTGAAATATACTAGACTAAAAGATCTAACTCAATCATGAATTACATAATTTTTCTAGATTCTTTAAAGTAAAATGGAAATTTGTGATTCTCAAATGTCCCTAAATGAACAAAACATTGACATGAATATGAAGTCGACTTCATCACTATATAACCAATTATTAAAATCTAGATTTAATAAGCTATTTTCAGTTTCAGTTTTTTCAGTCTAATGTCATACAAAGAGGAAATTTTATTCTCAGTATAGTTTTTCCAAGTTTTTCCATAGATTATTAAAGTCACTTGTAAGAGGAAAACTAAGCTAATTGACTTGGAACATAAAAAGAATAACATATTTTTTTAATGTAGTTGTGTATAACGGAAAATACCATTCTTGTACATTTAGCTGAACCAAACCATTTGTATAAGAACTAAATGAGATCCAGGGTTTTCAAAGAAATTTCATTGCCGCTTTTCCTTGAGAAAGTTGAAAGAAAAATGGGGTGTGCTTTTAAGTGAAAACTAAATAAAGATCTTGGCATCATAATGCTAAGATGACTGTCAAGGGTTTTAGAAATCTAATAAAGGTATTTTTGTTAAAGGAACGTTTCCTTTTTGGGTCAAGGCATCAGAAGGCAGTACAACGCCACCTGTTCAAGGCCCAAGCCGCCAATTTCTCTTTCTCCGACTTTCCCCCAGGCTCTCCTGGCCACGCCCCCTCTGTCCCTCAGCTCGAGGTCCCGCCCCTTCCACCTCCCACTTCCTGGAGACCGCCCTCCTTTGCGCGGCCTCCTCGGGATCTGATTGGCTCATGTGTCAACCGCTAACGGCTGCGGAGTTTAAACCCAAGCCCTAGCCCCCGGCGCCGAGCTCCAGAAGGTGGGTGGTCGTCGCCCCCACGCTGAAAGAGCGGTAAGTGAGGGGCCTTTGGCGTGGCCGCCCCGCTGTCTGAGGAGATCCGTGCCTTTCCCGGCCGAAGCTCCCGGCACTACTCTTCAGAGTCTTCTGTCCAGCGAGCCCCGCGCGGCCCGTGGTCCCGCCCACCCCCCGCCCTCGGGTATCTGGGCCTGCGGCCTTTTCTCCCCGTTCCGAGGGGATCGTTGGGGGAGCCCCTGGTTTGGATTTAATCGGCTGCCTCTCGTCCCTTCGATTTTGCGCCCGGCTGGGTGAGGGGGGCGAGCGGCCAGTTAGGTCAGCTCCTTGAAAGAAGGGATTTCTGTCTTTGTGACTGCACTACTCCCTGCTCTTTAAGAACATTTTCTACCTCATTGTGAGCCCTTAATAAATATCTGCTGGATGAACGTTAGAGACTGCTTACCCGAGTTCTTGAAGGAGCCCTCTCCGTTGGAGCTCTCGTTAGAAGGAAGGTCGGCTGAAGGCGAAGGGGTGATAGAAGACTGGGAAAAACTTAGAACTTGAATTGGGTCTTGATGCGCGGGTAGGATTTCGGTAGGGAATAGGGACGATGATTTTTCTAGGTGACGGATCCAATTCAGGAGAACCGGATTTGGAACTTAGTATTTCTGATTTAGAGTTAGCCGGGATGATGGCCAGACAAGAGCTGCAGAATAAATAATAAATAACTCGTATTAGTGAGTGCTATGTGCCAAGTCCTGTCCTAGGCAGTGTACATCATTGGTTCAGTTAGTCCCTACAATGAGATGCCCTTACTTTCTCTAACTTTATAAGTCTGAAAGTTGAGACTTAGAGTTGTTAAGATAACATAGCTATGAAATGTTGAAACTGGGATTCCCAGTACCATCCCAACCGCTGTTTAATATACCTCACTCTATATGGTAAGTCAGCCTTGAATGGTACTCCAGTGGCCTGGCTTATGTTCCTGAAGTGTTACTTGGTGAGGTTGTTAATGTGGAGGGTGACAGGGCAGTGTTAAAAGGAAGACTCTGATTTCTAGCTTGAGCATTTGGGTGGGTGATTGCTAGTGCCATTTATTAAGTTAGGGAACTAAGAACCAACTTATTGGGGAGGACAGTTCAGCAGTGGTTTCCTAATTAGCAAAATGAGATTTGATCTTTCTGACTGGATTTTTTTGGGAGATGGACAAGATTTCTATGTTAGCATCCCTTCAGGGGTTTGAGATGCAACCATTTGTCTGGAGTTTCTGTATGTTCTTATGTTCTATCCATGGAATAGGTGGTGATCTTTGATTTTACTTTTTTTTTCTTTTTGGCAAAACTTTTAGAAGAAACATTGAGCCTCAGTGTTGTAAGGTTCCTAGTTAAACTTCTTCCCCATTGCAGAAAATTCTTTTAAAACCATTTTCCCATTATTTGCTTGACATCTCCCAACATCTGCTCAACATTTGCAAAGGAGACTCATTCCAGTATTGGTCAGTTCTTAGTATTTGAGACTTCTTCCATTTATCCATAGTTGTTTTCTTCAACGAATGTTTACCCAGTAGCTACTATGTGCCAGGCACTCTTGGCTAAGGGTACAGCAGCAAACAAACTTGACAAAAATCCATGCCCTCGTGAAACACATTTTAGTAGAAGAAGACAATTAAATAAGGAAATTATGTGATCTTATATTAGACACTGATAAATTGATGGCAAAAAAATACATAATAGGAAGTGAAATGGAGTCAGGTGTGGTCTTTTAAATAGTTTGGTCTGGAAAGGCTAAGAAAGTGACATCTGAGTAAAGACTTGAAGACAGTAAACCCTGTGATTATTTGGAGAAGAGTTGATACAAAGGGAAAAGAAAAGGAATATAAAGGTTCTGCAGTGGCACCTAGCTAAGGTAGCTAGTGTGGCTGGAGCTTAGCGAGCAAAGGAAGTGGTGAAGAGGTCAGAGAGGTACTGGATAGGGAATTGGGGAAGGGGAGAAGTGTCAAATTGTGTAGTACCTTATAGGCCATTGCAAGGATTATGACTCTACTCCAGTGAGATGGAAAGCCACTGGAGAGTTTAACAGAGGAGTGACATGAATTTACTTAAGTTTTAAAGGGATCATTTTGGTTACTAAGTTGAGAATTGATAGTGGGGAAGAATGTGGAAACAGGGACACCGTTTAGGTAGTTATAGCAATAATGTACATGAGAGAGAATGGCAACTTGGATCAGAGTGACAATGTAGGGGGCCCATGTGGACATGTGAAAGTCAGGCCAGCATGACTGATGGTAGAGTGGATGTGGAATGTGAGAGAAAGATGTTCCCGAGCTGAGCAAGTGGAAAGATGGCATTGCTGTTAAATGAGATGGAGAGGACACAGTGGAGCAGGTTTGGGTGGGGTGAGTTGAGGACATGTTAAGTTTGAGGTACATATTAGACATCCAAGATGAGGAGTAGGCAGTTGGATAAATAAGTCTGGGGTTGATTTGGGATATAAATTTGCAAGTCATTGGCATTTAGATTTAAAAGCCAGAGCACTAGAGGATACCCTCACAGGGGTATATGTACATAGAAAATAGATGAGACCCAAGGATTGAGATCTGGTGCACTCAGGTGGTAAGAGGTTAGGGAGATAAAGAATAATCAGTGGAAGAGACTTAGAAGAAGTGGTCAGTGAGGCAGAAAAAATCCAGGAGAATGTGGTGTTTTGGAAACCCACTAAAGGTATTTCAGAGAGAATGACCTGATGTCAAATACTATGATTAAAATCATAGATCAGGTGAGAACTGGATCTTGACTGCTATATCTGATTTAGTAACAATGCAATTTAGTGCTTTAATGATCAATTTCCATATGGTATAGTGGTGAGAGCAACAACTTGAGAGTAGATCAAGAGGGAATGGGAGGGGATGAATTGGAGACAGCAAGAATGGACAGCTCTTTAAAGGAGTTTGCTGTTAAGAGAAACAGGGCAGTAACCTTCTAGCATCAAGAGATCACTGGTATCTTCTTAAATGTTCCATTTTCATGCATTTACACATGCCATTCCTTCTTCCTGGAAAACCCTTTCTAATCTTGATACCTGACATTCTTTATTATTAAGACTTATTTATTCATTCAATAAATATTTATTGTGTTCATATTATTTGTCAGGCACTGGTCTGTGAGCTGGGAAATATGTCAGTGAATAAAACAGAGAAAAATCCATGACTTTCTGGAACTTAAATTCTAGTTGATAGGAAATAAGTAAATTCTGTAGTATATTAGATAGTGATTTAAATGCTATGGAAAAAATAGAGAAGGGTCAGAGTAATCAGACATGCTGAGGAAAGGAGCTACAGTTTTGAAAGGCCTCACTGAGAAGGTGACATTTGAGCAAACACTTGGAGGAGAGCGAATGAGCCATTTCTATCTGGAGGAAGAGCTTTCTCAGTAGAGAGAATGACCAATACAAAGGACCTGAGGCTGAAGAATGGCTGCCATTTGCCAAGCATTTAGAGCTTGGTGGCCAGTGTGGCCTGGAAGGAATGGGCTAAGGGACAGAAGGAAGAGTTCAAATTGGAGGAATGGGAAGAAGAGCAGATGGTGGAGGGACTTCTTAACCATTGAAGAACTTCAGTTTTTATTCTGAGAGAAATGGGAACCATTGGAGAGTTTTAGATTGTATAGACTAATAAATACACTGTAGCAAGGGCAGCAGTGGAAATAAGAGGATAAGAGGCTATTACAAGAATTCAAGTGAGACATGTCAGCACCTTGGTCTAGGCTGATAGTAGTGGAGGTACTGAGAAGCGGTCAGATTCTAATGTACTATGAAGGTTGATTGGGATATGAGAGATTTTTGGCCAGAGCAACTAGGATGGAGTTGCCATTAAATGAAATAGAGAAGGCTCTGAGTGAAACAGGTTTGGGCAGGTTAAGTTTGATATGCCCTGTTTAGTTATTCAAGTAGTACTACTTAGTATATGGGACACTAATGAGGGCATTTGGGGGCCTAACTAGATACAATCCAGGACATCACAAGATCCTCAACTTAATCACATCTGTAAAGACCCCTTTTCCACATAAGGTTTAGAATGACAGGGATTGGTACCTGATGTCTTTGGGAGACCCATTTTTTTAGCCTACTGCAGAGCTGGAGGAGGATTAGGATGAGGGAGAGGAAGTGGCCTGGAGATTCTGTGATTGATACAAAGAGGATAGTGAGATTAGTCCTGTGGACTTAAGGCAGGTAGTGGGGAGAGGCTGAGTATTAGGAGGTAGGCAGACACAGGTAATAGGGTTTCTTTTTTTTTTAAAGATTTTATTTATTTATTTATTTATTTATTTATTTATTTGACAGAGAGACACAGCCAGAGAGGGAACACAAGCAGGGGGAGTGGGAGAGGGAGAAGCAGGCCTCCCACGGAGCAGGGAGCCCGACACGGGGCTCTATCCCAGGACTCTGGGATCATGACACGAGCTGAAGGCAGATGCCTAACGACTGAGCCACCCAGGCGCCCCAATAATAGCGTTTCTTCTTGATCTCTGAAGCTGGAGGCAAGGAGGCTTGGGGAAGGGATGGGAGTTTTGAGAGGTTGGTCTTGTCTACTACATAGCTCAGCATCAACTGTACCTTCTCAGTAAAACCTTTTCTGATCCTTTTCCTCTGCCCAGGCAGAGTTAATTACTTTTATGCATTGTGTATTATATCAGTTATTCTTGTCATAGTATAATGTGATTATCTTCTTTCCACTATTAGACTTTAGAGTGGTCCCATAGTGGTCCCATAGACTTTAGAGTAATTCTAATGGACAAATAGACACATGCAAGATTTCCCGCTTATTCCTCCAAACCAGCTAGCCCCACGACCCCATAAGATTAGGTTTATCTGTTCTGTGCATTCTCTAAGGTTACACTTCTTACATTGTATCGAAATAGGATCTGTACCCACAGTGGACTCTGCATTCCATGACTATGTGTTCCCACACAACCATATCCTGTTTTCTGTCCCAGTGCCTAACCTAGCTCCTGATGCATAGATATAATAATATAGGTTTTAAATGAAAAAACAGTCATTTACCTTTTTTGGATACTACTTTAAACCACTTTTGACTATATGCATACTTTCAGATTTATACAAAGGGTTTTGCAGATACTTATATACAAACAAATTATATCACCTAAGTCATGATCGTTACCTTTTAGAATGTATTTATCAGTTATCCTTTTTTTCTTTTATTAATCAATACTCTGATTTCTTTCTTTTTTGTTTTTATTTCAGTGATGGAGCACCCAGTGATGGACACTGGCTCACTTTTTACTTCAGGAATTAAGAGACATGTGAAAGACAAAAGAATTTCAAAGACTGGGAAACTGAATGTTTCTCTTGCTTCAAAAATCAAAACAAAAATATTAAGTAAGTACCATTAAAGTATGCTCACATTTTTACTTTCCCTTGGAGAATTGATATAATATTTGGTACTTTATTTTATCAAGTATAGAAATGACTAAAATGACTATTTTTGTTAACTGATACGGTTTGTTCATTCAATCCTTCAACTCCTATTAGTTGAGTGGTTATGATGATTTACCCTCAGTGGTGACAGCAGAATTTTCAGCAGTAAGGCTGGGGTAGCCTAAAGCAGCTACCTCCTACACAGCAAAGAAAATACCAATGTGACATTTCTGGAAAAGAGCTAAAAAAAGTGACAGATTGTTCTTGCATGCTGTAGCAATAGGATGATGGATGATCTAGATGTGGTTGGCCCAGGTAGAGTATTGTAGTGGGTGATTTTCTATAGCCAAAGTTCATGAGAGTACTGAGCATTTTGGAGATAGGGTTTCATGGATTCTGGAACTAAGATTTTAGAAGAGAAAAAAAAAAAAGGGGAAGTGGGAAAAACTGCCAAGATAAATTCTCATCACTTCTGAAAATTATCTCAGTGGTTTGTATCCATCTTAGCAGGAGGGGGAGAGGTTTCCTGTTGATGTAGCCCCTGTGAAGGATAATTGTGTGTGCCCCATGAAATAGCTGAGACTTCTGAGTATCTTTAAATCTTAATGTTCCTCCTACCCAGGTGTCTAGGGTCATGTGGTATATTAGACCCCATCGTACAGTGGCTATTTCGTGTTCTGTTTGGCAGGACCGTTGTACACCCATTATTATGAAGGAACATACTGTGTTTGAGGAGTGCAACAGGAAAATATTATTATCCTTTAGCTCTGGAAATCCAAAACCAGTTCTAATCTATTTTCGTTTGCTATGTCAAAGGTGACTGTCTGAAACTACTTTCTCTATGCCAAAGATAAAGTACTTTTTTGGACCCTGTTTTTTAGATGCCCAAACATTCCCTGAATATTTAAAAAATATTATTACTTTTATAAATGTATCTTATAGATACTATATTTCTACTCAGTGGGATATGTTATTGAATAGTGGCATTTAAATAAACTTTATGAAAATGTAAGTATGCTTTCTGTGTACTGAGGAAACACACTCTATTTAAGGTGAACTCTCCCAAGGAATTCACATATAAATTTCTCTGCTAACAACACGGAAACATTTCTGATTTAAATTATATTTACATAGTGCTTGTAAAGAGAAGGGGTCAAGTTTAGATTGCAGTAAATGCCTTTAAGTAGGAGTTGGATATTTAAGGGGAGATAGAAGATCCCACAGGGTTTAGATGATCTGTCCAACCTTATAGTAAGTATGCTCCCTTTCACTAAAGACTTTGAAAAATGGACTTTAGGAGCATTAACTGATCTGTTAATTTTAATTTGTTAATTTTCTGGAGTCACAGAAACCGGCTTTAAAATTTTGACAGATTGGCTACCCTAGTACCTATGGGCTATCGCCAGTTAGAGCTTCAGAATCAGCTTCTCCATTCTACTTCCTAGTCAGAGTAGGAAGACAGGTAGGGCAACAGGTATCAGGATTGAGTTTTTGTGACTGGTCTAATTATCTAGGATACTGTGTCTATCCTAGACGTCTTTTATTCCTAACTCTGTATTCACAACAGTCTGCATTCCTCACAGCTCTTTTATTCTGCATCTTCTGTCTAGCTTTTATTTCTGCAGATCCAAACTCTGGATACATTTTTTTCAAAACTACATCTATACTGTTATTCTATTGTTTTCCAACTTTTAGTTAAAACTTACGATATATTTTGCCTAAAATAGTTTCATTAAGGGTATGAAAACTTATGAAGATATAATTTCAATATTAACTTCTAAAATTTTTTTACAGACAATTCTTCTATTTTCAAAATTTCTTTAAAGCACAACAACAGGGCATTAGCTCAGGCTCTTAGTAGAGAGAAAGAGAATTCTCGAAGAATTACAACTGAAAAGACGCTATTGCAAAAAGAAGTGGAGAAACTGAATTTTGAGAACACATTTCTTCGCCTAAAACTAAATAATTTGGTATGGAAACTATATTGTGTTTGAATTCTGAATTATAGAATAATTATTAACTATATTATTATAGAAGCTCTAAAAAGGTTTTTCAAATCTCCAGTCATTGTAAAAAATTATTGAAAGTGTATGCCATGTTAATGAACAAACTGTTAATGGGTAGTAAAATAGGTGTCTTCAGTCTACATTCTGAATGTGCACTTGGGGCCCTGCAAGCCAGTATAATAATACCGTGATCAACATTCGATTGTTTATCATTTGCAAACCTTGGTGCATTAATACATTTTAAGAAGATGGACATAATTTTTCCAATGAAAAGAGGGGAATTCCCAGAGTGTTTGTATTCTCTTTTAACCCCAGTTTTCCCCTGGCTACACACCAAATAGAATGAAGATTGTAGTCATTGCTTTCCCTTCCAACTTCCAACTCTGTCCACAGACAAGTCAGGAAGAGCCAATGGTCAGCTAGGCTGCAACTATAGCTCTAACACTGAAATGAGCAGAAATTAATTTATAGTGGAAAAATTGATCTATTCATGAGTGTTAAATTGTCTGACAAACTATGTTCACTTTCCATGGGATGTATTATTATTATGAGAAGATAGAGAAATGTTTGTAGGAAAATTTATGATTGAGAACTCAAAAGCAATCAAGGGGTGTGTGTGTGTGTGTGTGTGTGTGTGTGTGGCTATTTGAACTATAGAATGTACCTTTTTAGCTCAATATGATCTCAATTATTTTTTAAGTCTTCTCAGCTGATGATATCCCCATGAATGTATGAATCTTAATTGATTAAAAGAGGTCTTTATTTTACACATACAGAATAAGAAGCTTATAGAAATAGAAGCACTCATGAACAGTAACTTGATAACTGCAATTGAAATGAGCACTCTTTCTGAGGTAAGTAGAGTTTATGTATAAGTGGTGTAATTTTTAAGCATTGCTAAGAATAATTGAGATTCAGTAGCATCAAGGTTGGAGATTCGTATTTTAAACTTTGTGCAAAGAAATGATGACAATATCAGTTTTACCTGGCTAATAGCACATCATTTGGTATAATTGGTTATTGAAATTTTTATATAAAAATTAGGTTTTGATTAGAACACAGGATTAGACAGTTCAGTGGAACATAATGGCCCCTAAACCACTAAAAAACAAAGAAGACGTTCATAGAAAGGTAGTATTTCAAATTAGGAAAGAATTTGTATTATTAAAAAAAGGATGGGCAAAATTGAAAAACTGGGGGAAAAAAATAGAGGAAGATCCTACTATACACCATTCTCTAAAATAAATTTTAGATGGATTTAAATAAAAAAGAATATATAAAGTAAGAAGAAATTACAAATAAATTCATGTTAGATAGGAGAGGCCTTTCTATACTAGAAACAAAGATAGAAAGATAGAAGCCATAAAAGAAGCTATTGATGGATTTTCTCACCAAAAAAAAAAAATTTTAGAAGGCTAAAAATCATAAAAATTAAAGGCTAGTGGCAGACTGGGAAAATTAAACAAATAGGAGATAAAGCATTAATATTAATAGTTAAATAGCTCTTATAATCTATCACGAGGAAAATCAAATCACTAGAAAAATCAGGAAGTTTGGAAAAGGGCCAAATATATTGTGAAATTAACTCAATTATCTAAATAGGGAAAATAAATGCTGGGAATTAATAACTAATGAGAAGGCAAAATATACATAATAAATAAACTGAAGAAAGGTTAGTGAAGTCCCAATTTTAGGTAAATTTCTTGATAGATTCTGAAGGCAGTTTAGTGCTTTATAGGGCAGCTTTTAAATGGAATTGCCTATATTTAGATCCCAGCTCTGTTACTTCCCGGTCCTGTGACCTTGGCCTTTAACTCTTTGAACCTTAGTGTCCTCTTATGCATGGTGTAAATAATGGTAGTATATCTACAAAGAATTACTGTAATTGTTAGATGTGGCAAGCAAGTGTCCTGGCAATAGGAAGAATGCAATAAATGTTAGCTGTTATTCCTTTTTTATTATTGCATGTATATCTTCCTGTGTTTTCTAAATTTGCTGCAAATCTCTCCTTTAAAAACTTTTAAAAGTCATTTTTAGGGCTCGTAAATACATAGTCTTTGTAGTATAAAGATAGGAACTCTTTCAACCTATGTGATCAATGTTGAGCTCCTTTGTCAGTTTTATAAAAGCTAGCCAAAGAGTATGTACTTTATCACCTAACTTAATCCACATTTGGATAAAGAAAGGATTTGTATAAATATCCCTGTAGAATAATGTTCACAGGACATGTAGCTCCTAGCATTATTTTAAATTTGATATCTAGTACAACCAGTGAGCAGAGATGCATCTTATACATTTAGTACCCTTTAAGAAGAGATGCCATTCACTGTGTGGGTGGGTGGGTAGGGAAAGTCAGGGAGGGAGCTCTGTTTTGCTGATCAGCTTGCAGGGCTAAATCGAATTGCCCTGAATAAATTACTAAGGCTAGAATCAGACATGGCAGTGGGGAGTGTAGAGTAGTTAGTACAGGAGTTGACTTGGAGAGTAAGAGAAAGAAGCTAATTAATTAGCAAGACCTGGAAGAACTGTGGAGAACAGTTAGCCCTAAAAACTTAGCCCTAAAAACATTGCTCAACGGTTTGTTGTGAGTTATGTGATATAAAGCTCCTTCCTTCCTCTGGTTCTTTAAAAAACTCTTTAGTGAAGTCAACATTGTTCCCAGATGCTTTTTGTGTGGTTCTCTTTGGAGATCTCGAAGAGGGCTGAGATTAGCATCTGGATTTAGGAGAAGTAAAAGAGAGTAGATGCAGAAGCTGGAGGATGAAGGGACAGCATACAACTTTGGTGTCTGCTTTCTTGGACTTACTATTTAACAGATTAACTTTTGCATATCAAGTTTCGAGTTTTGCAGTTCCTTTTCTTTTTAGTTGGGGGAGAGGATGTTGGGGAATGTAGACATTCTAATATCAGAACAATATAATAAAGTATAGAAAGAAAGCTCATACGTGCTTCTGTTCTGCTTTCAGCTACTTTCTTCTTTATCCTTTCTTCTCCCCACACCTCATATGGGTAACTGCTTTGCTTCTTTATATTAAAACAAAAATATAAATATTTTCTTTATTTTCTTTCTTACACAAAACGTACTATACTATCCCTAATTATACTATGACTTTTTTTAATGTGACATATTTTGAAGATCTCTCCATATGATTACAAGGAATGCTTCCTCATTCTTTTTTAGTGCTGCTTAGGATAGATCTAGAATGGACTTCTAATCTATTTAACTTAGGCTCTGGGTTGGACACTTGGGTTGTCTCTTGCTATTGGCTTGACATTAGTGTAGAATGCTTTTTCCTTTTGCATTATTAATTTTTCCCTCCCTTCTGGATTATTCCCATTAGGATGCAAAAACATTATCTCCTATCTCCCATCTTTAAAAACATAAAAATGCAACCTTTTATTCAGATCCCCCACCCCCAGCTACTCTCATTTTTCTCCTTTATAGCAAAACTCTTTGAGAGAATTGTTTACACTGTCTCCAGTTTCTCTTGAACCCATACCAATTGGGGTTTCACCACCACTCCACTAGAAGTGCTCTTCTGAAAATTGATCTCCACATTACCAAAACCTCTAGATATTTCTTGGTCCTTATGTTGGCCTTCATGTGACTTTTACAATACTGCACTCTCCTAAGTTTCTTCCTACCTCTCTGATTGTTCTTTTTCAGTCTGTTTGTTGGTTTCTCTTTATTTCTCCAACTGCTAAATTTTGGGTACCCCAGAACTCAGTTCTTCTCCTTCTCTCTTCTATCTACACTTGTTCCCTAAATGATTCATCCATTCTCATGGATTTAATTGTTGTTAAATACTCATGACTCCCAAATTTGCACCTGTAGCCTGGCCAGACAACACCTAGCCTACCACCTATTTGGCATTTGTCTTTGGATGTCTAAGAAGCATCTTAAATTTTACATTTGCCACCAAACCAGTTCCTTTTGGGGTCTTCATCTCAGGTAATTGCAATTTTGTTTTCCTATTTTTTCCTCACACCCCGTATCGGATCCTTTAGCAAATCCTTTTAGTACTGCCCTAAAAATCAGTCCAGAGTTTTACCACTTCTCATAACCCTGACTTTCACCACCCCCATCCAAGCCACTGTTTTCTCTTACCCAAGTTCTTGGAGTGGCATCCCAACTTGGGCTTCTTGTTCCTACCCTTGCCCCTATATTCTCCTCTCAGCATAGCAGCCAGAGAGAGCCAATTAAAACATTAGTCTCTGCTGAAAACTCTCCAGTGGCTTCCCCTGTCATCTATTGCCCGTTATTATCTGAAAATTGAAACTCGTGTTCTGGGTGCCTGGGTGGCTCAGTTGGTTAAGCGACTGCCTTCGGCTCAGGTCATGATCCCGGAATCCTGGGATCGAGTCCCCATCAGGCTCCCGGCTCAGCGGGGAGCCTGCTTTTCCCTCTGACCCTCTCTCCTCTCAGGCGGTTTCTCTCTCTCTCTCTCTCTATCAAATAAATAAATAAAATCTTTAAAAAAAAAAAAAAAGAAACTCGTGTTCTTTCTCTCACCTCATTGACTACTCAGCTCCTTCCACTCTTTAACATCTTTAGTCCGCACTCCTCAAACACAGGCAAGCTGCCATCTTAGGGCCTTTGGACTTGTTCTTCCTTCACATGGCCTACTCCCTTACTTCAAATCTTGACTCAAAAGTGACTTCAGTCAAGTCTTCTCTGGCAGCCCTATATAAATCTGAATCCTTCCCCACCCCTGCCCCAACATTTCATATTCTGCTTTTCTTGCCTTAATTTTTCTCCTTATCACTTAACACTATATTAGATACAATTTTACTCATTAATTTTATTATTCATCTCACCAGAACATAAAGTTCTTAAGTATAGGATTTTTGTCTATACCACACCAATGTCTAGAACCTAGAAAGCAATAAATTTTAATAAAATGTTGGATAGTGTTTCCCCATTAAGAATGATCCTGTTTTTTCTTAAGGTTAATATACATATTTAACTTATAATACTTATGTTATTTAGCTTTTTAAATAAAAAAATAATAAATAATGTATTTTACGTTACTTTCTTAGCATCTATGGTGATAATCATATGGTCTTTTTATTTTATTTTATTATTATTTTTTTAAAGATTTTATGTATTTATTTGACAGCGTGAGACACAGCGAGAGAGGGAACACAAGCAGGGGGAGTGGCAGAGGGAGAAGCAGGTTTCCTGCTGAGCAGGGAGCCCATGTGGGGCTCGATCCCAGGACCCCAGGATCATGACCTGCGCCGAAGGCAGACACCTAACGACTGAGCCACCCAGGCACTCCTGGTCTTTCTTTTTAGATGTATTAATATGATGACTTATTTTAGTAGCTTTCCTAATTTTGCAATTCTGGAATAAATTTCAAAAATGATTTGTTATTGTGTTCCGAAATTCCTTTTGCCAGCATTTTGTTAGGAATTTTTTAACTGCTATTCATAAGTAAGGTTTTCTTTTTATACAGTCTTTTTCTTTTTTTAGTTTTTTTTTAAGGTTTTTTTTTTTTTTTTTTTCATAGAGAGCTAGAGAGCACAAGTAGGCCGAGCGGCAGGCAGAGGGAGAGGGAGAAGCAGGCTCTTCGCTGAGCAGGGAGCCCGGTGCGGGGCTCAATCCCAGGACCCTGGGATCATGACCTGAGCTGAAGGCAGCCACTTAACCGACTGAGCCACCCAGGCTTTAGACATTGATAAAAATATTATAAATACTGAACTCATAAAAAGAATTTGGATGTTTCCTTTTCCTGTGATCTAGAAAAATGATACAGTATTAGAATTATTTTTTCTTTAAATGCTTTGTAGAATTTCTCTGTGAAACCTGGGTCTTTCTTGGTAGGCATGGTTGTTCTTTGTTCACTTTATTTCTTCTATGGATATTGGTTTTCTTGGGAAAATTTCTCCCTTTGTGGTCAGTTTTACTGAATTATATTTCCTTAGAAAATTATTATTTCATTCATGTTTTCAAATTGATTTGCACAGAGTTGGCCATAATACTCTGTCATTTTTAAATGTTGTCTGTGTTTTATTTTCCCAGTTGACTGATTTTTTCTATTTAGGCTTTTCCTTGGTTTTTTGCCCCCAGTAGGTTAGGTAGTTATGTTTTGGGTTTTATTTTTTCCTTTAAAAGAACCGTTTTCTGGGTTTAATTTTTTTTTTTTAATTTTTAATTATACTATTTTGGTGTTTCAAACTTAATTAATTTTTGCTTTTATCTTTAGTAACAAGTCATTTCTTCTTTCCTGTGGTTTATTTTATTTTTTTTAAGATTTTATTTATTTATTTGACAGAGAGAGACACAGCGAGAGAGGGAACACAAGCAGGGGGAGTGGGAGAGGGAGAAGCAGGCTTTCCACAGAGCAGGGAGCCCCATGTGGGACTGGATCCCAGCACTCTGGGATCGAGACCTGAGCCCAAGGCGGATGCCTAACGACTGAGCCACCCAGGCGCCCTCCTGTGGTTTATTTTATTGTTACTTCTTCAACTGAGTCGGATGCTTGCTTTATTTTTTTATTCCTAATTCTGTAGGTAGGTACCATTTTTTTGACACTGCTCGGAAGATTTTTGTCTTTAGTTTTGGGAAATTTGACCCTGATATATCCTGGCATGGATTTCTTGGAGTTTATCCTTTTTGGGGTTCACTCAGCTTGAATATGCAGATTGGTTTCTTTTGCCAAGTTTGGGGCATTTTCAGCCGTTATTTCTCTAAAACTTCTTCAGGTCTCCCCCCTTTATCTCCTTCTGGGACTTCAGTGACGTGAGTGTTGTATCTTTTGTTATGGTCCCATAAATCCCTGAACCTCTTAATTATTTTTCAGTCTCTTCTCTCTTGCTCAGATTAGTGCTTTCTGTTGCTTTAAGTTCACAGATTTCCCCCCCACCTTTGTTTTTGAGTCCATTGAGTTTTTAATTTATTTTACTTTGGTTATTTTATTTTTCAGTTCTAAATTCCCATTTGATTCTTCTTTATGTCTTCTCTCTTTATTTGCTGAGACTTTGTTTCTTTGCTGAGATTTTCTATTTTTTCATTTAAGCATGTTGGTGATTGCTTATTAAAGCATTTTTATGATGGCTGTTTTAAAATCCTTGTTAGGTAACAAGGTTCTTTTGGTTCTTTTCCAGCGTCTGTGTCATCTTGGTGTTGGTGTCTTGTCTTTTCATGTTCACATTTAGTATTTTCCAAATTTAGGCCTTTTCCTAATTCTTGGTATGATAAGTTATTTTGTGTTATACCTTGGACATTTGGGTAGTATATTAAGAATCTCCAGATCTTATTTAAACCTTCTATTTTAGCAGGTCCCTCTGACATCATGCCAGTGGTAAAGTGCCACGTACTGCCAAGTTGGAGGGGGTTAAAGTTTAGGTTTTCTACTCAACTTCTATTGTCACTCTGGAGGGGTGTCTCCTAATTGATGGATGGAGCTGGGAGTTCAGGCTGACACCACCCTGGCTGGAACAGAGGGGGTGCCTCATGACTTTCTGGCCTCCACTGACAGCAGGATTGCAGGAATTACGAAGGGGGAGGTTGTTACAACTGAAGAGTGGTGAAAATCCTGACTTTCTACTAGACCTCTTCTGTCACCACCATAGAGGAGAGGAAGAGGGGCTCCTTGTTATTACCAAGTAAGAATGGAAGTCTAGAGTCCCCATGTGTTCTCCACAGACATAGTTGGCATAGGGGGTGTCCTCATTACCACTGGACTGTCCTCCCTCTCTTCTTGACCTTTTCGGACAGTATCACTTGTTTGGAGGAGAGTTGGCCTTGTTAATAGCCTGGTGAATATGGAAGTCTAGGGTCCCCATTTGGCTTTTGCACCTTTGTCAAAAATTAATTGACCAAATGTGTGGGGGTCTGTTTCTGGACTCTGTTGTATTTCATTGATCTGTTTGTCTGTCTGTATGCTAGTACTATACTGTCTCAATTATCATAGCCCTCCAACTTTGTTCTTCTTTTTCAAAGTTGTTTTAATTATTCTGGGTCCTTTGCATTTCCATGTGAATTTTAAAATTAGCTTGTCAGTTTGGCCATACTGCTGTTTCTATTACAGGTTAGTACTGTAATAGAAAAACATGGTTGTGGGTTGCCTAATTTTATGGTCTTTATTAAATAATTAAAACATGTTCAAAAAATGTGTGAGAAAATTTAGAAAATATAGATAAGCAAAAACTTAAAAGATATACTAAAATCACCCAGACTTTTAATTAAAAAAGATCATTAAAAAATATAGCTTATAAAATGTAATATGTTCCGTAATACATATGTAGACATGAACATATTGCATATTTATGTAGAGATATCATATGTACAGGTATACACACATGTATTTATTCATATGCAGAGAAGACAGTTTGGGAGTTTATATACCAGAATATTAGTAATGATTATCTTTGGGGGCATGATAAAGGATGAACTATGTTTAACCTTATCACATTATTCTCATTTGACTATTGAAGACTAATGCAAGAATTGTTCTATTACTATTGGTATACTTGTATAATTTGGTGCTTTAATAACAAACATTTAATGAGATTAGATATTATTTTTTCTTTTCATTTTCTTTATCCTTTTCAAAAATAGTTTCATCAAAGTCCCTTTCTACTGCCAACTAGCAAGAAGAAACGGGTCAGTAAACAGTGCAAGTTGATGCGTCTTCCATTTGCAAGGTAATTGCTTCAAACTTGGTTAAATACTTGCACACTTCTACCTAGGTAAGACTTAGAATAGTTTTTATTTAGTCTTATTTCTCGAAACATAGAAAAACATTTTAAAATAAATAATGAAAACTACTTGTTAACATTGTACCAGTAAAAGAAATTAAAGGCATAACCTGATAGAGCTAAAATAATATTCAGCTTTCCCATAGACTCTATAGAAGAAAGAGGCAAAGGTGAACCTTTAGTTTCATGGGTTTGAATTATACTGGTTCAGAGTGTTTAGATTTTTATGTAGCACATTCAGTGTTTGTGTGTGTTATACAGTGTTTGGTCTTCATCAACATGTAGTTGCCTAGTAAGGTAGGAATGAGATGGTCTGTAGTTTCTTGCTATAGATTGTATCTCCAGGGCTGCAAGAAGACTTACCCATCAGTTTAGTAACCACGAGCATCTGTAGTATCCTGCTATTCTTTGGTTCTTTTCTTTCTTTTCCCCTACGTCCCCACTGGCATCATGTCTTTTGCTGGGTTAATCTGATAACTATTTCTATCTTTATTATCTTGCATACTGCAATATATGAGAATTCCTGCTTTTCTATATCTCCAACAACACTTGTTATTGTCTTTTTCAGTTTAGCCATATTGAGGGGTATTACATTGGGGTTTTAATTTTAATTTCTGTGATAATTAAGAAAGTTAAGCACCTGTTTATATGTGTTTATTTTCTATTAGGTTGTCTATTTTTTTTTTTTACAAATTTGCAGTTCTTTCTCTACATTGTGTGTAAATTCTTTGTACATTACAAATCTTTTACTCTATGACTTGCCTTGTCACTCTCTCAATGGTATCTTTAGATGAAGAGAAGTTCTCTATAAAAATCTAATTTATATATTTATATATCTTCATCTATTTATCGCCCCCCCCCCCCATGGTTACTACTTTCTGTGGCCTTTTAAGAAAATCTTTACCAGTTGGAAGGCCATGAGGCATTCCCTTACATTTTTTTTTAGAAGTTTAATTATACTGTGAAGAATATAAATCAATCAATCAATAGCAAGCTTTAGTATCTTCCCTTTTACATTTAGATCTTCAGTCTACCTAGAATTTTGGATATGATGTAAGGGAAGGGTCATAATTTATTTGTTTCATGTGGAAATCCTGTTGACTTCGTATGACTGGATGTGTATATGGATCTGTTTCTGAACTCACTATTCTATTACATGAGTTGTTTTGTCAATACTACATCATCTTAATTACTAGCTTTATAATAAGTCAATATTAATAGTGTGGGTCTCTATTTTATTTATTTATGTTTTTGTTCTTAAATAATACCTTGGCTCTTTTGGCCCCTTTGCATTTCCAAGTGAATTTTATATCAACTTGCCAGTTTACATACACACATGCACTTACACACACTCTCTTTCTCTCTCTCTCTCTTTTGGAATTTTGATTGGGATTACATGGAATATAGTTCAGTTTGGGGAAAATGGACATTTAATAAAACTGAGTGTTCCATCTATGAACATGGTATATCATCATTTATTTAGATATTATGTATTTTCTCTCAGTTTTATACTTTCTTGAATAGTTATTGCACATCTTAGATTTTTCCTACTTATCAGATATTTAGTGGTATTCGGAATGTTACTGTTTTTAAATTTCATTTTCTTCTTGATGCTAGTATATAGAAATAAAATTTTTGAATATTGACCTTCTTTCTAGTGACCTTGTTATTAATTTTAATAGTTTATCTGTAGTTTTTTTTTTCATTTTCTATGAATATAATTTTATTATTTACAAATAGGGACAGTTTCTCCTTCTCTCCCCTTCAGTTTGTAGGCCTTTAATTTTTTTCTTATCTTGTTGCAGTGACTACTTTTTGTTCAATAATTAATAAAAGTACTAATTGTGGACATTCTTATTGTGTTCCCATTATTTAATATGTTTGCTTATAGATTCTCCTTAAGAGATAAAGAAGTTCCTTTGTACTCCTGGTTTTCATGAATGGCTTTTTAATTTTATCAAATGCTTTTTATGTCACTATCAAGAATACATTACTTTTTTCTTTTTTCTATTAATATAATTATTTTTAAGATTTTTTCTATTGATGTAATGAATTTGATATTTGAATGTTAAATCGCCATTACAATTCTGCAATGAACTGCTCCTGATGATACATCCTTGATATATCACTAAATTTTACTTGCTAATTTTTTAAAGGATTTTTCCTTATATGTTAATAATCAAGATGCTTTATATTTCTTTATTGTAATAATTTGTCAAGTTCTGGTATTTATATTATGCTGGTCATAGTAAATGAATTGATAAATGCACTTATTTTTTGTTTTCCAAAAGTACTTATGTAAATATTTTTTTTCCTTTAAATGTTTGGGAGAATTTATCTGGGCCTGCGGTTTTCTTGTGGAAAGGTTTTTGATAACATCCCATTTTAATAGATACAGGAATATTCAGGTTTTCTATTTTTTCTTATGTCTGGTTTGTTAATTTTTTGTAAAGTTTGTCCGTTTCATCTAAAATATCAAATTATTGGCATATAGTTGTTCATAACAGCTCTAGTTACATGTTTAATGTTTGTAGGGTATGCAGTGATGTTCTCTTTTTCTTAATATTGACTCTTTGGGTTTTATAAATTTTTTCTTGATTAGTTTTTGCTCTAGAGAGTTATCAATTTTATTTATCTTCGCTAAATGAATTATCTTTTGGGCTTTGTAGATCTTTCTTTTTAGTATATTTGTTTCCTTTTGCATTTAGTCTGCTCCTTATTATTTCTCTTTCTGTTTTGCTTTTTCTTTCTTTTCAATTTAAAACTTCTATTATTCCTGTTATTATTTGTTTCTCAAGCTAGTTTAGATTATTAAATTTCAGACTTTTAAAAAAAATATGCTTTTAAGGCTTATTTTTGTGTAAGTACTGCTTTAGCTGCACCCCACAATTTTTGATATGTCATATCCTTATTATCTTGGAGTTCAGAATATTTTCTACTTTCTGTTCTGATACATTCTTTGACCCTTGGATCATTAACAAGCATATTACGTTTCTAATCAGCTGGGTATTTTTTTTCTAATTACTTTTTGTTTTTGATTTCTAGCTGATTTCCATTAGTTACAAAACAAAGATCAATGATTTTAGTCTTTTGAAATATATTAACACTTGCATTAGGACACAACTTGGTCTAATTTGGTAAATATTTTGGGTGCACATAAAAAGAATGTGTATTTTGTGGTTGTTGGATGCAATACTTTATATATGTCAGTTGAGTCAAGTTTATTGATTATATTGTTCAGAACTTCCATATCCTTCTTGCTTCTCTTGTCTATTTATTCTATCAGCTACTGAGGGAAATGCATTAAAGTCTCCCACTATGATTATGGAATCATCTATTTCCCTTTTAGTTTGTCAATTTTTACCTTATGTATTTTAAAGTTGTTAGTAGATGCATATAAGTTTAGGATTGATTTGTTCTCCTGATGACTTGTTTATCAGTATGAATTATTTCTAGAAATGATTCTTGCTTTAAAGTCTTCTTGTCTGATATAACATTTCCCTGGTTTATCTTTTTCTATAACTTTACTTTCAAACTCTGTTATACTTAAAATGCATATAAGTTCTTTTTTTTAAAAAAAAATGAATTCATTGTAACATCTCTTTTAATTAGAATATTTAGTATGTTTGCATTTAATATCATTGACAGTATAATTGGATTTATATGTGCCATCTCGTTATTTTCTATTTGAGCAACTTGTTTTATATTCTTTTTTCTCTAAATAAAATATTTTCCATTATTTAATTTTTTTATCTATTAACTTGTTTTCTTCTACTGTTCCTACTCTAGTGATAGCAACATTCATCCTTAGATTTTTTTAACTCTTTAATACATGTATTTTAATCCCACAAATTACTACTTTCATTGTTTTGTGTAGTCAAGATTCATTTAAATTACCTACTGAAGTTTTCTATTTTTTCATATTGCTTCCTGCATTTTTTTAAAAGATTTTATTTATTTGAAAGAGAGTGAGAGAAAGAGAGAGCGCACACGCGCACGCACAAGAAGGGGGAGGGTCAGAGGGAGAAGCAGACTCCCTGCTGAGCAGGGAGCCTGACCCTGGGCTCTATCCCAGGACTTTGGGATCAGGACCAAGCTGAAGGCAGATGCTTAACCAACTGAGCCCCCCAGGCGCCCTGCTTCCTGCATTTTTTAATTGCATACCCATTCACAGTTGTTTTCCCCTCTTTATTGAGGTAAAATTCACAAATAAGCTTCCTTCATTTTGATATTTCTTTTAAAGATAATTTTCCTTCTGCTGAAAGAAATTCTTCATTACTTTTTTCAATGCAGGTCCTGGCAATGCATTCATTCAGCTTTTGTTTTTCTGGGAGCATACTTATTTCATCTTCAATTCTAAAGAGTATGTTTGCAATTATAAAATTTTAGGTTGGGAATTACTTTTAGAAATTTAAAGGTATTATTTTATTATCTGTGGCTTCTGTCTTTTCTTTTGAAAAGTTAGCACCTTTTTTGCAAGTTGAAGAAAGACATTCATTTCTTATTCTGGTTTGCTCAGTGTTTTTATAATGAATTTGTATTGAATTTTATAAAATTTTTCTTCTGTATCTGTGGAGAGAATCATGACTTTCCCCTTTATATCTGGTTTCATCAATGTTTTCTCAGTTTTTTCTTCTATTTCATATTTCATTGGTGTCTGCTCTTTATTATTTCCTTTATTTTACTTACTTTTTTAAAAAATTGAGATATACTTCACCTGTCTGTTAATGTGGTGACTTCAATTTGCGTTAAACCAAATTTATATCTCTCAAATAAATTCCACTTGGTCATAGTGTATTATTCTTACTATATTAATGGTATGAATTGATAACTTTTTAAAAAATTTTTTGTCTGTGTTTTTAAGGGATATTGGCCTATAATCTTACTATATTTTGATGAGTTGTTTTTTTTTTAAGATTTTATTTATTTTTGTGAGACAGAGAGTGTGTGTGCATGAGTGGGAGGGAGGGGCAGAGGGAGACTCCCAGCTGAGCAGGGAGCCCAACGCGGGACTCCATACCAGGTCCCTGGGAACATGACCTGAGCTGAAGGCAGATGCCCAGCCGACTGAGCCACTCAGGCACCCCTCTTTGATGAGTTTTAATAAGAGTTGTGCTGGCTTTGTAAAACAAGGTAAGAAGTATTACCTCTTTATCCATTTTTTGAAAGAGTTTGTGCAACTGGTATTTCTTCCTCATGTGTTTGAAAGAATTAACAAGAGAAGTAATTTGGGCCTGAGTTTTTAATTATTAATTTGATTTCTTAAATAAATATGGGGCTTTTCAGATTGTCTGTTTCTTCTCAATCAATTTAGAAAATACTTGTTTTTCCAGAAAATCATCCATTTCTTCTAGGCAGTCATATTTATTGGTATATAAAGTTGTTTATAATATGCTGTTATTATTCTTTCAATGCCTGTGACATCTGTAGTGGGGTTCTTTCTCTCATCCCTGATATTGGTAATTTGTATCTCCTTTTTTTTTAATTTATCAAGCTGGCTATAGTATTGTCAATTTTTCTTCCATTTCATATTTCATTGGTTTCTGCTCTTTATTTCCTTTCTTCCACTTATTTTTTAAATTTGAGGTATAATTCACATGACAAAGTTTGTCATAACATGAAGTGCATCCTTTTAAAGTGTACAGTGGATTTCAGTATATTCACAAAATTGTGCAGACCTCACCACTAATTCCAGAATATTTCCATCACTTCAGAAAGAAAGCCTATATTCATTCACAATCACTTCCCTTCTCCTCTTCTCCGTCCCCTGGCAATCATTAATCTGCTTTCTGTCTCTATGGATTTGCCTATTTTGGACATTCCATATGAATGGAATCACACAATAAGTGGCCTTTTCTGTATGGCTTCCTTCACAGAGCATAACATTTTCAAGTTTCATCCATTTTATAGCATGTATTAGTACTTCATTCCTTTTTATGACTGAATAATTTTCTGTTGTTTGCATATACCATATTTTGTTTATCCATTCATCAGTTAATGAACATTTGGCTATTTTACTTTTTGGCTATTATGAGCAATGGTGCTTTGAACATTCATGTAAAAGCTTTTGTGTGGACATAGTTTTCAGTTTATGCCTACAAGTAGAATTGCTGAGTCATAAAACTGTATGTTTAACTTTGGGAGGAACCGCCAAACCGTTTTACAAAGCTGCTGCATTGTTTTACATTTCCATCAGCAAAGTATTAGGTCCCAGTTTCTTTGCATCCTCACCAACACTTGTTATGATCTATCCTTTTGATGATAGTCATCTAGTTGGTATGAAGTGGTATTTCACTGTGGTTTTGATTTGGATTTCCCTGATGATTAATGATATTGAGAATACTTTCATGCTCAATATTTTCATATTGAGCATATTTTCATGAGCATTTTATATCAGGAGTATTCTCTATTGGTTATCTTTTTCTCTTGAGTTTGAACACTTTTTCCTAACACTTTATATTTTGAATAATATTGGATTGTATCCTGGATATTGTGAGTGTATGTTGTAGAAAGTCTGGATTCAGGTGTGTTCCTCCAACAAGCTTGATGTTTTTATTTTATTTATTTATTATTTAAAGATTTTATTTATTTGAGAGAGAGTGAGAAAGAGAGCACACAAGCAGGGAGAGGGGCAGAGAGAGAGGGAGAAGCAGACTCCCTGCTGAGCAGGGAGCCCAATGCGGGGTTTGATCCCAGTACCCTGAGATCATGACCTAAGCCACCCAGGCACCCCTGATGATTTTATTTTAGTAGGCAGTTACCTTATCTGAACTCAACCTTATTATTTCCCTGTAGGGGGCAACATATGAAATCTCCTTTTGGTTCTTTTATCCTTAGCTGGGCTGGTTGGAATCTTCCTCACATATATATGATCTGTGGGTTAGCCAGAGACTGGGGGGGGGGGGGGTGGGCAGGGGAGTTTACACACAAAATTTGGGACTCCCCTCTCTACCTCTCCTGTTATTTCCCCCCATCAAACACACTTTTGCAGCTGTTTTAATTGTCCTTAACTCTTACCTTAAATCAGTAAGAATATTGATTTCTAACTTTTTAAAAATGTGGCATGGCTGAGGTTGTAAACTCACCTTTTTTTAAGTGTTAACACCCCTTTATTATCTACTTGCTTTTTGTTTACTCTCCAGTTACTTCAGGTAATTTAAAAATATTTTATCCAGAATTTATCATCATTATGTTTGATAGGGCTGATTCAAAAATAGCTCTTTGTCCATTATCAGAAGCAGAATCTCTCTCCTATGTGTTTATTTTTGTTAACTGTTTCTTTAAGTGACATAGAAATTTCCTCCCAATGGCTATTCTACTAATAGTTGCCTTTAAATTTTTAACAAATATTTGTCAATATTTATTGTTATCATTATCAGTAATTTTTAAGTATCTGTGATATGTTTGGCATTCAGGGCAAAATCTTTATCATTGAGGGATATTAACCCTCATTCTTTGAATTCAAGGTCAATTTAATTATTTCTGTGGGTTTCTATGTCCATCCCCCCACCCACCCACCGAATAGATTTACCTACTTCAAGAATATGGCTTTAGTTTACATGTATGCCTTTTGTAAACATAGCAAACTTTACTTCACACGTAACTTTACATACAATTGTACTTGTTTCAAACTAGAGACAGTTTTGGTATTCCATAAAATTAATTATAACAAAGCTATAAATATTATATATGAGTATTTATAAGTATGTTTGAAGTTAATTCATTTTATTAGTATTATTATCCTAATGGCCCAACCAGTGATTATATCAGTTATATCTTTTTGAGGCCACTGGGGATATGGGGATAAGAAGCATTCCTGTTTTATTTCAGGTTCTAAACTATTAGAAACTATCTCTTTCCTACCTATAATTGTCTTCATTGAACATAAAAAGATACCAGAGTGGGTTTGTAGTTGGATCTTAAATAAATGGAATATAAAAAGAACTATCCATGTAATTTTCTAAATAATTTTTGTAAAATACAAAATTCCTCATTCATTTCCACTTGCCTTTAGGGTTCCATTAACTTCAAATGATGATGATGATGATGATGATAAAGATAAAGATGATGACAATGTTATAGCAAAGATATCACCTGATATTCCCTCTTCGGTATCAACAAGACAACCTTTATCAAGTCAGTATAACTTGGAATTGTTATTTCTTAAAGAAAATAATCACGATATGTGTGGTTTAGATGATTCCGGGATATTGTTTCTATTGTTGATATCCTTCCCAAAGGTGAAATTTTTAAAATTAATTTTGAATATTAGTATTAAAAAGTTACATTCATCAGATTTTTTCTGGAGGCCCATGGTGTATAAACAGTTAATAAGTTAGATCTCTTATGTTATAGACTTGCTAACTTCCACTATTTAAAACTGCTGTTAAAAAATTTAATTTTTAAGTAAACATGCTGACAAATGTCTGGTCCACAGTGGTCTAATGCTGTTATTCCGCGAGCAGTATTTAGAAATGAGTACACCTAAAGAGCTTTTCTTGTTATCTTATTAGCTTACAAATTGAAAAATACCATATATTTATTTAGTTTCATCTTCTTTTCATAGACAAAAAAATTGGGGGCCTAAATAGGTTTTATGTCACAAAATCTATAGCCAAAGCAAAAACTTGAGCCTGGATAATGGTTGAACCAGAGAAAATGATGACACTTATGTTTTATTTACGTGGTTATTTCTAAAATAATAATCCTTCAGGGGAGTCTGGCTGATGTATTTATAATAGATTTGCAGATTGGATTATGGAGCCATAAGTATATTTCATTTAGAGCATAGAATTGTTTTTCCTTTATAAAAATTTATGTGTGTATATATAATTTATATAAACTTTAGCTGCCTGCTGATAGCCTTTTGATAGTAATCCTTATCAGAGTCATCACTGTTATTTGGGTTCAGTTGCTGGCCTCCTCCCACTTAGAAATATATGTTAATGGCTCTACTGTCAGCTATACTCTACTGTTGGGGCCAAGGCAGAGTGAATTCTTAGTATATATTTTCCATAGATACACATGTAAAATGTCTGAATACATTGATCATTCTACTTTATTTTTATCAGCATAGATTCTTTCTAAGTGTCTGAACAGAACACATTGTCAGAATCCTTTCTGTGAAACAGCTTGATTTTTAATCTTATTTGTTTAAAATAACAAATTCCTTGTCATTACTTATTTCCGAATTTTCTTTCCCTTTATTTTATAGAAAGTCATTTGCATTCAGACCAAAATTCCATGAGTTCTCTAATGAGTGAGATGAAAAATGTCCAGTCAATCAGCCACGGAAAGGAGAAACCATCTCTCAGTAATGTAACGGAAAGGAAAAAACATGTATCATCTCAGGAAAAAAATAATCCTTCTGTTGACAGTTCTCATGGGACAGACTTAGATCAACAACACATTTCAAGTCCAGAATTAAATTGGAATAATGAAATAAATGATCATACTAATGAAAAGAATATTAAAATGCAAGGAAACATACAGTGCCTTCCTGACTCATCGGAGTCTACAAGTGAACCTACTGCAGAGTACATGAATCCATTTGAGGGTAGTGATGACTTTCAGTTGCAGAAAACTGTGTATGATGCTGACATGGATTTAACTGCTAGTGAAGTAAGCAAAATTGTTACAGTTTCAACAGGGCCTAAAAATAAAAACAATAAAAAATCAAATGATTGTGAAATAAAAGCTTTCAGAAAAGTGAAAGATTCAAGCTCTGAAAAAAAGAGAGAAAGATCAAAGAGACAATTTAAAAATAGTTCAGATATCAATATTGACGAAATGGTTGAAAATGGACCAGAAAAAAGATCAGTTGTCTTAAATGGCAAAGGGGATTCAGAAGATCCAGATTTTATTTTCAGTACTGAGCAGCTGACTCAGTTGAACATACTGAAGAAAGTAACCCTTCATAATGGCTTTGATCAAGACGACCGACAAAGTACACAGTGTAATAAAAGAAAGAAAAGAATACATGTAACAAATGAGCAAGAGGAAGCATACTCTTTCTCCCAAAGTTCAGATAAATTCCAGCAGGAGAGTAAATTTGATATGGGTCAGAGTTCTTTAGCTTATCATAAAAGTAAAGCTTCTAGGCAGACATTTGTGATTCCTAAGTTAGAAAAAGGTAACTTATTCTCAAACCAAAAGAATAAAGAAACCACTTCTGAAAACCTAGAAGTCACAAGTGAATTTCAAACAGCTGATCTTTCCACCAAAGGTAATGAAAGTTTATGTGATTATGAGGCCCAGAATATGTCAGATTTGAAAAAGCATGTCACTGATATGCAGCCTGCTCAGCAGAATGAATCAAAAATAAATGAGAAGCTTAGACAGAAAGTAAATCGGAAGACAGAAATAATTTCTGAAACAAACAAAGCATATGGGGATACTGCTAAAGATGTGCACGGCCCAGGAAAAGGTAACTTTTCCTTCCAAACCCATGAGGATAAAGAAGCCATCTCTGGAAACCTTAAAGTTTCAGATGAGTTTCAAAAACCTGCTCTTTCCACCATTGATAATGGAAACCTGTGTGATTGTGAGATCCAAAATGTGTTGGATTTGCAAAAGCAGATCACTGATGTGTACCCTGTTCAGCAAAATGAATCAAAAGTTCATAAGAATCTTAGGCAGAAAGTAAATCGGAAGACAGAAATAATTTCTGAAGTGAATCATTTAGATAATGACAAGAATGTATATTTCCCAGAAAAGGGTAGTTCTTTCTTCCTAACCCAGAAGGATAAAGAAATCATCCCTGAAAATATAAAAGGCCCAAGTGAATTCCAAACACCTGCCCTTTCTACCAAAGATAGTAGAAGCCTATTTGATTATGAAACTCAAAATGTTCTGGGAATAGAAAAGCATATCCATGATATGCAACCTGCTTGTCAAAATGAATCAAAAATAGATAAGAAGCTTAGGCAAAAGGTGTGTCGGAAGACAGAAATAATTTCTAAAATCAACCAAGTATATGAGAATGATGACAAAGGCATACATGACCCAGAAAAAGATAATTTACATTCTGTAACGCAAAAGGAAAAAGAAATCATCCCCGAAAACCTAGAAGACACAAATGAGTCTCAGGTAGCTGATCCTTCCACCAGAGGTATTAGGAACTTATGTCATTATGAGACTCAAAACATTTTGGGGGTGAAAAAACATGTTACTGATATGCCACCTACAAAGCAAAATGAATCAAAAATAAATAAGAGGCTCAGGCAGAAAGTAAGTCGGAAGACAGAAATAGTTGTGGAAATGAACCAAGTAAATGAGTTTAAAAAAAAAGGTGTGTATGACCCAGAAGAAGGTAACTTCTTTTCCCTAACCCAAACAGGTAAAGAAACCATTTCTGAAAAATTAGAAGTCACAAGTGAATCACAAACAGCTTATCTTTCCACCCACAATAATGGAAATTTGTATGATTATGAGACACAGAATGTGTTGGGTTTGAAAAAGCATGTGACTGAAACGCAACCTGCCCAGCAAAATGAATCAAAAATAAATAAGAAACTTAGGCAGAAAGTAAATCGAAAGACAGAAATAATTTCTGAAAAGTACCAAATATATGGGGATAATGATAAAGATGTGCATGATCAAGAAAGCTGTACAAAAGATCTTGCTTTTCAAGTAAATATATCTAAACAAAGACTTGAATGCCAAGGTATCATCAGTGGATACTCTATGGAAATTGATAGTAATGAAAAGGAAAATTGTGATCAAATTTCAAATCCTTACAAACTAGTTAAAAAGCATGGGAAAGAATCACCAGGCAAGGCAAAGATTTTTGCAAAAGGTAAAAACAAATCTATTTCGCAGTTATCAGATTCTTTACAGACGTCTGTCTCCCTAGAATCAGGTTTAAAATATGTTACTAATGAAGCAGATTCTGATCCTGGTAAGCATAGGGACCTACAGGAGAATCTGAAGGAAAGCTCCACAACTCTGAATGAAAAAAGAGCTATCCCTTTTGTGGAAGTGGTAAAAGAAAGAGAGTGCCAGGGCAGAAAAGTAAACAAAACGGCATCTAAATCAAAGAAAAGGAAGACCGTCTATCCTTCTTCAGATAGCCATAAGGTAATGCAGATAATATCTGACACTGACCAGGGAATATCAGTTGAATCTGGACAAGCTGGTGAGGAAAAAAATTCAGAAAATGAGAGAGTTGTCAAAACGAAGCCAGACTTTTACAAAGAGGTGTTTCAATCTTTATCTCAGGTATATTCATCTAACATACAAGATTCTTCCTTTAAGAGTATGCATGAGGAGTCAGTACCTCTGAGTACTTCTCCTAGTAAAAATCTGATGATAAAAGAAAATTTTGCCATGGAGAGCTCACCAGTCTTTCAAGTAAGTGATGATGAACATGAGAAGATGAAAGGGATGAAATTCAACCAGAGAACACAAAAATCAGGAATAGGTAGGTCAATAGCTGAAGTGACCAAGTTTTAAAAGTATTGTCTTTTTTCACTTAACCAGTATTTTCTGTTGTAACTGCTATTTTTATGGAGTTAGGAACAGTATTTAATTGTGTAGCCTGAACTGTAGAAACAATATAAAGGAATTTAAAGAAAGTTTAATATTTTAGGAAGATAACAGAGTAGTGTCTTGGATATTTATAACCTAAAAAACAGATTTGGCCTTTACCACAAAGTTGTCTGATTTGGTGTTTTAGAGGATTAAAAAATAAGTAATACCAAATCCTTGGACACCTGGGTGGCTCAGTCAGTTAAGCATCTGCCTTCAGCTCAGGTTATGATCCCAGGGTCCTGGGATCGAGTCCCATATCAGGCTCCTTGCTCAGTGGGGATCCTGCTTCTCCCTCTGCCTACCGCTCCCCCTGCTTGTGCTCTCTCTCTCTGACAAATCTTTAAAAAAAAAAAAGTAGTACCAAATCCTTTCCTCAGAATACATGTATCCAAAAATAACAAATAAGAAATACAGTGGTAAATGTGGTGAATGCTCTAATAAAAGCACACATGTGCTAACAGATATATGGGGAGGGGTTTGGACAAGAGGAACCTGCAAAGACATCATGAAATAGGTAGCATTTTAGGCCGTAAAGGATAGGTAGGATTTTTATCTTTAGTGTTTACTTTTTATTTTCCCCCAGTTATTAAAAGAATACTCATTGCAGAAAATTGAAAGTAGAAAATCAGAAAATAGGAGGAAAAACAATCACCCAAAGAACTGCAGTCAACATTTTGGCATGTGCATACAGAGTTGAATCTATGGAATTTAAAAATATATATCTGAAGGCATGCTATATATAACATTAGTTATCCCATTTTTTCCCCTTAAACATTGGATCCTAAGGATGTTCCTTCATTATTAGAAATTTTGTGACATTGGACATTCCCATATCAATCAAAATTTTCTACTGGGAGACTAACATTTGAATATATATGTATGCAGAATACTAGAATTTTTTTCCCCATTTTATTAAGAAATAATTTATATTACTGTATAACTTTAAGGCATACAGCTTGATGGTTGGATTTACATGTATTATGAAATGGTTATCACAGTAGGTTCAGCTAACATCCATCATGTCAGATGGATAAAGTAAACAGAAAAGAAAAAAGAAAAAAAGTTTTCTCCTTGTGATAAGAACTC
This sequence comes from Phoca vitulina, assembly GCF_004348235.1. Lineage (NCBI taxonomy): Eukaryota > Metazoa > Chordata > Mammalia > Carnivora > Phocidae > Phoca > Phoca vitulina. The sequence goes on along the minus strand of NW_022589704.1, from coordinate 34,660,344 downwards.
TTGGGGTTTACTCTCTTAACTTTTTTTTTTTTAGAGAGGGAGGGGTGGGGTTGAAGAGCAGGGGAAGAGGGAGAGACTTTCTCTGTGAAATAAATAAAATCTTAAAAAAAGAGAGAGAGAGGCAATCCTAAGCAGGCTCCACGCGTGGAGCCCAATTTGGGGCTTGATTTCACAATTCTGAGATCACAACCTGAGCCGAAATCAAGAGTTGGATGCTCAACCAACTGAGCCACCCAGGCGCCCCCTCTTAACCTTAGTCCTTATTTATCTTATAACTGGAAGTTTGTACCTTTTGACTACCTTCCTCTTTTTCCCCCTCTCTCCACCCTCTGCCACCTCTGGTAACCACAAGTCTGATCTCTTTTTCTGGGTTTGGATTTTGGTTTTTTGTTTTGATTTTTTTTTTTTTTTAAATTCCTGATGTGAGATCCTACAGTATTTGTTTTTCTGTGTATGACTTATTTCACTTAGCATAATGCATTCAAGGTCCATATGTGTTATCTCAAATGGTAGGATTTCCTCATTTTTTAATAACTGAGTAATATGCATATAATAGTAACATATAGGCACACACCCCCCACAACTTTATCCATTCATCCATCGATGGACACTTAGGTTGTTTCTATGTCTTGGCTTTTGTACATAATGCTGCTGTGAACATGGGGGTACAGATATCTTTTCAAGTTAGAGAACACTAGGATTTTGATGGATAAGGCCATTCCGGGTAAAAGGAATACTAAAAAGAAGTGCAAAAATCTAGAGTTACAGTCCATGATAGAGGACTGGTGAGCCATCTTGCTTCTCTCTGTTCCTTATGATACCTTTCACAGAGTAAGCAGTTGATACAAATGTTGAATGAATTTACAGTAATTTGTATGATTCTGTGAATAGAGTTGACCCGTGAAGGATTTTTATCAGCCTATATGTGATTTCAGAATAAAAATGTTATGGTATACTTTGGTAGGTTGTTTCAAATTTTAAGTCTCTTCTCATTGCTGGGGGAAAAAACTGATTCACAAATAATTTCAGTGCTATTATTGTAATATTCAAAATTATAACTTGATTATTGCTAAGTTTAAAAATTTGCTGCCAGTAATTTGCAAACCACTAAATATCCCATATCTATTTTATATGAGGATATCCCATTTCTCTTTACATATGTTTATAAATATTTGTGAAAATAATATTCTTTGCAGGTGGTAGAACACTACAGGACTTGACAAATACCAGTTTTGTTGCAAATAATGCTGCTAAAGCTGAAAATAAGTCAGAAAATCCATCTTTAGAGCCACCAAGCCGAAGAAGAAGGTGTACTCCTCTCTCTTTAAAGGAGCCAAATCTCAAAAGGTAAGTATTTCAGTGATATTAAAGTGATTTCAGTGTGATATTATAAACTATATGCTTTAAAAGAAATTCCTGCCTGAATTAGTATTTGAACATTTCTGAATATCAATATATTTTTGACATATAATAATCACAGTATGATCTGGGTAAGATTTGAAGAGATGTCTTCTTTTATTCTTTGAACAGACTTTGTAAAAAAAACTTTGTTCCCTATGATTTGCAAACCACTATTTCCATGTCTGTTATCTTCATTTGTGTTCCCTAGAAGAATTCAAAGTAGCTTATTTGTTCTTTAGCCTTAAAGAGTAATAGTCTTTTTCTTTCTTTTTTTAAATTTCAAACAGGGCGCCTGGGTGGCTGAGTCAGTTAAGCGTCCAACTCTTGATTTTATCTCAGGTCATGATCTCAGGGTTGTGAGATCAAGCCCCGAGTTGGGCTCCATGCTCAGCAGGGAGTCTGCTTGAGATTCTCTCTCTCCTTCTCCCTCTGCCCTACCCACCCCCATGCGTGTACATGCTCTCTCTCTCTAAAATATCTCTCTCTAAAATAGGGTCGCCTGGGTGGCTCAGTTGGTTAAGCATCTACCTTCGGCTCAGGTCATGATCTCAGGTCCTGGGATCCCTGCTCAGTGGGGAGCCTGCTTCTCCCTCTGCCCCCACCGTGCTCTGTCTGTCTCTCTGTCAGATAGATAGATAGATAGATAGATAGATAGATAGATAGATAGACAGACAGAGAGATTTGTCTATTTTTTTTTTAAATATATAAAACATACCCCAACAAAGGGAAAATAGTACTCCACCTTCTTATCCACCATCCCCCAGCTTCAATTGTTATCAGTATTTTGCCTTATTTATTTCATCTATCCTTTTTTGTTGTAGTATTTTTAAAGCAAATCCCTAATATTGGGTCATTTAATTCCAAAAACACTTCTGTGTATCTCTCTTAAAAAAAGGAACTTCTTAACAAAACTAGATTAATAGTGATCACAGCAATTATCTATATGAATTAGCAACATTTTTTACTGTCATCTAACAGCCAATCCCTATTCAAATTTCTTTAATTATCTCAAAATATATTCAAATGCCTTTTACATGTGTTTTATGGAAAATCTCACTTTTTTAAAAGGATAAATGAAGTAGCCTGTTTTGCTGAACCCAATCATATTTGGGATCATATATTCAAAAAGATAGAGAAAACTATCCTTAAATTTTCTCATCCTTTGCATTGTTTCAGTATTTACTTCTTTTATAAAATGAAAGGCCAAGTTGATCGTTCTGACAGGTATTTTGAAACAATAACAGGTGTGGAGCAAAAGCTCTCGTTCACTGCTGGTGGGAAAGCCAAAGGGTACAGCCATTTTGCAAGACAGCTTGGTGGTTTCTTAGAAAACTTAACGTATACGTTTCTGTATGACCCAGCAATCACACTCCTTGGTATTTACCCAAAGGGGTTGAAAACTTATGTCTACACAAAAATCTGCACATGGATATTTATGGCAGCTTTATTCACATCGCCAAAACTAGGAAGCAACCAAGATGTCCTTCAGTAGGTGAATGGAGAAATAAACTGTGGTATATCTAGACAGTGGAATATTACTCAGTGCTAAAAAGAAATGAGGTATCAAGGCATGAAAAGACAAGGAAGAGTCACAAATGCATTTAACTAAGTGAAAGAAGTCAATCTGAGAAGGCTACTTACTGTATAATTCCCACTATATGACATTCTGGAAGAGGCAAAGCTATGAAGACAGTAAAAAGATCAGTGGTTGTCAGGGAGGGGGCAGGGGAGACAGATGAACAGATGGAGCACAGAAGATTTTTAGGGCAGTGAAAATACTCTGTATGATACTATAATGATAGATATTTGTCATTATACATTTTTCCAAACCCTTAGAATGTACAACACCAAGAGGGAACCCTAAGATAAACTATAGGCTTCAACTGATTATGATGTGTTAGTGTAGATTCATCATGAATAAAATATATACAATGCTTGTGAGTAATGTTGACAATGGGGACGGCTATGTGTAGGTAAGGGCAGAGGGCATATGGGAAATCTCTACCTTCCTCTCTATATTATTGTAAACCTAAAACTGCTCTAAAAAAATAAAGTCTTAAAAAAAAACCCAATAACCAACACATTGTAGCAATACAAGGGAGGGTGAGAGAGAAACAAAAGTGAAATAAAGGATCAAACAGTTTTTTAAAAAACAACTTTGTCGAGCTATAATTCACATACCATACATATCATCATTTAAAGTGTAAAATTCAGTGTGTTTTTAGTATATTCACAGATACACATACCATCATCACAATCAATTTTAGAATATTTCTTCACCTCAAAAAGAAACCCCATGCCCTTTATCTATCATTCCCATACCGCCCCCTCCCCACCCTCCCCCCTCACCCCCAGCCCTAGGCAACCATTCACCTACTTCCTATCTCAATAGATTTCCCTATTCTGGATTTTTCATATGAATGGTATCACGTAATATGTGGCTTCTTGCACTTAGCATAGTGTTTCCAGGTTATCCCATTTCATCGTATGTATCAGTATTTCATTTCTTTTTAGGACTGAATAATAGTCTATCATATGGATAATACCACATTTTGTTTATCCATTTGTCTGTCGACGGACATTTGGTTTTCTCCATCTTTTGGTTATTATGAATAATGCTGCTATAAATATCATTTGCAAGTCTTTGTGTCTATATATGTTTTCTTTTCTGTTGGGTATATGCCTACTTGTAGAATTCCTGAGTCATATGGTAACTCTGTTTAATCATTTGAGGAACTGCTAGACTATTTTCCAAAGCTGCTGCACCATTTTACATTACCACCAGTGATGTATGAGGGTTCTAATTTCTCCATTTCCTTACCAACACACTTCTTACTTGGCTTTTTGATGATTCTAACCGTAGTCTAGTGGGTGTAAAGTAGTGCCATAGAAAGGTTTTGATTTGTATTTCTCTGATGACTGGTGATGTTGAGTATCTGTTCATGTGCTTATTGACCATTTGTGTATCTTCGTCAAAGAAAAGTGTATTCAGGGGCACCTGGGTGGCTCAGTCGGTTAGGTGTCCCACTCTTTTTTTTTTCTCTAGAGCTATAGCAACTACCACATGTATTAGCTTTTTATATTATTAAACATAATAATTAACATGAATACTCAAATATCTGTACTGAACACAAATTAGAGGGTGAAATTACTCATATTACTGAAAATTATTGCGTTATATAAAAGGGCCACAACACCTTAATATCATTTCTGACAGAGGGAAAAATTTAAAACGCAATTATTCCAAGTACTGTGGATTGAGTATCAAGCATAATTTAAGATGAAGTGCATCTGAAGTTGTAATCATAGCAAAGTTATTTCCTTGCTCTTCTTTCTTCCTTCACTTGATTTTTTTTTTATTTGGATTTTTTTTAATTTAAATTTAATTAACATATAGTATATTATTAATTTCAGAGGTAGAGTTCAGTGATTCATCACTCTTATATACCCAGTGCTCATTACATCACTTGCCCTCCTTAATGTCCATCACCCAGTTACACCATCCTCCTACCCCCTTCCCTCCAGCAACCCTCAGTTTGTTTCCTGTGGTTAAGAGTCTCTTATGGTTTGTCTCCCTCTCAGATTTCATCTTGTTTTATTTTTCCCTCCCTTCCCCATGATCCTCTGTTTTGTTTCTTAAATTCCACATATGAGTGAGATCATATAATAATTCTCTTGATCTCAGCTCAGGTCATGATCTCAGGGTTGTGAGTTCAAGTCTTCCATTGGACTTCACGCTGGCAGGAAGCCTACTTAAAAAAAAAAATTAAATTAAAAAAAAGAAAAGTCTATTCAGATCTTTTTCCCTTTTTTCAATTGGGTTGTCTTTTTTTTTTTTTTTAATTGAGTTGCAAGTTAAACTTTCTTATTTTAAACTAATTTTAGACTTATCAAAGAGTTATAAAAATAGCCCAGAGGTTCCTTCCCCAGCTTTCCCTAATTTTAACACCTTATCCACAGTACAATGATCAAAATTAGAAAATTAGCATTGGTACAATACTGTTAACAAACTATAGATGTCCATTAACACCCTTTGCTGTTTTAGAATCCTATCCAGGATCCCACCTTGTTTCTCCTTAGCCTCCTCCAGCCTATAACAGTTTCTCATTCCTTCCTTTCCTTTATGACTTTGACACTTTTGAAGACTATTGGTCAGTTATTTTGTAGACTGTCCCTCAGTTTGGTTTGTCTGATGTTTTCTCATGATTACAATGCAGTTAAGCATTTTTGGCAAGAATTCTGCAGAAATGGTATGTCCTTCTCTCATTGCATCATTTTAAGGGGTTTATCATGTCAGTATGTCTCGGTAATGTTAACTTTGGTCACTTGATTGAGGTGGTGTCTGCTGGGTTTTTTTCACTATAAGTCTATAAATCACTATCTTTTCCTTTATAGTTAATGAACACTGGGGGAGATGCTTTGAATCTGTGCATCCTATTTTTCCTCCCACTTTTGCCTACTGATTTTAGCATCCATTGATGGACCTTGCCTGCAACAGTTATATTTCTGCCTAATAGTGGTTTTCTGTTTCCCTCTTTCCTTCTGGAATTCTGTAAAGAAGAGCTGTCCTTTCTCCCTCTCTCCTTTCCTTATTTATTGATTGATTGATTGATTTATATCAGTATGGACTTATGGATACTTACTCTGTAAGTGAAAATTTAATACTATCAATAGTTATTGCATTGCTGACATTATTCCAGTGTGGCTATTAGGAGTTCTTTCAGGGTGGCTTCCTTCTGTATTCTTTTAGCAAGACCTCATCATATTTTGAGCACTTCCTTACTTTGTGACACAAGATGTTCCAGGCTTATCTTAGTGTTTTTCCTGCCCCAGCCCCCAAATCAGGTACTTTTGAAGAATTTTGTTTAGAAACCTAGGTATTCTTGCTATGTGTATGGTATTAGTTAGCTATTGCTGCACAGCAATGTTACCATAAACCTAGTAGCCTAAAACAGCATCCATTTCTTATCTCTCCATTTCTGTGGGCCAGGAATCTGGACTAGAGCACTGAATTAGGTGTTCTACTTAGTGTCTCACAAAGCTGTAATTAAGTTGTTGTCCAAGATGGTTCTCATCTAGAGGCCCTACTGTAGGTGAATCTGCTCTCAAGGTCATGCAGAATGTTGGCAGATTTATTTCCTTGTAGTTAGAGGACTGAGGGGCCCCAGCTTCTTGCTGTTGGCTAGAAGCTGTCCTCAACTCCTCGAGGCCACTCTCAGCTCCTTGCCAAATGGGCCTCCCAAAATGGCTACTTATTTCAAAGCTAGCTGCAGAGTCTCTAGGGCAAATCCTTTAGCAGATAGAGTATCATAAAATGAAATGCAATCTTAGAAGTCAGACATTCCATCACCTTTGCCATATTCTGTTGGTTAGTTGCAAGTCACAGTTCCTTAAAGAGGCAGTTACACAAGGGCATGAACATCATCATGAGTGTGGTGGGAGGGATCCTCCTTAGGGTCTGGCCACCACAGGGCACATTGTTGTTAGGCCCTCTCAGCAGACAGAGCTAGGAAACATATGTATGCATACTAATCCACACATACACACACTTTTATATTTCTCTATCTGTATGTAAAGTAAAAAACCGTGAGTTTATATATTGATAGCCTCTGATTCCAGTTCAACACCACAGAGTTCATTTTTACTTTGCTTATTCATAATTTCTTTATCAGTGAGAAGCCTGGCTCTCATTATCTAAAATATATTTATTTGTTTGTTCATTTCTAGCATACACATAAAGTAGTTTCAGAATTGCTAACTACTATCCCTGTGAGAAGCATGCTTACTATAACTAGATTATAACATTTAGATATGATTCTTTTTGTCTTAGGTTAGTTCTTTCCTTACCAACCCCCTTCCAGAGTAGTTATGTTATTCATTTGTAATTCATTTAAGTACATTTGTTATTGTTTGGATTGTTTTCTCCTTCTATATCTTGGTAGGTTTTGTTGTTTACTTTGAGGGTATGTGAAACATTTGGATTATACAAATCAAAGCTGTACAAAATGGTATATGCAGAGAACAGCAACTACTTTTATCCCAGCTACCCCATTCCTATTACCCCCTCTTTCTATCCTATTTTCACCTACCTCCTGGGGGTAACCAGTTTCTTTAGTTTCTGGCTTATCCTTCCTGTATTTCTTTAGCATAAATAAGCAGATATATGTATATCCCCCTTTTACATAAAGGCAGCATACCATAGCTATTCTGTTGGGCTTTGTTTACTTTTGTTTAATAGTGTATTCTGGAAATCAATATCAATTTGTAGAGATTTTCCTCCTCCTTTTTTTTTACAGCTGGATAATAATTATGTATAGATATACTATCCTTTTATTCAATCACATTCCTATATATGCACATTTAGGTTGTTTCCAATCTTTTGCCATTATAAATAATAACTACATTGAGTAGAATTGTGCATATATCTTTTCATATTGTTGGAAATGGATCTTCAGAGTAAATTCCTAAAAGGGGATTGCCCGGGTGAAAAATAAGGACATATATAGTTCTGTTAGGTCTTGCCACACCTCCCTCCAGAGGCTCGTACAAATTTGCATTCCCACCAGCAGAGTGTGGCACCCTTTACCCACATTGTAATCAACAAGAATATGTTGTCATATTTTAAAATTTTTGCCACTCTGGTAAGTGAGAAATGGTATATTGGTGTTGTTTTACTTGGCATTTCTCTATTAAGTGAATTTAAAAGCTTTCCTCGTGCTTGGGGGTATTCATACCATTTTTTAATCTGTTCATATCTTTTTTCTATTTTTTCATTGTATTTCTGGTCTTTTTGTCCCCCAGTTATTAAGAATTCTTTTTTTTTCTTTTTTTTTTAATTATGTTATGTTAATCACCATACATTACATCATTAGTTTTTGATGACTTCTTTATGTATTAGGGATATTAGCCCTTGTAGTATATGTAGCCAGTATTTTTTTGAGTTTATCAATTATTTTTTTGACTTTGTTTTTTTAATTATTTTTACATAGTTAAATTTCTTAATCTTTCATTCTCTTTGAATTTTAAATCATAGTTAGAAGGTCTTTCCCTATACCATGGTTAAAGAGGAATTCATCATATTTTCTTCTAGTATTTTTATAGTTTTATTTCTTACATAAATCCCTAGTTCATTTAGAATTTTTTTTTAGTGTGAGGTATAAGATATGGATCTAATTTTGTCTTTCTTCCAAAGGCTACCCATCTGTACTTGCACCATTCATTTATTTACACATGCATCTTTATCCCAAAGATTGGAGATGTCAACCATGTCATATTCTAAATTTCTGTATGTATTTGGGGGGGTACATCTAATGCTGGACTTTTTATTCTATTGCAGTGATCTACCTGTCTAGTATAGAGGCTGTATATGATGTTTTAATGTCTGGTAAGGCTACTGCCTTCTCATAGTTTTTCTTTTCCATTGTTTCCTTAGGTGTTTTTACGTATGAACTTTTTTTTTAAATTTTTTTATTATTTTTATTTTTTTTTAACATATGAACTTTAGTATTTACTTGGCAAGCTCAGGGTTTCTCAAACTCAGCACTATTGACATTTTGAGCTAGATATTTCTTTGTTGTGGCAGGCTGTTCTGTGCATTGTAAGATATTTAGCAGTATCCCTGCCCTCCACCCAGTAAATGTCAGTAGCACCCATCCACTTAAAACAATCAAAAATATCTCTAAATGTTGCAAAATGTCACATAGGAGGCGAAATTGCTTTGAGTTCAAAATGACTGGTCTAGCTTGCTGGTATTTTTATTGGAATTGCATTCAATTTATACCTTAATTTAGGGAGAACTAACATCTTTGTATTGAGTTGTGCTATGTAAGAACAGGAGATGTCTTTGTATTTATTCAAGTCTTCTTTTGTAACTTTTAGAAGTGTTTTAAAATTTTCTTCAAACGGGTTTTACACATTTCTTGTTAATTTGATTTGTAGGTATTTAGTCTTCTTGGTTGCGACTGTAAATGCACATGTAACTTGGACATGTAAATCATGCTCAGTATTTATTTGTGAGTATGAAAGGTGTTGAATTCTGTGTAAGTTTATAACTTGCTACTTAACTAAATTTCTTTTATTATCTGTCTCATTGATTCTCTCAAGTAAAACTTAATGGAGGAGGAATAGCATGATACCATCTGAAAATAGAGTTAGTTTTACTTCTTCTTTACCCATTCATATGCCTCTGATTGATTTCTCTTGTTTTATGGCATTGGCTAATACCTCAAGTACAGTTTCACATATTAATAGGAATAGTGGGCATTCTTGCCTCGTTCCTGACTTGAGTGGTATTTCCACTCTGTTGTCTCCCCATTAAACAAGATAATGACTTTAGTATTAAAGTAAGTATATACCATTTATAATATTAAGAAAATGTCCCCCAATGTCTATTGAGTGTTTTAATCATGGATGAGTGTTGCATCATGTCAAGGACTTTTTCAGTATCCATGAAAAATTTATACGCTTTATTTCCTTAGATTTATTAACATGGTGTATGATAATAGGTTTTCTAATATTGAACTGAACTTGCATTCCTGGAATAAATCTCACTTGGTCATGGTATATGTTTTTCATAATGTGCTGTTGGATTTGCTTTTGTAACTATGCTGTGAGTACTTGAGAAGAATATGTACCCTCTTTTATCAGAGTATAGAGTTTGATATATATTCATAAGATTTACCCCTATATCCTTTAGATCTTCTCTCTCCTTATTTTTTTGCCCACTTCATCTATCTTGCACTGAGAGTGTTGTATATTAAAATCTCTTATTATTGTGTTCCTATCTGTCTCCATGCATCTCCTGTAGTTTTTGCTTCATAAAGGTAGTTGCTCTGCTATTTGGTACATAAATATCATAATTACTATATACTCATAGAGTAATATTCATGATTAATCTACATTGTAGATTAGGACTTTTATTATTGAAAATGTCCCCCTTTGTCATATTCAGTGCTTTGGGACTTAAAAGATAAAGACTTTAAAAAATATATTTGTATTACCTTCTTGTTAACTTCTGCCACCCCTATCCTCAGTGCCTAAAATGATCATTCTGTAATACTTTGCAAGCAGTTTCATTCAGGATCTCTTCTCACTGGGGGCCTATCAGAAGCTGTGATATATCTGCTGGATGCCATCCAAAAAGAAAAAAAAAAGGCAGCTGGTTTGTCATCATTCTTAGTATTTATACTAATGTTCATTGTGATATTTGCTTTTAAAAAATTGACCAACTAAACCATTTACCAAATAATCTGTATGCCCAATAGGCATACAGATCTAAACTAAAATAGAATACTATTTCATTACAGCATTTTGCTGTATTTAGAATAGGTAGCTCTTCTAAAGAATTAATTAAATTCTATCTAATTACCCAAGGCAGTGGTATCATTGGCTCTGGAGAGGGGTACAGAGGAGGGAAAGAGACCTACTCGATAGCTAACCATTTATACCTTTGTAATTTGGGACCATGTATATGTATGTCATCTAAAAAACATGTGTAATGTAAAGAATAAATACAACTCCACTTTTTGCAACATGATATACACTAGGTACATGATCAAACTAAAAATAAAATAAAATTACTGGGTAAAATATTAAAAAAAAAAACAAAAGCCAAACAAAAAACCCCCTTGAACATATCTATTAGCTAGAAGAGAAGAAGAAAGAGAGCTCGCATCAGAGACTGAATGAGAGCAGGAACCCAGAGAGGTAGGTGGACTCTGGCTTTTGCCCGAACATATTTACCAAACTAGGTGAACCTAAGTGTTGGATTCACAGCTTTATGGGGCTGGGGACAGAAGGCATATCCTAGGGTTTAGCTAAAATGAAAAGTCCAATAGTAGATCACCTTCAATAAAGTTGAGCTACTTTCTCAGTAGGAGGCAAACTAAAAATAACCTTCCCACCAGTTTTTTTAAGCCCCAAGAAATAACTCTGGTACTGAACTGAGGAGGAAAAAAATCAGAATTCATAACCAAAATCAAACTCTCATGCATTGCAGCTGGAATTCATAATATCTGGAAGTCACAGAAAACCTCAAGCTGAGGATTTAGTATTAGCCCATGACTTGTAGTGCCCCCTGTTGTCCATTAGAAGGAAATGCAAATATTTTCTGGAGCTCTCCCTCATCTCAGTCCTCAACAAATTTTCTACAGATAAAATTCCAAGGGAAATGAACAGTCAGCTCACAGTAAACACTACATACACAAGGGAACAAGGTACTAGCAGAAACAACTGATAGCAGAATTAGATACAGAATGTAAAATAAGAATGTTTAATGTTTCAGTGAAGGAGACACTTGGAAGTGAATAAAGGTGTTGAAAAAAAAACACCTTTACTGTGAAGAAAAGCAAGGAAGAGATGAACACAGTTCAGGATAGTGATTACTTCTTGGGGGACGACAGGGGTGTGATCAGAAAGGGGCGCACTGGAGGCTTCTGAGGTGTGGTAATATTTTATTTCTTAACCTGGGTGGTAGGTACATCAACATTTATTTATTGTTTTTAAGTTGTACATTTTCATATATTCTTCTATGTATGCTGAAGTTCATAATAAAAAAGAAATACATAGTAAAACATGTAATGTGTGAAATCTAAGTTGGTCAGTTTTTCTTAAACCTTATTTTATAATTCCTACTATCATAGAGTATTCCAGATATATGATACAGGAGTTTTCTTCTCCATGCTTCACAGCAAAAGCATCAGCTTTGAGTTGTTAATATTGTTCATCTTCCCTTTTTTCTACTCTGCAGGAAGATGAGAAGATGAGGTGAATGTATGGATTCTGATTTTTTTGAATTCTCAAACCATACCAAGTCAAAACAGGGATATAACAAGGATCCAAAGGATGAAATGCGTGATGAAGGCTTCCCCCCCACCTTTTCATGAGTATTAATTTATTCTTATGTTTACATATATGTGTATAAAATAGCTATTTTGTAATATTAAACTTCTAAAATCATTTTGGTCATCCTATAACTTATGTTCCTGTTTTTGTGAACTTCTTTCAACCTAACAGCCTTTAACTAAGCAAAAGCTGTTAACCTTTTAACCAAATAAAATGTGTTATAAATATTTTTGCATTGGTTATCTTGTTGTATACCAAGCTATCTTGTTTTATTTTTAAACCATCCAATATATTTGATCACCTAGAAGATTTTAAAAGTTGCCTCCTGCCTTGGCCAGTTTTCTGTCACCCTTCATTCTTATACTTTCAGAATTACCTGTTAGATGTCAATTTCTGTATTATTTCCATTCTCTGTAATCTGATGACTTGGCTGAGGGGCTTAACCTTTCAGGCTCTTTTAAATTTGGTTTTTATAACTTTATTTTAAAGAACCCTTACTATACTAGTAGTAGAAAGTAATAAATCCTATTGATGTCTGAGATCAACGAACATAATTTACTGTATTCAAATGACAAGTCAAATTCTATTCTGCCTAGATGGAAAAGCTTACTTAGAGAATATCTGACAACTGAAAGGGTGAACTAGTGTTTTTAACAAACACTTCAGATCATTCTGGGGCAGACTGTCCTAGGACCAAACTCTGAGGAATTGCTGTAGGAATACAGAGTCCCACGGAACTTACTCATAATATCAACAATGTGGGTTGAATGGAGGCCTTATTAAAGGAACAGTTTACACAAAGATTAAGAGCCTGGCACCCTGACAATCTTTGTTCTCTTTCCTATACACCTATTACTTGGAGACTATGAACCTCCTAGAGGCAGTCTCCAGTATTGTATTTTTGTCCCTATTGCTTATTTCTATTTTTCCTCCTTTCTATGAGTTTTTTCTTTTTTTCCCTTCCCATGTAAATTATTTTTCAGTTTATGTAGTCAAATTTATCAACCTTTTATTGCTGGTGGAATTTGGTCACAGTAAGAAAGAATTTTCCTACTTCCAGATTATAAAGACATTTACCCATGGTTTCATTTTGTTTTATATTTAAATTTCTGATTCATGTGGAATTTTTTTCTATGATATGAGATATGAATGCAACTTCAACCTTTTTCCAAATGACTCCCCCATTAATGAGAAGGTCCATGTTCTCCATTACTGATTTGAAATGCTACCCTTTTTTATGTTGTATTTCCACATGCACTTAAATTTATTTCTCAATTTTCTGTTGTATTGGTCTGTGTGTCTGTTTATGCCCCACTACCATACTCTAGACTTTAGGGGGAGTATCAAAGTTTCCCTCTCCTAGAGCTTTTACATATTTCTTAATAAATTAATGCCTAGGAATTTTTTTTTTCTTGGTAATAAAAATGGGATCTTCCCTTTGATTCTCTCTTCTAATTATTTGCATATATATGTTCATTATTGATTTCTGTATGTTAATTACTGAACATTCATTGTTTGTAGTATTTTCCAGACATATGTCCTGAAAACTAAGTTAACTTTACCTCTTTTTTTTTCCGCCTTCCAAATCTTATGCACCTCATTGCTTTCTTTTGTCTAATTAATTGTATGGCTGCTACCTTAAGTAAAATGTTAAATTGTAGTGAGAAGAATAGGTATCCTTGTATTGTTCCTGATTTTCATGGGAATGCCTTTGGTTTTACCCTAATAAGTAAGATGCTGGGTTTTGAGCTGGTTATGTATAATTTATAATCACATTAAAGTATTGTCTATCAATTATTTTATTGAGTGCTTCTTTAAAAAATCATGAATGAGTGTTGAATTTTTGTCAAGTGACTTTTGACATTGATAGAGACTGTATGAGTTAGGGTGCAGCCAAGAGATAGAAACCACAATTATTTTATAAATTTTTAGCCATATAGTACAGAACTAAACAGGGGACCACTGGAGTGTCATAGAGGAGGTGACTAGGGGAAGTACTCTGGGGCTGGGGATGCAAAGAAAAAAGAATGGAATTATTGAAACCTAAAGGCTTGGAGGAAGAGTTCCAGGACTCTAGGGAAGGTGTGCAAAAGGTTAGTGCTGTTTCCCTGACGGGCTAGGACAAGACTGGTCTGATAGTGTGGAAAAGCTGCAGACTGGAACCCTCTGTTGCTTCTGAAGTCCGTTGTTCCTGCCAGGGTGAGCCATTTCTGTGATGATGCTGACAGGAACAAGTACCAAACAGGAAGGAGCAAATTTCTTTTTCCTCCTCCATACTTGCAGTTTGCTTCTATCTCCTTCTATTGCCAGAGACTGAAAGGGAGCCTGGCAAAGGGAAAAATGGGGTTTTGTAAAGGCCTGGCCTTAACAAGTGGAGTGAGACATGTGGATTTGAAGCTGAAACATAATAGCTTAATAGTCAGCACAAAGGGATATGATTATTCTCCTTAGGTATGTTCATATAACAAACTATATTCACTGATTTGTTGATACTGAAACATTCTTACTTTCATGGAATAAATTCCACTTTTTAGTATGTGCCAGCCATTGTCTCTCACCTCCAAGCCCACCTCTCTACAATTTGCTATGTGATTCTGGAACTCTACAAATCACTTTTTTTTTTTTCTTTGCTAGCTGACTTTTTAAGCGTCTGTCAGCAAGGGGTGATAGAGACAAAATCAGAAAGAGGGACAAAAAACTTGTTCCTTTTTTGCTTGTGTTCCCTGTCAACATCCCCTCAGCAATGGTGATTTCCTCGGGGGCAGCAGTTGGTTTGTCACCAGTCAATTTAGCATTCCTAGAACCGGCCTCATAACGCCCCCATGGAGGTACCAGCACTGCTTGGGCTGTGCCCCTCACGGGCCTCAGGCCTAGCTCCTCAGGGAGCCTCCTTCAGGCTCCTGAGGTGTCCCAGCCATCTGTGCCACAAGCCCTCTTTGAGATCTGCGTTCTGACTCCTAGAAGCCCTTTCCTAGCTCCTGAGGTATTAAACAGTGACTGAGCAGGACCCTCTCCTCAGTCGCCAAGGTTCTGGGTTCTAATAATCCCAGCCTCTTCCTTTTTATTACCCAGCTGATTCCTGTGGTACATTGATGGAGGGAATGCAAAATGATACAAACTTTATAGAAAAGATTTTGACAATATCCAGCAAAACTACATAGGCATATACAATAATACAACCCAGTAGTCTCACTTTTAGGAAACTATAGTGAAAATTCTCTTGAAAAAATACAAAAATTTCGGGGGCGCCTGGGTGGCTCAGTGGGTTGAGCGTCTGACCCTTGATTTGGGGTCAGGTCATGATCTCAGGGTCATGAGATCAAGCCCCATGTCAGGGTCCGTGCTCAGCAGGAAGTCTGCTTGGGATTCTCTCTCCCACTCCCTCTGCCCCTCCTCCCACCTTTTCTCTCTCTCTCTAAAATAAATATGTTTTTTAAAAATTTCACTATAGTATGGTTTGTAACAGCAAAAATGGAAAAAAGGAACAACCTAAGTAACATCACTAGAGGACAGCTAACTTGAAAACCAACTGAAATGAATGAAAATAACTATCAAGTTGGTGACAGAGATACCCAATCTTACAAAAGGTATTTTGAATTTGTATCTTTATCAGGATATACTCTAAGGGTAAAAAGAACTATAACAAAATTTTAAACTTTCATTTACTAGTCTCATTGCTGCTATAATATTGATGTGGCTATTATGAAATAGATCTAAGGACAGATTAAAGAAATTAGATTTCAGAAACTTCAGAATCTTTGGTTGCAGAATCAAACTCTGCAATCTTAAATTTTAATTAGAAATATTAGTGTGAACTCATGCTTTTTGCACTTTTAAAAAAGTTATGTATTTTCTAGCTCTGTCCACTAAAAATGTTTAGAAACAATGATGACTGACTAGCAATGAGTACTTCTAGCATCTAGATTGTGGTTTCTAAATACTATTTCCCATCACAGAGACCAGGGCTCTTTGGAGAAATGGCTGATTCCAAGTTTGGGACAGTATATAACCAAGGTGAGCCTGGGATGTCTTGTACCAGAAAACAAGGACATTATTAAAAATGAATGTGACCAGGGGCACCTGGGTGGCTCAGTCGTTAAGCAGCTGCCTTCGGCTCAGGTCATGATCCCAGGGTCCTGGGATCGAGCCCCACATCGGGCTCCCTGCTCAGCGGGGAGCCTGCTTCTCCCTCTCCCACTCCCCCTGCTTGTGTTCCTGCTCTCACTAACTCTCTCTGTTAAATAAATAAAATCTTGAAAAAAAAAAAAAAATGAATGTGACCATATCAAAAGGACACAAGTGGGCGCCTGGGTGGCTCAGTTGGTTAAGCGACTGCCTTCGGCTCAGGTCATGATCCTGGAGTCCCTGGATCGAGTCCCGCATCGGGCTCCCTGCTCGGCAGAGAGTCTGCTTCTTCCTCTGACCCTCCCCCCTCTCATGTGCTCTCTCTCATTCTCTCTCAAATAAATAAATAAATAAATAAATAAAAACTAAAAGGACACAAGTTCCAATTTGAAGGTGCCTCCATTGGCCTAAGATGGGACAGACTCAACATTGGTATGAAAGATTGTAACATTAAAACATGTTATACAAAAAGTCACAAATTCATAATGATTAAAAAAAAGAGAAACAAAGAAAAACATTGGATGCTCTGAAAATTTGTAAGAGGAAATAATAAAGATGTATTTTGCCTTTCTGATATTAATTCTATTTGTGCATAGTCAATAGCTCCAGTGAATAGTGATAGTTCTGTTCAAAAGAATCTCAACTGAAGAATGCTGAAGGAATGTTAGAGTTAGGAAAATTACCATTTTGCAACCTCCTAATAAAATAACTGCTTCAGACAGTGGTCAGCAATGTATGGTGAAACCATGAGCTGAGATGTTGATGGAGAAATTCATTATGAAGAGATAACCCATTGAAGCCACTGATCAATCTTAGCATCATTAAGAATGAGACAACCAGACATCATAAGCCTCCTGATGTGCTGCAATGTCAAGTGTACGGCATCACCCATGAAGTCTTCTCATCACCTCCCCCAACCCCAAAGTTGAGCTGAAATTTAATCAAGGCTTTGGAGCGATAGGCATGATGTGATTTGAAGTTTGGGTCCAGTAGCCAATGACCAGGAAAGAATTCTTGAGATGTTTTTAGTACAAAAAGGTGATTTTATTATATCACAAGGACAAAGACCCACGGGCAGAGAGAGCTGCACCTGCGAGTGTGAGGTGTGACTGACTATATACTTTTAAGTTTGTGGAAGGAGGGGAGGGAGAGATAACATTAAGTTTTTAAGGAATTTCTATATGCTGAAAGCAAGGTCTTACAGAACCTTGAAGATTTAGCTACTGTCAAGATAAGGTAGCTTTTAGTCTTTAATAAAACATAAACATTGAGGCATTAAGGCGGCCATGATTCCTTGAGGAATGTCAGGTTCTGAGTGTTTCAGGTATCAGTGTGCTGCAAGCTGTAAGGAGATTTCATTTAAGCTACATTTCTCTTTGTCTTCCTCACCGTTTTTCCCCCTGAACAGTTTTGACCCTTCAATCTTTAAGGTTGTTTAGGGTAAAAGGTCTTACCTTTTGTAACTTCTTCCTGCTGAATAGGGGCATAGAGATGTCCCTACCTATAAGTCAGCATGGGTCAGTTGAGGATGTAGGAGTTATGAAAGGTAGAGGCAGTCGAATCCAAGGTAGACAGCATATATGAATCTCCCTGAGTAAAAAGGATCATCTGTTGACGTGCAGTTACTGTAGTGATGGAGTCTCGGCACCAAGCGAAAAAACACTGAAGAAGACAACGTGTTAGAATTAAAATGGCTATAAGAATGAGAAGTCCAACAAAGAGACCCTTAATAGTTGACCATAATCCCCCTCCAAACCAGGAACTTAACCTAATCATTGAAAGAGGGAAGGATTCTTATAGAGCCTCAATTTAAATACTCATATCTTCTAGTAGTCCTGTGACATTTTAATGACAATCTGGGATGTATACACAGCATTCTGTTTTAATAATGGCACATGTACCTCCTTGTGCTGCTGTTAGGATGTCTAAAGCCATTCTATTTTGTAGAACTGCTTTGAGCATTTGTGTGACCTCATTATTAAGTAAGGAGATGCTATTTTGTGAATCATTGAGTGCTTTTATGGTGTATTTATTAAGAGCCTCCATATGCCAAATTACGCTTTCCAGCCCTACAGATGGAATAAAAATGGATGCCAGATGGTCATACCAATGAAAACCAGATCATGTCCACCTCTGTCTTAAATTGGGAAGATAAGCTGGGGTAGTGATGGTTTTGGTAACGCACCCATGAATCCAGGCAAAACCTAAGGTGCAACAACCTATCCACCCTAGAGGAAGCCAGGGCCATATGTTAGTTCCACATAACCAGTGGGTTCTGTTTGGGACTAACCATCTGATTCCAGGTCACCTTATCTAATCAGCAGCAAACCAGTTGGTAGCGTGGAGTACAATGGTTTGAGAACATGTTTCTAGTGATAGCCATCCTAAATGGCATGTGCTATTCGCCCAGGTATCATCTGTATGATTTTTTTTGCTCCCAGCATAAAATTGCCTTTTGACTGAGCTGTCTAATGGTTGGTGTGAGCCATAAGTATGTATCCCAAATTTGATATATAACATCCTCAGTATAGCATAAGTAGAGTTTTGTAACTTAGGCGCTCATTGGTGGGGATCAGTTTGTGGGCTTGTAAAGTCAGTTAATATTTTAATAGTTTGAGAGTATGAAAAAGTCTGGTTATGTCCTGGTAAATTCCATGTCATATTGATCATGGGCCAAGAAGAAACATTCTGATTAGTGATAGATTTATCACAAAACAGGATATCATATATTATTTCTGAAGTGTAAGTATATAGAGAGTGCCAACCCGTGCCTTGTAAAGGAAAAACCCACGAGGGAAACCCAGATGTATTTGACATGGACAAAACCCCACATATCCAACAAGCTGTTTGATTTTGTAGCTCAGCATAATGCTGTGCCCATTGTAGAAAGGAATCGTCTGTTAAGATGGGTGAACAGAGGGACGCCTGGGTGGCTCAGTCAGTTAAGCATCTGCCTTCAGCTCAGGTCATGATCCCAGGGTCCTGGGTCAAGTCCCACATCGGGCTCCCTGATCAGCAGGAAGCCTGCTTCTCCCTCTCCCTCTGCTTCTCCCCCTGCTTGTGCTCTCTCTCTCTCTCTCTGATTAATAATAAAATCTTTGTTTTTTTTTAAAGATAGGTGAACATACAACCTCCATCGTCATTTGAGTAGGAGTTTGAGATCTTCTACAGGTTTACAGGAGTAAGAAGGCACATTAATTTGCTCATGGGTTTCCTATGAAGGAGGTACAGATTTTATTCTAGATATGTGAGCCCAAGAAGAGTGTCCTTCTAATTGTACTGCAGTGGGAGTACATAATATGACCTGATATGGACCTTTCCATTTTGGATTTAAGTCCCCCACTGTATATGACTTCCAATATTTTAAATAAACCATGTCTCCACGACTTACATGGGGTAGACTTTCAGTTATAGTTAAATCAGGTTTGAGGAGCATGTGATCAGTATATTCATTAAGTAACTTACAAATTAAACCAGCCTTGAGTGAATAATTTAATAGAGCATTATAATCTTCATCTAATAACAGGTCCACTGTAAGAAATGGCTTTCCATATAATAAAAGAGCTAAATCCTATAGGTTGGGAGCAGTTCTCATTCTGAGAAGTCCTATTGGTAAGAGAGTAACCCAACGTTCCTGGCGCTCTAAACTAAGTTTAGTTCGGTGCCACTTTAAAGTATGATTACTTTTTCCACGTTTCCAGAGGATTGTGGGTGCCAGGCTGAATGCAGAAGATACTTAATTTTTAAAGTTTGTGCTATTTGTTGGGTTATTTGTGCAGGGAAAGAAGGGCGATTATCACTCTGAAGGGATCGTGGAAGGCCAAATCTAGGAATAATTTCTCACAACAAAACTTTGGTTACTTCCATGGGCCTTTCAGTTTTATAGAAAAAGGCCTCGACCCATCCAGTGAATGTATCAACAAACACTAGTAGGAATTTATAGCCTTTGCAAGGAAGCATTTGTGTGCAATCAAGCTGCCAGTCCTCTCCTGGATATGTTCCATGCCTTTGGACTGGTTTTAAAAGTGTGTGTGGGGGGGGAACTGCACCTTCCAGATTTACTTGTGCACCAACAATACAGGATGGGCAAACCTGTTTCGTTGTAGCTGTTAAGTTCATTCCAGGAAATATATTTTAAATTAAATGTCCTAAAGCACTTTTGCCCAAATGAGTCACCTGGTGAAAACCCTGTATTACCTTCCATTGGTTATTTTTGGGTATAAAGATTTTCCCCTCATCATTAACAAGCCAGTCCTGCATATTTTTTGAATATCCTCATTCCGGGCTATGTGAATTTCTTGGTCTCAATAAACA
The DNA here is from genome assembly GCF_004348235.1 of Phoca vitulina. Taxonomy (NCBI): domain Eukaryota; kingdom Metazoa; phylum Chordata; class Mammalia; order Carnivora; family Phocidae; genus Phoca; species Phoca vitulina. The sequence goes on along the minus strand of NW_022589704.1, from coordinate 34,639,662 downwards.
AGAGTTATGGGCTTTATTGGAGTTAAGACTGGTATAAGACTTCATATTTGTTTATTTTGTGCTGCTTGCTTGGCTACATGGTCTGCCAAATTATTTCCTTTAGATTCTGAAGTCATATCCTTTTGGTGTCCTCTGAGGTGAATTATAGCAACCTCCTTAGGTAGGTGTACAGCCTCATTCCAGGCCCATATTTGGGGAGTTATGACCTGATAATAATCCCCTTTCCTTCCAAATTGGGCAGGTAGCACCAAGAAAGCATATTTGGAGTCAGTATAAATATTAATTTTTAGGCCTTTTACAGTTGAAGAGCACAGGTAAGTGCCATTAATTCAGCCTTTTGAGCAGAAGCATTTGTTGGAAGGGCTTTTGCCTCAATGGTCTTAATTAAGCTAACTATAGCACATCCAGCTTTTCTTTCTCCCTTATCCAGGAAAGTACTGCCATCAGCAAACCAACTCTCCTCTGCATTTTCAAAAGGGGAATCTTTTAAATCTGGTCCACTAGAACGAACAAGATCGATAATTTCTGAGCAGTCATGTTCTAACATAGAAGTACGATGCTTAGGTCCAGGCATAGGGGTAGCTGGGGTTCAAGTTTGACAGGTTGGAGCTATTATTTCAGGTCTGTCTAAAAGTATAGGCTGGTATCTGGTAAGTGGGCCTCCCAACATCTGTCGGTGGCCCTTGGGCTCTTTGGACCTAATGTGGGGTCATCGCTGTCAAGGCCTGTCCCAGAGTGAGTTGTGAGGCTTCTTCCACCACGAGGGCTGTTGCAGCCACCGCTTGAAGACAAGCCAGCCTTGTGTTACATTATCAAGTGACTTTGGTCTGGTTTCATTTCCTCACTTCTGGGTAAGAACTCCCAAAGCTTGTCCCTGTTTTTTGCAACATATGAAGTGAAATGTTTTTCTGAATTTGGTAAAGCCAAACCTGGCACTGACAAAAGCTTACTTTTTAATGTTTGAAGGACTTGTCTGCTGGGCTTTAGTCCTGAGTGAAGTTCCTCATCAGGGCCTTTAATTGAATCATACAATGGTTTGGCTAAGAGCCCAAATCTAGGAGTCCACAGGTGGCAAAAACCTGCCATACCTAGGAAAGTACAGAGTTGTTTTTTTTGTAGGTGGGTGTCCAAGCCTTTTTTTTCTGTCAGTAGACAGGGTACGATGACCTGGTGTTAGCTCATATCCCAAATATTATACTTTCTGTTTAGATATTTGCACCTTTTTAGGGGAGACACAATACCCTCTGCCAAGAAGTTAAGTAAAGTTATAGAATTACTAACAGACATTTCTGTTGTGGAACTACAGATTAAAATGTCATCCACATATTGGATTATAGTCTCTTGAGGCATGGAGAGATCACGGAGGTCTTTACTAAGGGCAGCCCGGAGCAAGTGAGGACTGTCTCTAAACCCCTGTGGCAAGACTGTCCAAGTTCATTGAGCAGCCTGTGAGCTTGAAGTTGAGGCTCATTCAAAGGCAAATAGTGGCTGTGTTTCCTCACATAGAGGGATGCAAAAGAAGGTGTCTTTTTTTTTTAGACTGGAAAATTAAACTGCTGGAGCAGAGAGCGTGGATCCTCAGCCAGCTCCTTGGCACACCTCCTCAAGAAGGTGTCTTTTAAATCAAGTACTGAAAAACAGCTGGTATCACCAGGGGCCTGTGTGAGAATAGTGTATGGATTTGGCACTATGGGATGAGTAATAGCTCTTAAATCTTTACCATCTGATATTCCCCGTTTGGCTTGTTTACTGGTAAAATTGGAGTGTTATAAGGAGATTGACAAGGCTTTAAAATACCATGTTTGAGAAACTTATCAATAAGTGGTTGTAACCCAGCTTTTGCCACAGGTTTTAAGGGATATTGGTTTTTCTGAAGTCTAATGGCTGGGCCCTTCAAGGTCACTTTCACTGGCTGGGCTTTACGAGCCAGTCCTGGGACATCACCATCCCAGACCTGTGCGTTTACTTTCTTCCAGATATTAGGAGGGATATCAGGATATCAGGATATCAGGGATATAAGGACGGATATCAGGGTAAGGTGTTAGTTCTCCAGGTGTTAAAGAAAACAAGCCACCCTCCTCTTTAGTAAGAGCAAACGTGCTTCCCAGTTTATACATTACATCTTGTCCAAGGAATGGAGTGGGACCAGACAGAAGGACCAGAAAAAACATGAGTAACCAACTGACTTTTGTATTCACAGGTTAAAGGCATTGCCTGGAGGCATGTTTTAGGTTCCCTTCTATGCTAACAATTTTATGGCTAGAAAGACAAGTTGGGCCAGAGTGCTGAATAAAAACAGAGTAAGTGGCTCCTGTAGGGATACGAAAATTGACAGACTTACCTTCCACATCCAGGATAACCCGGGGCTGGGTCATCTTGATGTCACAGGGAGCCGGACCAGCCTCAGGGTCCTGTCACGGGAGATCCTCTGATTCCTGCTCTCGGGCGGGGAAGTGAGTTCCTGTCTTCCTCTCTCTCTGGAGACGGTCTCTCTTCCAATCCCCCTGCCCTTTTTTTTACAGACAGGACATGGCCCTGGGGGAGGAGCTTGTTTAGACATTCTTTGCTCCAATGTCCGGTCTGATCACATCCATAGCACGGGGTCCTACCTGGTCCTGTGTCTGATATCGGGTTTTCCTTTGGCCCCTGGTTAGTCTGGTGTTGTGGGGGTTCCGCAATAGCACCAGCCAATATTTGAGCCTGTATCTTACCCTGCAATTTAGCTCTCTGGTCCTTTTCTTGCTTTAAGGCCACATCTCTATTAACAAAGACTCCAGTAGCTACCTCTAGTAGGCGCTGGGTGGGAGTTTGAGGGCCTAAAGCCATTCTAGTCAGTTTTCGGCAGGTGTCAGGTACTGACTGACTTATAAAATGCATGTTTAATACAGTTGTTCCCTCAGGTGACGTTGGGTCCAGGTTTGTGTATTTATGGATGGCTTAGAGAATCCTTTTTTCATTCCTTCTATTAATCAAATGATCATATGGTCTCCTCTCTCCTTCCCAGTCTATCTAATTCCAGTGTGGCTCGGTATTTGGGACAACAGCCCCAACCCCCCACCCCCCCCCCAATCAGATAATATTCCCTATCTCTTGTTGCAAGTTCATCAGCAAACTCTCCAGCCCACATACAGTTCTCTTCCTTAGGAGTGCAACGTGTTAATATGATGTATCCATCCTGCCAGGTCAAATATAATAATAGAGAATTGTTGCCCTCAATAAACTGAGAAGGGTTTTCAGAATATCATCCTAATTGTTTTATCTGAGCCAGGTCTGCCATGGGGAATGGGACGTGGACTCTAATTGTGTCCATTTCTCTATTAGCAACTTCCTTAAGAGGATGCATTCCAGATTTAGGTGGAACTCCTGGAAGATAGGGAGTTCTGCTCCTGGTATGTCCAGCTGGGCTGGGAGGAGTGGGGTCTTGGGGTTTATAAGGAGGAAGGATAGTAACAGAGCCAATGTCGTCTTTGTTTGGACTAGCCAGTGATTTCTCCAATACCGCAGGTTTGTTAGGAAGAATGGGCCTATTGAGATGATCATCATCCGATATGTCGAGGGGGTTTATTAACCTGGTTGGTGGTTAAACACATTCTGAAAGAAGCCCTTAGGTCAGGATCCTGATTTAGGGCCATGAAGGCCTGAATATAGGGTACCTCTCAGTCCATTTGCCCTGTTTCTTGCAGAAGAGATCTAACTGATAGATCATATTGAAGCTTAATGTCCCATTAATGGGCCATTTTTCCTCATCTCTGAAGGAGTACTGAAGCCATATGATGTTGCAGAAGATGATCAGTTTTTTCTTTCTTAGATCTTGCAATCCAACTTGATTCCAGTGGGTTAAAAGGCATCCCAAGGGAGAACCCTTGGGGACTGAAGAAGATCCCATGTTCCTAGAAAAGTAAAGAAGGTGCATTACCAAAAATCCCCCCTGACTCCCACACAGGATATATTAGAGGTTCCTGCTCTCAAAGCAACCAGAGGCCTCCCTTGAACAAAATCACTATTGATCACCACCCTGCCATAAAGGCCTCATAAGAGGGATTGCTGGCATCCCCCCCCCCACACTTCCCCATTGCATTCTAGACTACAAATGTGTGCCAGTGAATGGACCAAAATACGGTGCCGTGTCTTGCCATGAAGACCCCGCCATTTTTAACTCATGGAAAACACTAGAGAAGTTTTACAAGGGGAAATGACCCAATGTTGTAACTTAAGTAGTTAGTAGGGGACAGTGATGAAAAATAGTAAAGATAGAAATCCACATGATCTAAGTGACATTCCAACACATATAGTCCTTACAGCCAACTTCCCTAGGAAACAGTCCCTGGTTGGGTTTTAATTCAATTGGGTACTGGTTTCGGCCGGCTCCACGCGGAGATCTGGCAGCCAGAAGATATGAAGGGGATCACATTAGACCAATGAGGAGCCATCCTAGCGACTTAGGTGGCTGTCCTGTGCCCAAAAGACAATTCTTTGTAAGAATAGGAATAAGGGCACCTGGGTGGCTCAGTTGGTTAAGTGGCCGACTCTTGGTTTTGGCTCAGGTCATGATTTCAGGGTCGTGAGATCGAGTCCTGCTTCCGGCTCCCGCTCAGCAGGGAGTCTGCTTGAGGTTCTTTCTCTCCCTTTTTCTCTGCCCCACCCCCTCAAATAATTTTTTTTTAAAGAATAGGAATAAAGAGAGGGCATCACGTTTCTGGGTCTTTTTTTTTTTTTAAAGATTTTATTTATTTATTTGACAGAGAGAGACACACCGAGAGAGGGAACACAAGCAGGGGGAGTGGGAGAGGGAGAAGCAGGCTTCCCGCTGAGCAGGGAGCCCCACGCGGGGCTCGATCTCAGGACCCTGGGATCATGACCTGAGCTGAAGGCAGACGCCTAACGACTAAGCCACCCAGGCGCCCCAAGTTTCTGGGTCTTATTACCATTCCAGCCATTTGCCTGGAAGCCAAAAGGCAGGGAGGCCTCTGTTCCTCCCTGTAGAGTAGCTATGGGCTAGACGAATATAGCCCAAGTAATTGACGTGGAAGTGTTCCAATAAGACCATACTTTGAAAAGCCCCTGAAATGAAAGTAAAGGGAGAGGAAAGGAAGTACTCACCAAGTTTGCACCAAGGCTTGGAATCCAGATGAGAAGATTTGAGCCCCACATTGGGTGCCAAAATGATGTGATTTGAAGTTTGGGTTCAGTAGCAAATGACCAGGAAAGAATTCTTGTGATGTTTTTAATACAAAGAGGTGATTTTATTATAGCACAGGGACAGGACCCGCGGGCAGAGAGAGCTGCACCTGCGAGTGTGAGGAGTGACTGACAATATAGTTTTAAGTTTGTGGAGGGAGGGGAGGGAGAGATAACATTAAGTTTTTAAAGAATTTCTATATGCTGAAAGCAAGGTCTTACAGAACCTTGAAGATTTAGCTACTGTCAAGATAAGGTTGCTTTTAGGCTTCAATAAAACATAAACATTGAGGCATTAAGGCGGCCATGATTCCTTGAGGAATGTCAGGCTCTGAGTGTTTCAGGTATCAGTGTGCTGCAAGCTGTAAGGAGATTTCATTTAGGCCACATATCTCTTGCCTTTGTTTTCCTCATCAGGCACAGTATATACGTAGTAAGTAGGGTGGAAGAACAAAGAACACCAGAAGAAGCAATCAGCCATTATAAAATGTGGTGCATTCTATAGGACAACTGACCGGACATGTTAATAGCATAAGAAGGGGGAGTGGGTGAAGGGACTGTTGTAGATTAAAACAGACTGAAGAGACAACAAAAAATACATTGAATAGCCTTTGTTTGATTCAAAGAAATCAAATGTAAAAGGACTTTTTTGGATGCTGGGAAATTTTCAGGATATTAAGAAAATATTTTGTGAGGTGTGAACATGGCATTTCGAGTAAAGAAATGTCTTTTTAAAAAATGTATGCTAAAGTACTTAGGGATAAAGTAACATTCCTGAGATTGGCTTTAAAATACTCCAGAAGGGGCGCCTGGGTGGCTCAGATGGTTAAGCATCTGTCTTCGGCTCAGGTCATGATCCCAGGTCTCGCTGCTCAGCAGGGAGCCTGCTTCTCCCTCTCCTTCTACTGCTCCCCCTGGTTGTGCTCTCTCACCCTCTCTGTAAAATAAATAAAATCTTTAAAAAAAAAACTCCAGAAAAAGTTAAGTGAATATGGCAAAATGTTGACCATTTTCAGAGCTCAATGAGGTATATGGCGACGCTAGTTGTACTCCTCACTTTTATGTACTAACTTTGGAAATTTTCACAAAATTTTGTGTTCACATAAACGAAATGACATGGGAAAGTGTTCCAGGTATATTTTTTAAAAGATGTTTTATTATTTATTTGAGAGAGAGAGAGAGCAAGTGGGGGGAGGAGCAGAGAGAGAGGGACAAGTGGACTCTGTGCTGAGGGCCAGCCGGACCAGGGGCTCCATCTCATGACCCTGAGATCATGAGGAGAGCTGAAATCAAGAATTGGAGGCTTAACCAACTGAGCCACCCAGGTGCCCCAGTGTTCTAGGCATATTAAATGAAAACAAGTGTGGAAAATAACTAGTTTGGTTCTATTTGAGTTTTTAAAAGGAGTTACAGGCAGATTCCAAAAATGTAAAGATAGACCCAAAAATTAATACTGGTAAATTCTAAGTTGTAGGCTTACAGATAATTTTTGTATTTATGCTTTTCAGTATTTTCCAAGTTGCCTTTAAAAAAAAGTTTTCCAAGATTTTTATATCTCTGTTCATATTTACCAGATAAACTGTTGTTATTTACTGGATAGACTGTGAATAGTGATGAAGCTTAAAAAAAAAAAAAAGGTGTATCTCTATATCAAGGTAGCTCTTGATTTTAAAAAATAAACTTGGATAGTTATTTCTAAAACTGTAAGATAAAGTTGTAAAACCACCGGTTGTCCTTAAGCTCCTTTCCTGCAAAGTTGGAATGCATGGGATTGTTTTATGAGGACTGCACCAGGTGTGGTGGGAGCGTGGTGGGAGCAGTGGCACAAAAAACGGCTTGTTCCCGAACTGCACATCTGGCTGGAAAGCCACTTAAAACCCGCACCAATGAAAGACGCCCAAAGAGACGCCGCAGGACCTGCCGCACCGGCCGAGAGGCGGAGAGCGCGGCGCGGACGCGGGGAGTCGGCGCGAGGAGGGGCAGCTCCCGCCCATGATCTCGGCGGCCGGAGCGCTCGCGTGACGTCCTGGGAGCCGGGCAGCTTTTCCCCGCCAGGCGCACGGCATTTTAGGTCTTCAGCGGAACTCTCTCCCTGGGACTTGGCTGCCGGGTAGGCTCCGCCGGCAGCGCAGTCGGCGACCCCGGGGCCCGGTGCGAGGCCGCGTCCCGCCAGCATGGACCGGGCGGCGGAGCTGCTCTTCTACGTGAACGGCCGCAAGGTGAGCGCGCTCGCGGCGGCTTCTGGCCTCCGGGCCGCTGTGCCCCCGCGCGCCCCTCCGCCCCCACCCGGCAGGTGCAGGGTGTGCTTTCCCGACCGCCCTGGCGCTCCGGCCCCACTCGCCGGGGTTCCTTTTCCTTCTCCTTCCGAGCCCGCTGACCACCGACCTCAGCCGCCCCACCCCGCAAACAGGAGGAGAAATGGCTGTTCTTCCTCGTCGGGGTCAGCGCTGCCCAACCTTCCCCCTCAAACCCGCAGATAACGGAACGTCCGGGTAGACGGGGAGCAGACTATAGACGGCTGAGCCTGGGCTCTCGGCTCTCCCGTGTCTGCATGAGCAGAGAGCGGCTTAGACCAGAAGGACGAACGAATTCAAACCACTCTTACCGTTTCTCAGGTGAGGCAGTTGTGACTTGCTCCAGTCACAGCAAGTTCCTGGCAGAGCTGAACCCAGAGCCGGGTTCTGGGGACTTGGAGGTCCTCCCTGCGTCCGCTGTGATGCGGCGTCTGTGCTCGCAGAAACCGGGCTGGCTCTGCAGAGCCTCGGCGAGAGTTCCGGCAGTGCTCAACCTTGGAGCGCTGCAAAGCCCCTGGGCGTCCTTGAAAACACCCCTCACTCCCAACGTGGCCATAAACTGCGTTCACTCAACGCTGTCCCAGCCTATTGGCACCACTTTGCAAGGGAGAAACTGAGGCAGGAAGGAAAAAGGGCTTCCTTAAGAGATGACAACCAAGCAGGGGCCATGCTCCCTGCCCTTCCACAGTGCCAACACCCTCAGAGCCAGCGGTGAGCCCTGCTTCTGGGTCTAGGGGAGCCAAACACTTTCCCCGACTGACTGGCGCCAGGAACGCACCAAGAAGCTGAGGTCTCACTGGAGGCCTGTTCTAAGGCCCTGATGGTATTTTTGCACTTGTGGTTTTGTAGTATTTTTCTTAAAGAGGACCCCTCCCCCAAATGGTACAAGTTCTAGGCCCCACAAAACCTTCCTTTGACCCTGTTGCCTGGGTTCCACACTGGGTAACATGAGCTTGTTATTCCTGATCTGTAATGGGGGCTCTTAGGATCCCCTCAGAGGACTACTGTGAGGGTAAAAATTGGCAGTGGGATGAAGTGTTAGCGTTATGTCATTCTTTCTTTGCATGACTGAATGGCATAGCAAACAAAACTCTGGCCTTTTTATTTAGACAAACAAGGATTCAATTCCAGCTCTCTTACTGTGATGCCCTAAACTTTTAGAGCTCCAGGTCCTCTGTTAAAAAGGGATACTGCTACTTAGATCAAGTGATAATGCATTATTTAATTTGTTTGTTAAGGGTCTACTCTAGAAGGCAGTGTTCCAGTGTTCTCAGGGGATGCAACAGAACACAGAAATGACAAAGTCCCTGCTTGCATGGAGTTTACATTGTGCTGGGGAGGCAGACAGCAAGCACATAAGCAAGTGGAAATGTATGTCAGGCAGTGATAAGTGCTAGGACAGAACATAGAGCAGAGTGAACAGGAGCTGATATTTTAAGTGGGATGGATGTTTAGGGCTCTCTGAAAGAGTGACATTTGAGCAATGACAAATATGAAGTGAGGAGCAAACATCTGAGGGAAGTATCCCCAATGGAGGGAATGGGGGTGCAAAGATCCTCGACATGGGGATTTCTGCATGCTAAGGGATAGCAAGGAGGGTGGTGGGGCTGGAGATGTGGCCAGGGGCCAGATTGCTAGGGCTTTGTAGGTGATGGTAAGGATTCTGGTTAAACAAGGAAACTGGTTTTTGAGTCTATCTTCTTCCTCATCCTCCCTTCCCTGCCCTCAAACAAACTCCGGTTGGATTTTTAACATAATGGCTAACAACAGTTTGTGCTCTATTGATTTTTAAAAATAGATAAGCTGGTTCTTATCTATGGGCTCATTTTTATCTATGGGTCAAATGTCCTGTGATCATTTGGAAAGTACACTCTAAAGATATCGATTCAATTTTTGCAGTTGCCCTTTTAAAAGAAATCATGCCACTCTTCCCCTTTCCTCCTCCTCCTTCTCCTCCTCCTCCCGTCCAGATTGTTAGGTGTGTGTGTCAGTCCCGGCAAGCAATCCTGATTGCCACATACATAGAATTAGAATAAAGTTTCTGGTTCAGAGGATGAGGGGCTGTTGAGAAAAGTGAGAGAGAGAAACCACCAGGGAAAAGGGCTCTTAAGGTCAAACATGACCTCTGGGATTAAAAACTTGCCTCTGAGGCCCTCTGCCCACTGTTTAGTTGAATTATTTGGGTTCTTTTGGTGTTGAGTTGTATTAAGTTCTTTATATATTTTGGATAGCAATCCCTTATCAGATATACCATTTGCAAATACCTTCTCTCATTCACCCGGTTGCCTTTGTGTTTTTTCGATGGTTTCCTTTGCTATGCAAAAGGTTTTTGTTTGTTTGTTTGTTTGTTTGTTTTTGCTGTAATCTCAGTAGTTTATTTTTGCTTTTATTTTCCTTACCTGAAGAGACATATCTAGAAAAACGCTGCTGAGGCAGATGTCCAAGAGATTACAGCCTGTGTCTTCTTCTAGGAGTTTTATGGTTTCAGGTTTTGCATTAAGGTCTTTTATCCATTTTGAATTTATGTTTGTGTATGGTGTAACAAGTGGTCCAGTTTCATTCTTTTGCATGTAGCTGTCCAGTTTCCCCAATACCATTTATTGAAAAGACTGTCTTTTCCCCATTATATATTCTCTCCCACTTTCTCCTAGCTTCATTGATCATATAAGCATGAGTTTATTTCTGGGCTCTCTATTCTGTTCTATTTACCTATGTGTCTATTTAGTGTCGGTACCTTATATTTGATTGCTACACCTTTGTGGTATATCATGAAATCTTGGATTGTGGTATCTCCAGCTTTGCTTTTTTCTTCTCAAGATTGCTTTGGCTATTTTGAAATAAGTCATATAGAGAAAGACAAATACCATGTGGAATCTTAAAAAAGCAAACAAACAAAAACAGAAACAGAATCATAAAGTAGAGAACAAACTGGTGGTTGCCTAAGGGGAAGGGGCTGGAGGGACGGGCAAAATAGGTGAGGAAAATTAAGTATAAACTTCCAGTTAAGAAATAAATAAGTTACAGAGATGAAAAGTACAGCATAGGCAATATAGTCAGTGATATTGTAATAACACTGTATGATGACAGATGGTGACCACACTCATTTGGTGAGCACTGAGTAACGTATAGAATTGTATAGAAGCCAGTTAGGAGACTCTAGGTGGTGTGATTAGCCTCCAGTCTGTGCTTTTTTGCAAAATCCCCTCAGGTCACCAAAAGGTGTCATCAGGCAGGGTCTGAGGCCATCAGGAGGGAAGGCCAGTGCATATTGGTCAGATAGCTAGTTGCAGAGAGATTTCGGAAATTTTACTTGCTCCAACAGGGGCCCCCAGAACAGGTGACCAACTTAACGTAGAGTATGAGGGAGGAAGAAGCCATAAATAAGTTATACCCCAGATGAACTCTGTAACACAGCTCAGGAACTAAAGCACGTTATTCTACAGGGCAGTGAGGTGTAGAAAGCAAAGGTGTGAGCTTTTGGAACTAGTTAGTCATGGGTTTGAGTCCTGTGCTCTCTACTCTGACACTTGGCAACTCTGTGGCCTCAGGCAAGTTGCTTAATATCTCTGAGCCTTAGTTTTCCCCCCGGCAAAATGGGGCTAATAACAGTAACTTCTCTCATGGAACTGAGATAAAGATTAAATTCCACGGAGAGCGGTTAGCAAGGTGCTTGGCACGCAGCAAGTACTCAATATGTAGAAATGATTATTAATATCTGCACCAGAAAATAATCTGCTTCATGTGCAGAGCCAGACCTGCCTGGAAGTGCCAAGGGGGCTGAAAATTAGTCATTGAGCATTATTTGCTCAAAAAAATGTAGGGTCTTGATATTAGTATAGGAAACTGGGATGAGCTGTCCATTAGCTAGTCTTTCTTTGGGTTCTTGGTCTGCAGAGCTGAGAAAGGAAATTTCTGGGGTGGTTATAATGATTCAAAGAAAAGTGGAGGGGGGCGGAGGTGGCTTAGGCAGGGAGAACCAACAATTAAGATGAATTTTAAAGCCACCAGAAGCTCAGTCAGAAGTGTCCTCCTTCTGTTGTAAGGATGCTGGGGGTTATTGCTCTTCTCTACTGGGTCCCACAAATACATCTCTTTCTTTCCTCTCCTGGTATGTCTCAGCCTTGTCCTTTCACACATATCTCATTCCCTTTCTTAGTTTCCATTCTTTCACCACTTTCTCGCCCCTCCTCATCTCCCTTCTATTTCTTCTTTCTGCCTCTGTCTTGGATGTGGTGAAGACCCCTCAGGTACTAGTCACTGGCCCGGTACAGAGGAAAGTGATTTCTCAATCTTGTGCAGTATGAACTTGAAATCTCACAGATGGCTGGTGGAGATATAGAAGGACAGATCCTTACAACGCTCAAGGCTGTACTGAGCCAGGAACATGTCATGACCCTGATCCAAGAACTGGCATCATCTTCCCAAACCAGAGTCAGCGAGAGTAACTCTGTTCCTCATTCCCTTCCCAGCCCCCAGCCACCAGCTTGGCCCTGATCTCACAGTTTCACTCCAAGACTGCCAGGACAGGGCGCATGCCATATCTCTGCTCCTACCTCCCCCTCCAAATAGGCCATCCACCAACTAAGAAAAATAAACACATTGCAAGCCAGGGGCACTTTGAGCAAGACTCCAATCTCTTGAGACATCTCTTAGAACAAGTACCCAAACAAGCAAGGCCTGCTTCTTCCAATGGACCTGCTTCCATTCCATTCCTTCCAAAAATATACAAATATCCCTCAAGCCTAAATGCTCTTCTTTACTATCTAAGCTACCCAGATCCTGTTTCGTTATTAAAATTGGGCTTCTGTAAAATTTACCATCGTATGTATTAACTAGGATTACTTTCAGCTGTGAATGGCACAAACTCAAAAAACAGTGATTCAAACAAGATACAGATCATTTTTACTTTACATAAAAGGATATCTTGGAGCTGGTCCAGAAGCTTCATGATGTCATCTGAGACCCAGACTTCTTCTTTTTCCTCTACAGCTGTTAATATATTGCCTTATGGTCTAGGATAGCTGCTGGAGTCCTAGCCATTTCATCCCTTTTCCAGGCAGCAGGAAGGAAGAAAGGGAAATGCATGCTGGGATACACAAGAAGCAGTTTCTGCCATCATTCTTGGCACTTCTCTGTTTTTCTTTCTTTTCTTCTGTTCAGATGCCCCAAGACTGTGAGAAATCCTTCCTTTCTCCTCAGTGTTCTCATGATTATTTATTAAAGTTAATTAACATTTATTATGTCCCTATGATATATCTCTAGCACCTAGCTCAGTGGTTGACACAAAGAAGAATAACAGAAGGTGGTGTCTCCCAGGATCAAGAGAGGCTTATACACACACAAATAAAATTATGATGCAGGGTACAGTGCTGCTACTCAATTCCAGTGTGTGGGTGGTTTCTCCCCACACCACCAAACAATTCCCTGACTCCTGAGTGTTTTACAATTCAACTCAGTTCTTACACTATCTACCCAGAGATAGCATCAGGTTCCATTAAAGGCTCAGTCCCACAAGAAGGCTCCTCCCTGCCTTCAAATGCCAATCATAAGTCCAGGTTGTTACCTATACTTGTGACTGACTGACTATAAACCGGATTTCCACAACCCCCTCCTTATGTTTGATTAATTTGCTAGAGTGGCTCGCAGAACTCAGGTAACCAGTTTACTCACTTGATTCCTGGTTTATTACAAAGGGTATTAAAGGCTATGAATCAACAGCCAAATGAAGCTATAGGATGAGGTCCAGAACAAAGGAGCTTCTGACCCCATGGAATTGGGATATGGCACAGGTAGCATATGGATGTGTTCTGGTTCACCAACTTGGAAGCTCTCTAAGCCCATCCTTTTGGGCTTTTATGGAGGCTTCATTATACAGGCGTGACTTATTAAATCGTTGGCCATTGGCAACTGATTTGACTTGCAGTCCCTCTCCCCTTTCTGGAGGTCAGGGGACAGGACCGAAAGTTCCAACCCTTTAATCACATAGTTGGTTCTTCTGGCAACCAGCCCCCGTTAGGTTAATTCCAAAAGTTATACCATTAACATAACAAAGACACCTTGATCACACTCAACACAAGAAATTCCAGGGATTTTAGGAGCTATGTACCAGGAACAATGGCTGAAGATAAAATATGTATTCCTAATTATAAGTCACAATGTCACATGGAGTCCACAAAGTTCTATGACAGATGTGTGGACATTGGCCATGGGAGCACAGAGGAAGCTGGTTACCTGGAGCAGAGGATGGAAAGGTATATTAGATGGCAGCACCCCACAGAAGAGAACACTTGAGCAGGGCTTTGAATGATGTACAAAATTCTGCCAAGTAAAGAAGATAGGGAGGACTTTTAGAAGGAATCCTATATCCAAAATGTAGTGAAGGGTGAAAGTCCTGCCAGCCCAGCCAGTTCTCCCATGTGACCAGTGTTAAAGATACACGGGTTGAGTGGCAGGAGAAGGTGGGCAGTCTGTCAAAAAGGCCTTGTAGGCTATGCCAAGGAGTTTGAATTTCTTCTTGTATTCCAGGAACTCTAGAATATAAATTTCCCTAAGACACATTCAGTGTGCTCATTAATCATGCACCTTTTCTTGGTCTTTCTCCCAGAAATTCTGATTCCATAGGGATGTCATTTTAACAGGCACCCTGAATGATTCAGGAATTCCCAGCATGGTGGTTTGGCAGCCAGGAGGCAGTGTTGAATTAAAGCAGATACAGATGATGATCAGGCTTGGATTTTAAAGAGGTCATTCCAGTAGTGGTATAAAGAGTGGTATTGTGGGTGCCAAGAATGGAGGCAGGAGACACGTTAGACAGCTCTGATAATTGTTCTGGCAAGAAGTAGTGAGTGTTGAGGAGTGACAGTAGAAGTGCAGGGTGTTTAGAGAATCATTTTGAAAGTATGAGTGACAGGACTTGGTGACACTGATTGTGGTGGATTGAAAGAAATAAAAAGTTGAGAATAGCTCAGGTTTTTAAGCTGGGATGACTTAGCAGATGGTGAGGTTATTAAACAAGTTAGTGAAAAGAAGGGAAAGAATAAGTTTGGGAAATAAAATAGTTTCATTTGAGGGCCTATTGAGTTTGGGATGCCTGGAAGGGCACTTAATTTTTTTTTTTTTTTTTTTTGTATTACAGTTTGGGTGTGTGTACCCCCCTGAAACACACACAGACAATCCCACCTCTCACTATATTGCAGACTCCTCTAGGGCACAGATCTGACCTTGGAAATTGGCATATGTTTCACTTTCCCTGGCATATGGCTACTTAGAATTGAGGGTGAGGAGGCATCCATAGAATAAGCATATGTCCCCTCCTCACCTACTTCCCAAAAGGGTAGCAGAATAACACGGTGAAAGATGAACTCTACTTCTGAGATTGTGAAGCAAATCATGGTTCTCTTTGTTCTGTGACTAAAAGAAGTACAGAGTTTTAATCAAAAAAGAGAAAACATGATCACTTTGGGGAACATAACCAATCATGACATTTCGGTCATGCCATCCCTTGGGTGTTGCTGTCCTATTGCTGTGCTGCTAGGCTGCCCACACAAACCCGCTTCTTAAGTGTATCCTTTCTTGCACATCTTTGGATTACTTGGCATATACATTTTATCTTCTCTTGTGTTTCTTTGATCTGGGGGTCATGGTTGGTTGTGTTCTCTTCCTGAAAACTGTAATTCAGGGTGCCTGGGTGGCTCAGTCATTAAGCGTTTGCCTTCGGCTCGGGTCATGGTCCCGGGTCCTGGGATGGAGTCCCGCATCGGGCTCCCTGCTCGGCGGGAAGCCTGCTTCTCCCTCTCCCACTCCCCCTGCTTGTGCATTCGCGCGCTCTCTCTCTCTCTCTGTCAAAAAATAAAATCTTAAAAAAAAAACTGTAATTCTTCAGCCATGATAAACAAGATTTTTTTAAAAAAATTATATCAGTATCTCAATATTCTATTCCAGCAGCCACCCCCTACCTCTTTCTTCCCTATTCTGTTCTACTAATGTCTTTTCACTGACCTGTTTCAGACTTTCTGGGAGAAGCTGGGCAGGCATCACTAGTGTTCCTGTTGGTAGAAACAACGCCTGCATTAGAAAACAGTGAAAATTCAGGACAAAGGACAGCGGCAAAGTGGTGTTGGGGCTCCAGATTTCAACTTTACTCTTAAGAGAGATGATTTGTATATCACAGGTGTTCCATAAACATTAAATCAAATTGAAAATATGAGTAGAAGAGTTCATTAATGTGCACTGCCATCAAATTAGCATGAGCTTGCCCGTGTGAATATTACACCAGCTCTCTCAACTTTATGTACATAACTCTCTTCTTTTCCTTTTGGTACAGGTAATAGAAAAAAATGTTGATCCTGAAACAATGCTGTTACCATATCTGAGGAAGAAGCGTATCCTTTTCTTTGCTTTGAGTGTGTGCGTGTGTGTGTGTATAGTGCTGATATCCTCATCAGGTGATGTTTCAAATATCTTTTTAGAGCCGCACTGAGTCCTATTCCCTACCATTATGATTTTATGTTCTTCTTTAAGAAAGTCCTACATTTTAGTTTTGTAGGCAGTGCACAGTTGTGGCTGTCAGAAGAACCAAATTCTTTCTAATCTCTGTTTTGGCACTAAATACGTTTTATAAAATGGAGAAACTAGCAGTGGGAATTAAAGCAAATCTTAAAAGGGCTTAATTAAGCATCCTTTAGAATTAAGAGTCACAATATTGACATTCCATCTTCAAGAACTAATCATCATGCCCATTAGGAAAAAAGAGCACAGAAATCTCCTGAAATGAAAGTAAAAGAACCATGGAGAAATTAAACCTGAAAATGTTACCTTAGAAAAACTTTGTAAATTTAAGTCATGTAAAGAATGGATTCTTAGCCTGCTATGCATGAACTCCAGTAGGCTTCCTGATGTCTATAGACTCCACTAACTTATCTGCAGAATTATGTGACAATGGGAATTTGTACATTTTTATTCCCTCTAGAGAGAATGAGACTCCCCAAAGAGTACACAACTCAAAAGGCATCAATGACAATGTTCTGGAAGTCATTCAAGATCTTTGGACGTAAAAACAATGGACGCTGATTTCCTGGTTATCCATGGTACTAATGTGTAATATTTAAGATTTGGTTCACTTGTGAGTTACAGAAAATCCCAAATCACAGTAAATAAGGTAGAAGTTAAAAGTTTACTCCTTTCTCATTGTGTTAGTTTCAGTTCTCTTGGAAGCAGACACCAGAAATGGGATTAAATGTGCAAGGGTTGTATTAGGAGAGATGCCTGAGTGAAAGGAAATAGTGAGGGAGCTAGAGAAGGCTCAGGGAGACATTAAACCACAATGCGAGTGCCACCTGTGAAGAAGAGTGGACGAGGAAGCTGAGTGGGAGGGTCCAAGGGTGCTGTGCAGTCTAAGGCATATTCATCAAAGCCATTGGGGGTGGCTGACAAGGACTCCATGTCTCTCCATAGAACTAAACCATTGGTGGGGAGCAACCCATGGGAGTCATGACCTCAATGAAAACTGGGGTGATAGAAATCAAAATGCAGCAGCTGGGTCTCTTGGTCATTTACCCTCCCATGTTGAAGGAGGTCTATGAAACACATTCTCATGGCTGTCACACTCACATAAAGGAATCCCAAAACTAGGTGGATTAGGGCTAGTAAAGCAGTGTCACAACCTTATTAGGGAGCCAAGCTCCTGAGTCTTGCTGCCCCACCCTCCTCAGCATGCACCTTTCTTCTCATGGTCAGAGATGACTAACTGAAGCGTAGCCATCATATCTGAACTCCAGAAAATAGGAGGTAAGGGATGACGGGGGCACCCCTCTCCTTTTGAGGACATTTTGTTCTGGAGGTCATACACAGCACTATGTAACCTCCCATTGGACAGCATTGTCATTAACCCCACCCAGCTGCAGAAGAGGCTGCGAAAATGTATTCTTTATTCTAGGCAACCACGTGTGTGACTAAAAATTGAAGTTTCTTTTACGAAAAAAGAATGAGAGAAGAGATATGAGCATACAAGTAACAGTTTCTGCCACCAGGAAGCAGAGAAATACAGTCAACATGGATAATAACACACAAATATTCCAAGAATGATTTACAATTCTACATTTTTCTTTGTATGTCATCAAAGATGCAGATAAGGATGAAGACAAATGTGCAATGTACTCATGCTTTCAAATATTCAGGCCTTTATACGTACAGACTCTTTTTTAAAGTTTGGCCCTGTTTTGGCAATGTGATGTCCAATTGTTTTGAGAGGGAGGAGACCAAATATAATGCACAAATGGAAATCAGGAATCCACAAGATTCTAAATAATAGCAGCTAAGGCATCATTTGAACTTAACTATATATTCAAGAGTCTTTTTGATGGTGGTGTCCTCTAAGGTCAGAGCTATTCTAGAAAGAATTTGAGAAAACACATTATCTTTAACTATGCCCTTCCCAGTCCGACTCACAGGAACTAAGTACGGCTGTGGAACAGGAGGCTGTGGCGCCTGCGCGGTGATGATATCGCGATACACCCCCACTGTCAGGAGCGTAAGGTAGCTCACCGCAAAATCCAGGCATGGTTGTATTTTTGAAGTCTTGAACTTTGTTTTATTCCTTCACTTGAGAAATATGGAGGAGCACCTACTATGCAACAAGAACTGTGCAGGCGCTGGGGGTACAACGATGAACAAGATAGACATGGTCCCCGGAATGTGAGTGGGTTAGAAAAAAAATGTACCATCAGTGAGGATAACATATGGTCAGAGAATCCCCTTTTGAAACTTGAAAGGCTGTCTGACTCCCTGTGCTGTCTGGGAAGGAAAGGAAGGGATGAAATAGCTGTGAAGAATAATGGCATCATCACACTTTTATATTACTGTTACAGCCTAATAACTGATGTCCTTGCTCCCAGCCTTGCCCCCTGCCCATATGATGAATTCCACACATCAGTCAGAAAGATCCCTTTCAAGTATAAAACACTCTCCTACTTAAAAATCACCAGTGGTTTCCCATTACATTTAACATCTTCTCTTTATGTTTGATATTTATCCTTCTTCAGGTTCACCAGTTTCTTGGATCTGTGGGTTGATGGCTCATATCAGCTTTGGAAACTTCTCAAGCCATCATCTCTTCAAATATTTACTCTCTTTCTTTCTCTTCCTCCCCTCCTCCCTCCCTCCTTCTCCCTCCCTTTATTCTCCCTCCCTTCCTTTGTCATTCCTCTTCTCTCTCCTCTCTCCCCACTCCTCTCTCTTGGGCTCCAACCATGCATATCTTAAACCATTTACATCATTCTGCAGATCTCAGATGAGGGCTAAGGATCTGAGCAGTGGTAAGATTTCAGAGATCTGCCTGTATTCCACAGCCAGGTCGCCTGCTTCCTGAACTCTGGGTGATCCCTCCCTGCTCTACAGCCTGGCTGCCCACTTTCTAGTTCACCAGGAATTTCTCTTTGCTCTCCCATCTCACTTCCATGCTTTGGGAGATCTCTTGCAGCCATGCCTCCCTGTCTTTAGCCTCTAAAGGATGGCAACTGCCCTACACTCTGTGAAGCCTGAGTGCTTACAGCTCTGTTCTCCTGCTTTCCCCCCAACCTTCCTCATCTAAGAGTCCATGTGCCTGGAGAGGTTTTTTTTGTAGCACTCCTTCCCTACCCTTAGTTTTAGGGTATTACCCTCAGCACTCAGTGGAGTTTGGTGGGGAAGAGTTTGGGGGAGAGTGCAGTCCAGCTTTGTATTTTAATTTGTTACATCAGCCCACATTAAAAATTTGTTGAAAATTGGTGTGGTTTCTCCCTACTCCTGTCTAAGGCAGATTCCGTCTCCTCCGCCCACGTCAGAGATGAGGACAGCTGTATCTCATCTCTCTTACAAAGGGCTTGTACTTAATAGGGTTTAGGTCATTTAAGTTTCTTTACATACTCAGCATCTGATGAGTTTTTTAAAAACTATAACTATATAGCTTATATGGCTTGTTTTGGTTTTTAGAATGAGAGTGAAGGTCTCTTACAAGTTTCTAAATGAAGCCTTACAATCACCTACCTTGTGTGTCTTTCAACCTGGAATTCTACCATTTCTCCTATATTCATTATGCTCCGACCTCACTGGCCTTCTTTCTGTCCCTAAACACCCCAAGCTCATTCCTGCCTCACGGCTTTTGCATGTGTTGTCCCTCTACCTGGAATGTTTGCTCCCAAACCTTCATGTCTGGCTCCTTCAAATTATTCATGTTCCAGCAAAAATGTTACATTATCAGCCCTCTTTGATCACCTTATAAATAGCAATGCCCACCTCACCTCTGCAACTCCTTATTCCCTTTGCCTGTGTCAATTTATTCATAGCACTTCTTACTATCTCAGTTTATGTATGTATGTATGGTCTATGTGTATATGTATTGTCTGTCTTCCCTCAACTAAAATATATACTCTACAAGGGCAGGAATTTTATCTGTCTTGTTGACCAATGAATCTTAGTGCCTCAAACTTTGCCTGGCACATAGTAGACACTCAATAAATATTTACGTTTAATTAATAAATGAATAATATTCTTCCAATCTTTCTTTCATGTGTGTATATATATATGGATGCAATACTGTTTAGAAACCTGTATATTTTGTTTCTAAAACATGTGCATGAGCTGAGGACAGGATGTATTTGCAAAGCCTGAGGCGTCATTCAAAACCTGCCATATTGGAAGTGCTGGGTGAATGCTCAGTCCTGCTTCCCCCTGGGTACAGTGTACTTTGTGCTTCTCTTTTGCATTCGGAAGCCATCATGCCGCCAATGCCTGTCTGATCCCCATCTGTTCTCTGCACGGGGCTGCTGTCACCACAGTAGAGGGCATAGGAAGCACCAAGACCAGGATTCATCCTGTTCAGGTGAGGCTGTGCTTCTTCCTCATAGGGTTTCTGAGCTTCAAAAAGCATGACAAGCCACAGAGGTTAATGCAGTAGAACAGTCTGAGCCCTGCTGCTTGGTCACCGCCCGTACATGAAACCGAGCTTGAGGCTGGGAGTGACACCTGGTGTGGCTGTGTTTTATAACTGATTGCTTAGAAATATGCCTTTGGAAGACTAGAAGACTTTTTCTTTTGGAAGAAAACCCTGATGTTGCTGTGTTTGGGTTTTTTTGTTCTAATTGGATGGGGCCTATCCGTCTTTCATCTTCCAAACTCAAAAAACAAGAGCTATATGCATTGAGGGTTATATATATATATTTTTTTTACAAAGTGGAAAATAACCGGACTTTAAAGCTGGATGAAAATCTCAGCTCCCAAAAAGATTTGTTAAATATAGGACTTGTTCAGAAGACAGATAATAGGAGTTTTGATAAATCTGGAGGCTTTTCTCCTTAAGGCAGTACTTTGTTAGAACTTTACCTCAAATGAAAGGGCACCTCAGACTCCTGACTCTTTAAATTATTTATATGTTGCCCATAAAAATGCTGTTGCTACTTGTTTTTATCTAGGTTAATGAAGGTCACTTATGAGGAGAGGATAGAAGAGAAAAAAGATAGAGACAACGTAGAGAATACCCAAACTTCACATTCCCTGGACTTGAAGGAATGTTGGGGACTGTTCGTTACCTCATTACCTAGAGGGAATGAATTCTGTCTGGACGCTCTTGTGGCATGTAACTGTTCCCAGCTGTGAGACATTCTTTCATTTAGTAGCTGCTGCTGAGCTCCTGGTGTTGCAATGTAGCCAGCAGACAGCTTCCAAAATGGGGTTGCACCTTTGAAGTTAGACTCCAAAGAGAAAGTGCTGGGAAGGAAAATGTTTGGTAGAGAAAGAGGCAATGTTTCCTTCTTGACTGTTTTCTGGATTAATGGTTGCACTTTGTAAACAAACGTCTACGTGCTGAAGTGATAGGGCCATCGTGGGCAGCTAGGCTTGGTTTGGTTTGGTTTTTTCAACGTGCACACACTTGGCTTCACTTCTCAGAGGGACCTAAAGGGGGTAAGCTTTGTTTCAGTGATTCCCATTCCGGACTACATATTGAAACCACCGGGGAATCCAAAAAATATATGTGTGTGCTCTTGGTGTGGGCTGCTTCTTGGGCCTTGGAAATTTTTAAGTTCCCCTGGTGATTCCAAAGGCTGAGAACCTTTAATGAAAGGTGAGGACCAGTAATCATAGCCACCCAGTCTGAGAAAAGGAGACATCTAGATGGGAAGGATTTTCCAGGGCCTCTTCTCCAATTTTATTGTGCAAACAAGTTGCCTGGGGATCTTGTCAAAGTGCAGGTTCTGATTTGGTGGGTCTGGGATAGGACCCAAGATTCTACATTTCTAAACTTGCTGTGCTTCCAGGAGAGGATCGCCAAGTGTCACGGCACGCAGTGTGGCTTCTGCACCCCTGGGATGGTGATGTCCATCTACACATTGCTGAGGAACCATCCAGAGCCCTCTCTGGAGCAGTTAACTGAGGCCCTTGGTGGTAGGTTATATGTATGTGTGCTTTTGTTTTTCAATAATGGTGATGGTAAAAGGTGAAGTTAGACACTCACCGTGTGCCACATGCTGTATTAATGCTGTATAAAGGTTGTCTCATTTACTCTTTATGATACCTGTGTAACATAGGCATTGTTACTGTCCCCATGTTGTAGATGGAGACACTGAGGTTTAGAGAGAATAATTTATTTCAAGTTGTACCACCAATAAGTGGAAGAGTTACTTTGTTCAAATTAGGATTCAAACAAGATCCACACATCGCACTTGGCTGATATATTCCTTGTCTCTCTTAATTTATAAAAGTCTCCTCCCTGCCTGGGTGCCTCAGTCCATCTTCCCTGTCCCCCCGCTCGTGCTCTCTCTGACGGTCTCGCTCTTTCTCTCAAATAAATAAATAAAATCTTTTTTAAAAAAAAGTCTCCTTCCTTTTTTATTGTTTGCTTATTTTTTTAAGATTTTATTTATTTATTTGAGAGAGAGAGAGAGAGCACAAGCAGGGGGAGCAGCAGAGGGAGAAGGAGAAGCAGGCTCCCCACTGGGCAGGGAGCCCAACATGGCACTCAATTCCAGGACCCTGGGATCATGACCTGAGCCGAAGGCAGATGCTTAACTGACTGAGCCATCCAGGAGCCCCTACTTGCTTATTTTTACAAACATTACAAAGCCAGCTTATTCACTTACTCTTGGAAAGGGTCCAGTTTTCTCCACATACCTCTCTCTTCCATCACTCTCTCCTATGGAGTGAGTGCTTTCAGAATCATATTAGCTATTAGAGGACTTGTCATGAATTCAACATGAGATAAAAGAGATTGAGATCTTCTGGTGATACTTATTTCAAATAACTGTCTTTCTCCAGTCTAGAGTGATTTTATCAAGTTCAGAAGCTCAGTGTGTGTGTGGATGGAGGAGGTCTTCATTAATAAGATTCTAAACAATTTTTAAAAATAATTTCACCAAATCCTGGTGAAACTCTCCATGGCTCTGTCTATCTGTCTCCCAAGGACCCTATTTCCCTGCCAGAGAACACGAGGTTAAAGCTCATGTGTCCAGCTCTTCCACACACATGGAAGACCAGAGCAAATGGGAATATAAAGGAGAGATGCAGCACATAAACTGTCTCTTGCCTGATTTCCTTTAGATCCTGTTAGGCATTTGATCTCATGGCTGTTTATAATGGGAACAAAGGGTTTTCAAATTTGCGGGGAATTTGTAAAGAGTGAGGATTCCTGGGATTAAACCCCAGATAGCTTGCTTCAGTGGCTTTGTTTTTTCAATAAGACCCCAGATTTGGAGGGAGGGGGTGAATGTGGGCTATGGACCACTGGGAGAGAAACGCTGCCCTAATGATTTATTGTAAATAAATTGTGTGCCCAGTTGTTTCCAAAGTTTAATAATTGCCTTTGCTTCTATAAAATGTCTTTGGTCTGTCAACTGAAGCTTAGCTCTTGAATGTGCCTGTAGACCAAGTTTTTAGCTTGAAATCATTGTGTTCTTTGAGTACCTGTCATAAGCAGAAGATATAAAACTGCTTAGAGAGAGAAAACACAAATAACTGAGTTGTTCAGCTCTACTTCAGGACTCTCAACCTAATATCCCAAGTTGCTGATGAAAAAAATCAGACTTTTTAGATTATGTAGACTGAAATGTCAAACGGGGCTTTCTTCTTGGATGGGGTCCTTACTTCCATCATGCATTTGGCAGACTGTGCCTCTCTCTACGTTACTTGAGTAATACAGTTGAGTTTTTCTCCTTCAGGTAACTTATGCCGTTGCACTGGATATAGGCCCATAATTGATGCATGCAAGACTTTCTGTAAAGTAAGTAGAAAGGAATACATTTTTTAAAGATTTTATTTATTTATCTATTTGAGAGAGAGAGAGAGAGATTGAGTGCGGCAGTGGGGAGGGACAGAGGGAGAGGCAGAGAGAATCTTAAGCAGACTCCACACTGAGTGTGGAGCCCTGTGCGGGGCTTAGTCCCACAACCCTGAGATCACATCCTGAGCCAAAATCAAGAGTTGGATGCTTAACCAACTGAGCCACCCAGGCGTCCTGAAAGGAACACGTTTTTGAGTGTATTTTTTTCTAGTGAAACAAAACGGTAGGGAGTACCAGATGTGATTAAGGGAACAACCATTGTTAACGAATACAAGGCCCCTTCTTATCTCAGGCTCTGTGATTGCTGTTTGTTATTTGATCTTGGGCAGGTGCTTACTCTCATCTCAGCATTGAGCTTGCCCTGATAGTCACATAATGAGCACATAAGCACTTTGATATTGGCTGTGGGTCATTGTTTCGAGGGTTTTTCCTGATCTGTTTGTGTCAGGTGCCCTGCCCCCTGCAGCCCTCTGTGCATGCCCCTGTCACAGCAGCGGTTACACCGTGGTTCCATTCCCACTTGCTGTCCCATCTCTCCGTCAGACAGTGGGCTGCTTGGCAGTGCGGGCCGTGCTTCTCCAGGGCTGGTCCCCACGCACCGACTGAGGAGCCACTCAGTCACTGTGTGTTGCGTGAATAAATGAACAAACAACCTGGGAATGAGGGACAGAAGATTGCCCTTTGGACATTAAATTATGAAATCAGTATGTCATAAATAAGAACTGAGTGGTAGTCATAGTAATTGTTAATATATATCATTAATAATATATTAAATATTATTAATATTGTTAATATTTATTGCTCAGTGCCAGACTTTGTTATAAGATTTTTACATATTTTAACTTGTTGAATAATCACTACTATTCAAATTTTCTCATAAACTTAGATTTTTTTTATTAGAAGTTAGTATGGATATGTTTATATACACATGGTTCTTTTTCATAACATTTTGCAATATTGATTATGCATTATGTTTCAACTGGTAGTCACCTGTTTTATTTAATAGCTAGTAGACTTTGCTTCCTGCCTGGAATTTGCATTTCATCTCCAGCTTCAGCAACTCACCTCAGAAGACCAGCCCTTCCTGGGCTGGACCAGCTGCTTTTCCACCTAGGTGAGGACCAGTACCAGGCTTGACTCAATAGAGGTGTGACATCAGCAAGATGGTGAAATGGGAGTTTTCTACTCTCTTCTTCCCAAAGAACACCAATTTTCACAATCACTCCTGTATAAGAGTGACTTATGGAAGTCGAGGAGTCCAGTGGAGAAATCTCATTATACCAGTGGAACAACAACAACAATAAATCCAAGATTGTAAGCACTGAAGAGAGTGAAAGGAACAGTTTCACTTTATGTGCATCATCCTTCCCCCAAGGTGGCACAGTTCAGTGCCAAGTCAGACCTTCTTGGCTCATGATTTATCCCATGGGGGAATGTGAGAGTATGTGAGTGGGTATCTGGCTTCCCCAGCTGTGTGGACACTGCCAGAGAGGCCCACTTCTTTCTTGCCCCATCCAGAATACTGAGGAGTGCTGGGGGCAGGAAAAGGTGGGAGAAGAGCAGCCAGGGCTCTGAGAGGGCATCAATAGAACATGGATCCTACTAACCACGAGCAACAAGAAAACATGGAAAGATAATTCAACAAGATCAGGAAAACAATACATGAACTAAATGAGAAGTTTAACAGAGAGATAGAAATAATAAAAAAGAGGCAAACAAATTCTGGAACTGAAGAATCAATAAATGGAATCAGGAACAAGACAAGGATGCCCACTCTCACCACTTCTGTTCAACATAGTACCAGAAGTCCTAGCCAAACAATTAGGCAAAAAAAGAAATAAAAGGCTCCAAATTGGGGGAAAAGAAGTAAAATTGTGCACATGACATGATTTTATGTATAGAAAACCCTGAAGACTCCACCAAAAAAATTGTTAGAACTAATCAATGAATTCAGTAAGGTTGCAGGATATAATATCAACATACAAAACTCAGTTGTGTTGCTATATACTAACAAGCTATCAGAAAGATTAAGAAAACAATCCTATTTATAATAGCATTGAAAACAATTAAATACTTAGGAATAAATTTAACCAAGGAAGTGAAAGATCTATACACTGAAAACTATAAGACATTGTTGAAAGAAATTGAGGAAGACAGAAATAAATGGAAAGATATCCCATGATCATGGATTGGAAGAATTAATATTGTTAAAATGTCCATACTACCAAAACAATCTACAGATTCAATGCAATCCCTAACAAAATTCCATTAGCATTTTTCACAGAAATAGAAAAAAAATCCTAAAATTTGCTTGTAACCAAAAAAGACCCAAAATAGGTAATGCAATTTTGAGAAAAAACAAACTGGATACATCACACATCCTGATTTCAAACTGTTTCACAAAGCTATAACAATTGAAACAATATGGCACCGGCATAAAACAGACCCACAGACCAGTGGAACAGAATTGAAAGCCCAGATATAAACTCATGCATATACGGTCAACTGTTTGACAGGGATGCCAAGAACACAATCGGGAAAGGATAGTCTCTTCAATAAATGGCTTGGGGAAAACTGAATGAATTGTACCCCTACTTTACACTACTCACAAATGAACTCAAAATGTATTAAAGACTTACATGTAAGATCTGAAACCATAAAACTCCTAGAATAAAACATAGGGGGAAAATTCCTTGACATTGGTCTTGGCAATGATTTTTTGGATATGAAGCCAAAAGCACAGGCAACAAAAGGAAAAATAAACAAGTGGTATTATCTCAAACTAAAAATCTTCTGCATAGTGAGGGAAACAATCAATAAAATGAAAAGGCAACCTAAACAGTGGGAGAAGATATTTGCAAACCATTAACCATAGGGAGTTAACATCCAATTATATAAGGAACTAATGTATCTCAGTAGCAAAAAAAAAGTAATTTGATTAAAAATGGGCAAAAGATCTGAATAGACATTTTTTTAAAAAAGACATACAGATGGTCAACAGGTACTTGAAAAGTACCCGACATCACTAGTCATCAGGGAATTGCAAATCAAAACCACAGTGAGATACCTCACACCTGTTAGGATGGCTGTTATCAAAATGTCAAAAGTTAAATGTTGGCAAGGATATGAAGAAAAGGGTATCCTTGTATACTGTTCATGGGAATGTAAATTGGTGCAGCCACTATGGAAAACAGTATGGAATTTCCTCAAAAAATTAAACATAGAACCACCATAGGATCCAGCAATTCCACTTCTGGGTATATATCTGAAGGAAATGAAATTAGTACCTCGAAGAGCTATCTGAACTCCCATATTCATTGCAACATTGTTCACTATGTGGAAATAACCTAAGTTATTCAATAGGTTATAACATATATAACTTGTATATAACTTATAACCTAAGTTATACCATCAACAGATGAATGTACACACACACACACACACACACACACACACACACACAGAGAAATATTATTCAGCCATGAGAAAGTAGGAAATCCTGCCATTTGCAACAGCATGGGTGAATCTAGAGGACATTACGCTAAGTGAAATTAGCCAGATAGAGGAAGACAAATACTGTATGATCTCACTTATATGCAGAATGTAAAAAAGAAAAAAAGTTGAACTCATAGAAACAGAGTGTAATGGTGGTTGCCCGGGGCAGGGACTGGGAGAATGAGAGATGCTGGTTAAAGGGCACAGGACTTCGGTTATAAGATGAATAAGCTCTGGGAATCTAATTTACAGCATGGTAACTATAGTTAATAACATTGTGTTGTGTACTTGAAATTTGCTGAGAGAGTAGACCTTAATTGTTCTCACAACACACACACACACAAGGATGGTAACTATGTGAGATGATGGATGTGTTCCTTAACCTGATTGTGGTAATCATTTAACAAGGTATGCATATATAAAATAATCACACTGTGCACTTTATTTTTTTTTTAAAGATTGTATTTATTTATTTGTCAGAGAGAGAGAGAGCACTAGCAGGGGGAGCGGCAGGCAGAGGAAGAAGCAGGCTTCTCACTGAGCAGGGAGCCCAATGTGGGGCTCGATCCCAGGACCCTGGGATCATGACCTGAGCTGAAGGCAGATGCTTAACTGACTGAGCCGCCCAGGAGTCCCCACATTGTGTGCTTTAAATATATAATTTTATTTGTCAGCTATACCTCAAGAAAGCTGAAAAAATACTTAGTAGAATCAGCAATAAATTCTCAATTATTCGTTTTTTCACCCACTAGACTTCTGGCTGCTGTCAAAGTAAAGAAAATGGGGTTTGCTATCTGGATCAGGGAATAAATGAATTACCAGAATATGAAGAAGTAAATAAGGTCAGTGAAATGTAAATTTTTTATAAGGCTTTCTCAGGACATGAACAGAACCAACTTACTTTCAGGAAGAATAAATGGCTGCCTAACTTGACTCATTTGATGGATTTCAGCATGTCCCCCCCTCTCCATTCTCAATCTTCATCCAAAAAAAAAAAATCTGTCTTAACAACTTTATTCTTCATTCCAGCTATTATTCTGGTTCAAGTACAACTATCCATAGGAGAGAAAACACATTGATCCCTTAATGTCTCTTAGTTTTGTTTTTTTTTTTTTTATATATAAAGCTTTTCAAGTCTTTTTTCAAGAGCTAGAAGCACAGTGAAGACGTTAGGGAAATGGAAGAACTGGCAGAGGGAGAAGTGATAGGTGGCAATTTGGGGAAACCTCTTGTTCTCAGCTGCTGGTGCCTCCTCTGTTTTCCCAGACTGCAAAGAGAATGTTTACTCAGGAAGTTGAGCTTTGGAGGACCATTGGCATCTGCACTGAGTTGCTAGTAACCAGGTCTGTGTTAGAGCCCTTGACTTAGAACCCAGAGAGTGTGGCTGGCCAGTCGGCTTTTTTTCTGTCTGCTGTATGTCTTTCTTCTTCTGACCTCATTCCACAAAGGTTTTAAAGTAGTTAGAGTTGTCTGATGATAATAACTCCTGTTACTTTCTTTTTTTTTTAAAGACAAGTCCAAAACTCTTCTCAGAAGAGGAGTTTCTGCCATTGGATCCAACTCAAGAATTGATATTTCCTCCAGAGCTAATGGTAAGGCAAAGTTGAGCTCATTATAGAGGAATTCATGGTGAGATGTTTAGGAAGGGTATTGTTTATGGATCCTTTCAGAAGCTGATTGATTGGCAAATGCCATCTGCCATTCTTAACCCAAGGTCTAAATAGTATGGGACTAAGGCAGAGATGAGTGAATGAGGGTAGAGCCATCATGAGGGGATAGTTGACTGTTAAAGCAGCAAATTGTATCAATAAGAAAATGTCATGAAATGACATCACAACATTTATAAATGTAGATATGTTTCCTACTTCCAACTTTGTTTAAGTTTATTCTTCCATAGAATGGTTTGACAAAATTAAGCATATTAAGATATTTTTAAACATTAAAATGAATTCCTTTGAGATATAAAAGCAGCAAAGGTAGATATAGGAGAACAGTCTCCAGAAGGAATAAAATATTTTTATATGTTTAATCTGAACTCTGATTCCTTAGTAAAGCTTTACTTTTAGGTCACTTTTATTTTTTAAAAAGATCTCCATTTCCTGTCTCTGTTTCCTATCAAAATGGGGCAGAAACAGGTGAAAATGTTGTCATGAGATGATCTTGAATCCCTCTTGCTGTTTTAACAGATAATGGCTGAGAAACAACCACAAAGGACCAGGATTTTTAGTGGTGATAGAATGACATGGATTTCTCCAACGACCCTGACGGCACTTCTAGAAGCTAAATTCAACTATCCTCAGGCCCCTGTTGTCATGGGGAACACCTCTGTAGGTATGTAGGGACCTCTTATGAGGGAACTGAGGAAAAGGACTTTGGAGGAAAG
The DNA here is from genome assembly GCF_004348235.1 of Phoca vitulina. NCBI lineage: Eukaryota > Metazoa > Chordata > Mammalia > Carnivora > Phocidae > Phoca > Phoca vitulina. The sequence continues at coordinate 34,610,006 of NW_022589704.1, read as the reverse complement.
AACCTCATATATACATATTCTCAGGAAAAACAGTCTGAAAAAGTACTTTTAACTGTTTAGACTTGACTTCCTCGGGGTTGCTCAAGAGACTTTCACAACTTCCATGACATAAGTAAATTCCTATTGCCCGGAATCAGAGCAGTGCATAGAGTTGCACCCAGGAGATCCGCTTCATAACAACTCAGAAGTAGCAGTTCCAGTCAGCTGTCCTTTCTTTCCATGTGGCGATTGATCTTGGGCTCATATTTGAAGTTGCTCTTTGTTTCCTTTTTCGGTGGTATCCTGATAGATATGAAATGGTTTTCTTACACTGTAGCTACAGGGTCTCTCTATTATGTCTGTTGTGAACTCAGTTTGACTGCCTACTTCTTTGAGGAATCTCCCAGTGTCCTCCCAAAGAGAATTTTGAGTATGCCACAAGTCCTCTCATACTAGTCAGCCAAGACTTCAAGCTGACAAGTTCAAAGTATCCTCCGAGTTCAGTGGAAGTCCATCTGGCTTGTCTCTGGGTGATTTGGCAATGAGCAGACCAATGGAAAGATCTGTAATTTTTATGAATTTAAAGATAATCACTTTTTTTGAGAGAGTGAGAGACTGTGTGAGCAGGGGAGGAGGGGCAGAGGGAGAGAGAGAATCTTCAGGCTCCATGCCCATGCATGGAGTCCCACACTGGGCTCAATCTCACAACCCTGAGATTGTGACCTGAACCAGAGCCAAGAGTCAGACACTTAACTGATTGAGCCACCCAGGCACCCAAAGATAATCGCTTTTAATCACAACTTCAAAAAATTTTTTTTCTAATCCTTAGGGCCTGATATGAAATTTAAGGGTGTCTTTCACCCAGTCATAATTTCTCCAGATGGAATTGAAGAACTGAATTTTGTGAACTGTTCACATAATGGTGAGTTCTTATGGTCCCTGTTTTCTTAGTTCACATTCATTAATCAATTTATGTCCTTTGTCCAGCAGACAAGCAGAAAAAGAATTATTCCTAATTACAATATACAGAGAGTCTCTCCTTATAAAAATGATAACACTCTGGAGGAGACCCAGGGAAGAATTCTCTATAGTTACATGAAATACTAATTGTCTGAATAGTCTACTGAAAAACTTTCTATGTCTGCCGTATCAGAGAAATGTAGCAACTATCCAATGAAGGGTATTGTGCTAAGTCCTGGATAGAAGATAAAGATAAATAGAACACAGTCTTTGCTCTCCAGAAGCACAGTAGTAAAGAGAGCAGGTTTATGTATTGAGCAGCTTACAGACTGGCTCATCTCTTCCTACGAAGGAAATTGATTTAATAACAATGATGAGAAGTAATATAAATGTGGGTTTGGAGTCTAGCTCTGGAGTCTAATTCTTGACTATTGCGCATATTAGCTGTGAGAACTTAGTTGAGTTCTGAATCTCAGTTTCTTCATCAGTGAAATGGGGCTATTCTCTCAAAGATTTCTTAAGATTCAAGGAGATTCTGTGAAGCATTCAGCATAGTAAAAACATTTAGTCTACATCACCTTCATCACTACCACCACCTCTACCTTCATCACCACCATCACCAGCATCACCTCCATTAACACTACCACCAGCACCACCTCCATCATCACCTCCATCACCTCTACACCTTCATCACCAACTCCATCACAACAACCACCACCATCACCTCCACCTCCACCTCCATCACCACCACCACCCCCATCACCTCTATCACCATCTCCATCACCTCTGTCACCACCACCACCATCACCTCCATAATCTCCACCACTGCCTCCATCACCACCACCACCACTACCATCAATAAGCAGAGCAGCAAGTATCCAGGAAAAAGATCCCATGTCTGTAACTTTGGTCTAATGACATTTCCAGGTCAGCAGTGATCACACTGCATTATTTATAAATGATTTCACTTCAGAGCTGACCTTAGGTGCTGGCCTCAGCCTGACTCAGGTGAAGTACATCTTGGGTGAAGTAATCCAGAACCTCCCAGAGGAGAAGACACGGATGTACCGAGCTCTCTTGAAGCATTTGAGAACTCTGGCTGGATCCCAGATCAGGAACATGGCTGTATGTATTTGATGATGGTAAACTCTGGCATACATGTCTTACGTGACTATCTCTGACAAATAGACATTTTTGGTTCTTTTAGAACAGACAAAAAATAATAATTCTCCAAAACCTTGCTTAATCCTTACTTTATCAATTGTGTTTTTATAATTATATAACAGGTATTGAAAATAACTCATTATTTTAAAAAGTCTTTAGGGGGCCATATCGTGAGCAGGCACCTAGATTCAGATCTGAATCCCCTCCTGGCCGTGGGCAACTGTACCCTCAACTTGCTATCAAAAAGTAAGTGACAACTCCTTGGAGATTATTAAACCTGCTCCTCTTACCCATTTTTCCCTCCGGGGAGGCAGGAGGTCCAGTTTTGAAAATGATTATTCTTTGTAATATTAATAATTTTCTCCACCTTTCTGGATGCTGGAAATTTGCTCAGTCTTTTCCTAATTCCATACACTTCCAATGTCTTCGTCGCTTTCTTTTGAGGCCGTGTGCTAGGTATTTTCCTGTACTGGTCACCCTACACTGACCATGCTTGTGTTGGTTAGTGTCCTGCTGTGCCCTGAGTAGTAGAGAGAACTAAAGTCTGTTGAGACCTACAGAGCCCCTTTGTTGAAGACTTCTTCCAGGTGGTACAGGGGGGTTGTGGCCCCCCCGTCATGTTGTGCGCTCACACTTAATTTTTCATTGATGGAAGCCTACAGACCTTTTTTTGTTGAAAATGGTTGGGCTCCATTCTGTGTTTATATGAGTTTTGTTTTTGAAACAAAGTCCAGGGCTTCTAATATATTTCTCTTATTCCATCTTGGTTAATAGTTATTGCTAATTGGTCCCTTATAAATCTGTTTTTATTTTCATTTAAAAATATGGACTAGCCTTCTATTACCTGCATTGTTAAATACCTACTCTTCATATCATCTGAACCACAAAATTATCTTAAGGAGGAAGGTTAGTATTCAGAGTTGTATGTTCAAGTAACATCCCTTTAAAACAATCATATGATGAGAAACATATCTTGTGATGTGAATGTAAAATGAAAGCTTATTAGCTTTCATCCTAAAGTCATATTACATTATAGCTTTAAGTGGTTCCTCCCCCAGTGTATTGATTGGAGAACAGAAATTCTTTAGGTGCTGGAGAAAGATATAAAAAATAATAAGGCAGCACCTCACTAGTATACATTTATTAAAGGCAATTTATTTATTCATTACTGAACCTAGTATGGTTCCTGGTTATAAACAGTACATGTTTGTTGAGTGACTTGATCAGAATATCAAGAGGGATATTAATATCTACTGCCTACTTACAAAGCTCAGAATGAATTTTGCTGTTTGGGAAGAGGACTGTTCATGTCCTGTTCTATGTGATCTCTGGGCCACTCTGCTAGATATTTTTATTTATAAGCAAGCAAAGAAGCAAACAACAACAACAACAACACAGGTGGGACCTAGCCACAAGATGCCATTGTAGGGGGAAAGATTTGCTAAGCATAGAAAGAACACTTCTTTTCCCAGACAACCAGTTTCATCAGATATTTGGTAGAATTGTTTGCAAAGTTTTATTGTTTAACAGAACAGATTCCAGGGAAAGTGTCATTTCTTTCCACAGAAGGAAAACGACAGGTTCCTTTAAACGAGGAGTTTCTCAGAAGGTGCCCCAGCGCAGATCTGAAGCCTGAAGAGATCTTAATCTCAGTGAACATACCCCACTCGAGGAAGGTGAGCATGTCCTTTCAGTCTCATGCTTTTACTGTGAGTCTGAAGCTTGTTAATTCCAACACATGGTGAGTTAAGAAAAGGTGTTGACTATTTACAGGGGAGATTACAGTATTTGTGAGTAGTTACTTTTTACTTGTGTTATGTGCTCCCTGATCATTCCTAGAATCAAGAGACCTTTGTCTCTACCATTCTCTGTCTGCCTCTCTGTCTCTTTCTGTCTCTATCTCTACCTGACCCAAACTCTGAAGTTACTTCCCTATAGATGTTTATAAATTTTTTGACACATAAGGCTTTTCCATAAAGAAAACTTGAAAATATGCTCTACCTATATCTTGGGGTTTGAAAGAAGCTAAAAAAAATGCACTTCCAATAGAACTTAGGGGAAAGAAGGACTTTGGACTCAAAGTGAATTCAGACTCTACTGAATCCTGGTTTCAGGATCTGTGACCTGAACTTACTACCGAAGCACTCTGAGGCTTAAATTCCTCATCTATAAAATGGGAATAATCAAGCCTGCCTTGAAGGGTGTAGTAGTTTGCTAGGGCTACCATCATAAGGAACCATAGGCTGAGTGGCTTAAACAATAGAACTTTATTTTCTCACAATTTGGAAGCCTAGAAGCCTGATATCAAGATGTCAGCAAGATCGGTTTCTTCAGAGGCTTCTCTCCTTGGCTCGTAGATGAGCATCTTCTCCCTGTGTTTTCCCTGTTTATGTCCAAATTAACGCTTATGAGGACACCATCATGTTAGATGAGAGCCCACCGTAATTACCTCATTTTAATGTAAATACCTCTTTAAAGACAAAGTCTCCAAATACAGTCACGTTCTGAAGTACTGGGGGTTAGGACTTTAACATATCAATTTTAGGGGGCACGGTGCAGCCCATAACAGAGAGTGTGACAAGGGACCGAGAGTCAGCGTACATAAACTGTTTCGTGCATCGTTGTCCCTCACTGTATTTCTGCATGTGCCACCTCTTTCGCCTTCAGTGGGAATTTGTGTCAGGCTTCCGACAAGCCCAGCGGCAACAGAATGCACTTGCCATCGTCAATTCGGGAATGAGAGTCTTTTTTGGAGAAGGGGGTGGCATCATCAGAGAGTTATCCATCTCATATGGAGGCGTTGGGCCGACCACCGTCTGTGCAAAGAATTCCTGCCAGGAACTCGTCGGAAGGTACAGAATCCTGTCCTCAGACTCCAAGTACTGCAGCAGCTCTTTGTGTGGTGGCACAGTTACAAGAAACATGCTTACCACCTTCCTATTCAATGGCATGGGATTCCAGGACGATTTCATGATTATTTCCATGTGTCTTGATTAGAGTGAATTCTGAAGTGGGCATCATGTAGTCTGTGTGTGTGCATGTGCGTGCGTGTGTGTGACAGAGAGGGCAGGGAGAGGGAGAAGGAAAGAGAGAGAGAACCCATCTCCCAATAGTACAGTAGACACAGTAAGCAAAATAAGAAAATATGCATTTTCTTTAATTTCTCTTTCTACAGTTGCATTGTTAGTATATAAGAAAGCAACTGATTTCTGTGCATTGATTTTGTATCCTGCCACATTACTGAATTGCTGGATGAGTTCTAGTAATTTGGGGGTGGAGTCTTTTGGGTTTTCCACATAAAGTATCATGTCGTCTGCGAAAAGAGAGAATTTGACTTCTTCTTTGCCAATTTGAATACCTTTTATTTCTTTTTGTTGTCTGATTGCTGTTGCTAGGACTTCTAGTACTATGTTGAACAACAGTGGTGAGAGTGGGCACCCTTGACGTGTTCCTGATCTTAAGGGAAAGGCTCTCAGCTTTTCCCCATTGAGGATGATATTTGCTGTGGGTTTTTCATAGATGGATTTTATGAGCTTAAGGGATGTTCCCTCTATCCCTATACTCTGGAGAGTTTTAATCAGGAAAGGATGTTGTATTTTGTCAAATGCTTTTTCTGCATCAATTGAGAGGACCATATGGTTCTTTTCCCTCCTCTTATTAATGTGTTCTATCACATTGATTGATTTGCGAATGTTGAACCACCCTTGCATCGCGGGGATAAATCCCACTTGGTCGTGGTGGATGATCCTTTTAATGTATTGTTGGATCCTATTAGCTAGGATTTTGTTGAGGATTTTGGAATCCGTATTCATCAGGGATATCGGTCTGAAATTCTCCTTTTTGATGGGGTCTTGGCCTGGTTTGGGGATTAAGGTAATGCTGGCCTCATAGAATGAGTTTGGAAGTTTTCCTTCTGTTTCTATTTTTTGAAACAGCTTCAGTAGAATAGGTATTATTTCTTCTTTGAATGTTTGGTAGAATTCCCCAGGGAGTCCATCAGGCCCTGGACTCTTGTTTTTTGGGAGGTTTTTGATCACTGCTTCAATCTCATTACTGGTTATTGGCCTATTCAGGTTGTCAATTTCTTCCTGTTTCAGTCTTGGCAGCTTATAGGTTTCCAGGAAGGCCTCCATTTCATCCAGATTGCTCAGTTTATTGGCATATAGTTGTTGATAATAATTTCTAATAATTGTTTCTATTTCCTTGGTGTTAGTCGTGATCTCTCCCCTTTCATTCATAATTTTATTAATTTGGGTCCTTTCTCTCTTCTTTTGGATAAGTCTGGCCAGTGGTTTATCGATCTTATTAATTCTTTCAAAGAACCAACTTCTAGTTTCGTTGATCTGATCTACTGTGTTTCTGGTTTCTAATTCATTGATTTCTGCTCTAATTTTAATTATTTCTCTTCTAATGCATGGCTTAGGCGTCGTTTGTTGCTTTTTCTCTAGTTCTTTAAGGTGTAGAGTTAGTTGGTGAATTCGGGATTTTTCTATTTTTTTGAGTGAGGCTTGGATGGCTATGTATTTCCCCCTTAGGACCGCCTTTGCAGTATCCCATAGGTTTTGGACCGATGTGTTTTCATTCTCATTGATTTCCATGAATTGTTTAAGTTCTTCTTTGATTTCCTGGTTGACCCAAACATTCTTGAGCAGAGTGGTCTTTAGCTTCCAAGTGTTTGAATTTCTGCCAAATTTTTTTTTTTGTGATTGAGTTCCAGTTTTAGAGCATTGTGGTCTGAGAATATGCAGGGAATAATCTCAATCTTTTGGTATCGGTTGAGACCTGATTTGTGACCCAGTATATGGTCTATTCTGGAGAAAGTTCCATGTGCACTCGAGAAGAATGAGTATTCTGTTGTTTTAGGGTGGAATGTTCTGTAAATATCTATGAGGTCCATCTGGTCCAATGTATCATTCAAAGCTCTTGTTTCCTTGTTGATTTTCTGCTTAGATGATCTGTCCATTGCTGAGAGTGGAGTATTGAGGTCTCCTACAATTAACATATTGTTATCAATATGACTCTTTATTTTGGTTAACAGTTGGCTTATGTATATGGCTGCTCCCATGTTGGGGGCATAGATATTTACAATTGTTAAATCTTCTTGTTGGATAGACCCTTTAAGAATGATATAGTGTCCTTCTGTGTCTCTTATTACAGACTTTAGTTTAAAATCTAATTTGTCTGATACAAGAATTCCTACCCCAGCTTTCTTTTGAGGTCCGCTGGCATGGAAGATAGATCTCCATCCCTTCACTTTCAGTCTGGATGTATCTTTAGGTTCAAAATGAGTCTCTTGTAGACAGCATATGGATGGGTCCTGTCTTTTTATCCAATCTGCAACCCTGTGCCGTTTTATGGGAGCGTTTAGGCCATTCACGTTGAGAGTGATTATTGAAAGGTATGAATTAATTGTCATCATGTTGCCTGTGAAGACGTTGTTTTTATAGATTGTCCCTGTAAATTTCTGTTGTAGATCACTCTTGGGGTCTTTCTCCTTTTATAGAACCCCCCTTAATATTTCTTGCAGGGCCGGCTTAGTGGTCACATATTCTTTCAACTTCTGCCGGTCGTGGAAGCTCTGCATCTCTCCATCCATTCTAAATGAAAGCCTTGCCGGATAAAGTATTCTTGGCTGCATGTTCTTCTCATTTAGTACCCTGAATATGTCTTGCCAGGCCTTTCTGGCTTGCCAGATGTCTGAGGATAGGTCTGACGTTATTCTGATGTTCCTCCCTCTGTATGTAAGGAATCTCTTCCCCCTAACTGCCCTTAAGATGGTTTCCTTGGTTCTAAGATTTGCAAGTTTTACTATTACATGCCGGGGTGTTGGCCTGTTTTCCTTGATCTTAGGAGGGGTCCTCTCTGCCTCTAGGACTCGAATGTTTGTTTCATTCCCCAGATTAGGGAAGTTCTCAGCTACGATTTGCTCAAATACATCTTCTAGCCCCCTCTCTCTCTCCACTCCCTCCGGGATTCCAATGATTCTGACATTGGAACGCCTCATGGTGTCACTTATTTCTCTGATTCTATTTTCATGGATTCTGAGTTGTTTTTCCCTGGCCTCCTCTTTTCCCTTTTTATCTATTATACTGTCTTCCAGATCGCTTATTCTCTCTTCTGTCTCAGTTACCCTAGCTGTTAGATTATCTAGATTGGATTGGATCTCATTGATAGCATTTTTAAGTTCTGCCAATTCCCCTTTTATTTCTGCCCTTAGAGACTCTATGTTGCCATTAATTGATTTCTCCATTCTAGCCATTGTCTTCACAATTGCTAGCCTGAATTCCATCTCCGACATCTTGGTTATATCTGCATCCATTTGTAAATCTGCAGCATAAGTCATAATCTCTGAGTCTTTTCTGTTTTGGGGGCTCCTCCTCCTAGTCATTCTGTTGATGGGTGTTTGAGGGAATGTATAGAGTCCAAATTATTGACCAGAACCCAAGCAAGATGCACCTGTTTTCTTGGGACCTTAGGGTTGCTGGCCTCTTGTTTTCCCAGCCTGTCTTCTGTGGGAGGGGCCTGCCGCGCTGTTACTCAGGCAACCCTGTTTGGGCGGAGTTGCCCTGCGCCCCTGTGGCGGGGGATGGGCTCAGCGGGAATCAGTCTTTGGGGCTTTTGTTCTCTGGCGCCTTTCCGCGTCTCTTCCGCGAGTCAGAGCAGAAGAGACCGTTTCCAACCCTCTGCCTCAGAGCAGAGAGACCTCTGTCTGTTCTTCAGTGAGCTCTCCAGGCCACACTGTCTCCGTTTCTGTCCGTGCTGCTCTAAACTGCAGCGTCTTGGGTTGTGCACCCCTCCGCAGTGCCCCCAGTCCTGCCTCCAGGTCGGGGCACGTCTCTGCCCTTTGTGCTTCTAAAACCGCCAGCCGCTCCCAGTTCACCCCCCCGGGCGCACATGACTCCGCCGCTTGGGGTTTCCACCCCCGGGGGTTGCAGTTCACCCCCACGACCCCGGCGCACCGGGCTTCCGTCTCGGAGGCTGCAGTTTGCGTGCGCGCGACCGTCGCTCCGGTTTCTGTCCGGGGGGCCTGCGGTTGGCGTGCGCGCGACCCCACCGGTCTGGTTTTCCGCCCCGGGGGCTGCCCTAAAGTTCTTTCCCGGTGCTACCGGTCTGCGAGTCTGTGCCCATCCCCAGCGCGCGAGGCTGTCACTCACCAGCGGTGTAGGATCCCCACGTCCAGACACCCTTCCGCCGCCGTTTATCCTCCGATATCTGCCCGCAGAATCACGGCTCTCCGCTTCGTACCTCAAAACCAACCGCCTGCGATATTCTGTTTGTAGAGATCCAGATCTTCTTACATCTCAGTCTGGTTTGTGGGTGCTCAGAGTGGTCTGGTAGATATTCAGCTCAATTCCGGGGACCAGTTGAAATAGGGTCCCCTACTCCTCCGCCATCTTTTCCCCCTTATGAGTCTTTAAATTGGACCGGAGTAAGATACACAGGATTCTCTTTTTAGCTGTGCATAATATCCAGATGGAAGTCTGAATTTTGTTGAGCAAGTACTCTTGGCCAGGGCCATTTTAACCTCTGTCCATCAACACTGAATGTCACACCTGGTTACCCTGGTGAGCAGAAATTTTCTCCTTCCCCAGACACAGAGTCTGCATATGGAACAATTTCCTCTGCCCAGACTTCCAGTGAAAGAGGCTGGTTTGCTTACACTCGAAAATATGCATTTTCTACCATGAGAGAATAATTTACCACAATAAAAAATAGACTGTGGGAGTTTGTTTTATAATAAATGGCTAAAGTCATTTGCTTACATGACTTTTGTTTCTATAGATAATACTAATAGCTGATATTTCTGGAGCATTTACTAGGTTATCAGTTACCATTTCAAAGGTAAACAAAGAGGAATGGTTAAAAGCATGAACTCAGTCAGCCCCGATTAACTATGTGATCTCAGTCAGCTTACTTAACCTTACAGTGCCTTTCCTTATCTGTCAAAGGGCGATAATCATCCCCACCTCATAGGATTAAATGAGTGAATATATACAAGGTGATTACAACAGGACCAGGCATGCAGTAAATATTCTAGTGATATAGGGGTCCGTTACTGCTGGGGTAAGGACTTAACACAAGTTGTCATTTCTTTCTCATGACATTCCAGGAGGTGAGTTCTACTCTCATTCTCCTTTTACTGATGAGGAAGTGGTGGGCCTGGACCAGACGCCTTGAGAGTGAAGGACTGTGATTTGAACGTGGGTTGCCCAGCTGTGGAACTTTTACTCTTATTCCCTGCATTCCACTGTCATTATTTGTCTCACACACGAGCTGAGCCTGTGAGGTAATGAGTATTCTCTTTGATTCCCATAGGCCCTGGAATGAAGAGATGCTGGATGCGGCTTGCAGGCTGGTTCTGGACGAAGTTACCCTTCCAGGCTCAGCTCCGGGTGGGAGGGTGGAGTTCAAGAGGACTCTCATCATCAGCTTCCTCTTCAAGTTCTACCTGGAGGTGTCACAGATTCTGAAGAGGATGGTAAATGGAACTGACCACGTTCATGATTTGAACATACTTTCCTCTCAGTAGAGCATCTCTCCCACTTGTTGGGTCACCTTCACTCATTTGACTCTCTTCTCTGGATTCAGCTTCATTTCTCTCACCTATAAGATGATGATGGCAGCCACTCCATAGGTTATTGTGAAATGTGTCGTCGCAGGAAAAGGGCTCAGTAGGTCCCTAGTGCTTCAGAGGAACATGGGAAGACTGCCTTGTAGTTGTCTTGGTGATAGTAGTGATCACCCAGGCATTCTTTTACTAGTTTGTAAGTCCTCAAATCATTTAGGAAAGCATATGAGAGGATCATAAGAAACATAAAGATGTTACATTGTTGAACACTACATCTGAGACTAAGTCAGTGATCTATATTCAGTTGGTGCTTCATAATGTGTAGTAGTGGGTATGGGCCTTCCAGAGCATGTGTCCTGTTGGTCAGGGAGCTGTTGCTACCCCCAGGGTTCTGCGTGGGCCAAGTACTTGCTAAATGTTAGACTTCCGAGTAGAGCTCCTTGTTAAGAACCATGGTAGCCTCCCTACCAAGACCATTCGGGCCTATTTTAAATATCTACAACGGTTCTACCTTTCAGGACCCTGTTCACCATCCTAGCCTTGCAGACAATTACGAGAGTGCTTTAGAAGATCTTCATTCCAGACATCACTGCAGTACATTCAGGTACCAGGTGAGTGGCATTTTTTTTTTAAATTCAAAGGGTCTGGCCTATAACTCCTTCACCTGGACACTCCACTTACCTCACAGTGATTCTCAAGCTTTCTAAGCTCTAGCTCTCTTCTGGTGAACTCAGCCTTCCTTAGTGTTAATTACAATTTCAAACTCAACGAAAAATTATGATGAAAAATAAAAGTAGCAATGGCAGTTTTTATAAAAATGTCTGCTTTGATCTTGAAGTTCGTGTGTTTTGCTCTGTGCCCTTGTACCACTGACAGGCATGAGCTGGCTAGCTTGCCATGCACTTTCTGCCCTTGGCGTTGTGGAAGCCGGAGCGCAACCAAAGTCACATTCTGTGTCAAGGCTGGGGGGCTGCTTTGATTTCATTTATAGAGGAGCGGGAAACACAGCCCTCGGAGGTTGGTGAAAATGCAGTAATGGTTTTTTAAAAGAGCTACTGATTTACTTTTTTTTTTTTAATAAACAGTTCTATATGCAACGGATACATTGTTGAACGCTACATCTGAGACTAATGATGTACTATATGTTGACTAATTGAATTTAAATTAAAAAACAAGCTTGCTTCCCCAGTCTCTATTCTCCAGGTATCTTTTCTGTGAGTTACATTTAGAGTTTGAATCAAACTAAGTTCTAAGAGCTATTCAAGCTCTCCTAATGAAAGCTATTAGAACAGGATTCCTCATGACTTTCAAATGGAGTTTCCCACCACAACATCATAAAAATACCTCCTGAAGTCATCCTGTTGGTAACCTGGATAAGATTTGATGTGTTTTTCCTTGAAATTATTATCAAGAAACTTTACCTTGAGAGTTTTATTCAGTCAAGAACATGAGGAGGCTTTTGAAAGCATCAGTTCATTGAATCTATTGCTGGATTTAGTTGTAAAAGCTGACGGTATGTCATAATGAACGTTGCAGTTGGTATATATCTCTTGAGGTTTTAGGTTCAGGATGTTCAAAAATTTAAGGACACCAAACTCCATTGAAAGTGATGATATTGGGGCACCTGGGTGGCTCAGTCGTTAAGTGTCTGCCTTCAGCTCAGGTCATGATCCCAGGGTTCTGGGATTGAGCCCCGCATCAGGCTCCCTGCTAGCCGGGAAGCCTGCTTCTCCCTCTCCCACTCCCCCTGCTTGTGTTCCCTCTCTCGCTGTCTCTCTGTCAAATAAATAAAATCTTAAAAAAAAGAAAGTGATGATATTGAAAGTTTTAAAAAGCTGCGATCTTTCCTGGTGTTCTGCAAAATATGGAAGCTGCAACCTTCAGCTTATGAATACCCTAACCTTACCTTCACAATGGAATAAACCTCCGAAAGGAACAACAACAACAAATTAATGGGCATTCAAATCATCCAAAGAAAAGTGACAATCTTCACACAGTAGATAGTCAAAAAAAGGAGCTTGTTATTATAGAGTGCAAGGCCGAATTTTGGAAGCAGTTTATCTCCCACAGAGATGAGTTTTCTTTTTGTTTTCCTGTGGTTTTTTTACACACACACAAATATCTGCATTGCTAGAGCATCTTCAGCACTCATGACAAACATTTCCCCCCAAATCAGTTCATTTGCTTTGAAAGCATTTTGACACCGTTTCAGGAGATCACCAGTTTGAAGAGACAAATTTATTCCTCTGTGGTCCCTTCAGCCACATAACAAGCAGAAGTAAGGAGTCGGGTACAGCCTCTTTCACCGGTAGATTCACCCCAACTAACTACCAAAAAAAAAAAAAAGTGTATCTTCAGCTAAAATAATCAGCTGCATTTTTTATTATAGACTAGGAATAAGATATATTTTGGGATTTTTCTTCAGTCTTTTCTCAGGCCTCACCCAGCAGGATTTCAAAAGGCTTTTTTTTTTTTCAATGCTATGATGTGTTTCATTATTGACGATAAAAAGTATTATGTTGTGAAAAATTCCCAGAGCCTTCACAGGTACTTACGGATGTGTTTCCTTAATATTTAAGCTTATGAATTACCTGGAATTTTACTCTTCAAGATGGAAAAAATCCCTTAGGGTTAAAAAAAAAAAAAAAAGATGCGGGTGATTTTTCACTCAAATGTTCAAGTTGCGAGCCTGCCACAGAATCCTAGCATGACACGTTGCAGGTATTTACAGAGGGAGTTGATCCTCACCATCTGGAACACAAAAAACCCTACTTGATGGAGCCCTCGTAACATTTTTTTTTCTCTTGATCACCATCTCAGCTTCTCAAAGGAGAGAGACCAAAGGCCTGCTGAGAGCATTTGGTCCTGAGGACAGAGTGATGAGCTGTGTCACTGGGGCTGGTGTGTGTGGGAGCTGCTTCAGATCCCCTTCCATGCCTGAACCCCCATATGTAAAATTTTCTCTCAGTTTCCCTCTTTGCCTACATTCATGGCCTAATGTCTATTTAACCGTGCCTGGGTCAAGTCCTAAATTATTTTTCTTCGTAATCTTCTGCTTTCTAGTTGTGCATTATGCTCTAGTAACTACAAAATGGAAGTTTACATTTAAATGAAACAAATATGGACACTAAAAAAATGCCTATGGGTAAGTGTATATTTTACTGTAAAACAGTAAATTTTGTGTGAGAAAGGAGTAAGTTCATAGCATCCACACATGTGTCATGTACCAAGTTAATTTTAGAAATCACTTTACTTTCTGCATATAGCTGTCAGTCAACATTTGGCTGATATTTTACTGTCATTTATATTATGAAGACAGTAGGTTTTTATTTTTTCCCGATAACCAGTAAAAATGCTGAACATGTTTTCAAATTACATGTGCCACTCTCCTTTGCCCTCTTGATGCTCTAGGCCTGCCCCCTGCCTAGACAACCTCTGGTCTATCTCAAGCCAAAGATTTATTTTTTGAGTCTTTCAAGTAGGTTGGCAGTGAACCAGGACCACTCTTCTTGAGTCCCATGAGCAGCAGAGGGCATCGAAGAAGTATTTCAGTTATCTTTATCCTGGAATTTCCACCACCCACACTGTCATCACCAGCCCCCTTAGCAGCCATAGCCTTCATGCTGGGCTCTGAGCTTGGTCTCTGTCCTGTCCCTTAACCCCTCTTTCTTCATACATCCAGGTCTTCTCCCGATAACCAACCAACTAGGAAAGCTAACAACTCTCTCATATTTGAAATACTGGGGAAGACATCATGTTTCTTGATGTCCACTTTGGTTAATGAAACATATTTAAGGTATTTAGAGAACCAGTAGCAAGACATTTTATTCCATGGGTCTCTAAGAAAGAGTAACGTTAGTAAATAATTCCTAAAATACAGGTCCCTTTGTCTTCATTCTTTATCAGGATTGTCTAAGTTACGAGTTTTACCAATTATTTCTTAACTTCCTCACTTGGAACAGAGCATGACAGCATGCCCTCAATATTTTATAAAACAAAGTCATGATACCATCATGCTCTTCTGAAAAACGTTATATATGCCATTGCTTAGATACAACGGTAAAATAATTTTGATAATAAAATTGAAAGAAATATGGGAGCATTAACAAGAGGATATAATTTTACATTTTTAGGAAGAAATATTTATATTCATTTACTTACATAAATGGAATTTGCATTAGAGATATTTCTGTTCTATATTTAGAAAAAGGAGGAAAAAAATAAGAACAATATCATGCCTATACAGCCCAGTTTGCCTACTGTATTACTGAAATAGGCTTATTGTCCTGGTGTTATTGTTAACAGTGACTATTTTCAGTTTCAAAAGTGTTCTGGTTTGGATGTAAATTGCACAGCTACCCTCTTATGGGAGATGTGCATAATATTATAAAAATGATTATAAAAATGATTTGTTGGTTACTGATTAAACAGAGTGCAGACTCAAAGCAGCTTCCTCAAGACCCAGTTGGCCGTCCTATCATGCATCTGTCTGGTATTAAACATGCCACGGGTGAGGCCATCTACTGTGACGACATGCCTACAGTGGACCGGGAACTTTTCTTGTCTTTTGTAACAAGTTCAAGAGCTCATGCTAAGATTGTGTAAGTGATGAAGTTCCTAATTAGACATTAATTATTGCCTTTTCATCCAACTCACATAAGTGATAAGTAATGGTACAAAGAGGATAGGCTATTTGTTGGCAATATCCAATGCAGATTGGGAGGGAAATTAGATCGAAATGTAGGATTGACTACAATTTGTCCCTCCAGATACAGTTGGCCCTTGAACAACATGGGTTTAAACTGCACAGGTCCGCTTGTGTGTGGGTTTTTTTTTTAATGCTAGTACTGTGAAAACAGTTTCTTTTCTCCAGATTACTTTATTGTAAAAAAATACGGTATATAAGACATATAACATGTAAAATATGTGTTCATTCACTGTTGATGTTATTAATAAGGCTTCTGGTCAACAGTATGCTATTAGTAGTTAAGTTTTGGAGGAATAAAGGTTATATGCAGATTTTCAACTGTGTAGGGGATCAGTATCCCTAACCCCTGCATTGCTCAAAGTCAGCTTCATTCAAGTTCAAGTAATAGCTTTATTGTTCCGGGCATTTGTTACCATGGTCTGGCAAGAACTATTAGAGCTGGGTGTATCTTACCACTCGAATAGCTTATTCTCCAATTAAGCATGTTCTCCATGGTCTTCAAGCTGGGGGCTTCTCTGAGGACCTGCTGTGTGTGTTCTCATCTAGGTCTATTGATCTGTCAGAAGCTCTCAGCCTGCCTGGCGTGGTGGACATTGTGACTGAGGAACATCTTCGTGGCGTAAACTCCTTCTGCATTTTAACCAAACCGGAGGAACTTCTGAGGACAGAGGAGGTATGGCATTTTTGCTTTCTGTTTCAAAAATAATTTCCTCAGTTAATGGCATTGCCCTGTTTTCTTAAAGATGGCATCAAATTTGGCACATCATAAAGGATTCCAATAATTCTTTGAAACACCATATTCTAATGGTGAATGAACTCAAATATATTCATTTTCCACATAAGAAAAGAAGTTGACTAGCTCTATAAAAGATGCTTGGTGTTTTCCTATTTTCTAGTAGTAATCTTACTACTGGAGAGGAAGGGGCAGAGGGAGAGAGAAAAGAGAGGAATCTTAAGCAGACTCCACACCCAGCATGGAGCTCAATGTGGGGCTCAATCTCATGACCCTGAGATCAGGACCTGAGCCGAAACCAAGAGTTGGAAGCTTAACCGACTGAGCCACCCAGGCGCCCCTTTTCTTATCCTTTAACATGAGAATTCCGTCTCCCTCTCTGAACTCGGTCTGACTCATTCATATATACTGCCATGTATTCAAGAGGCGTTTTTAAGTGAGCATCTAATGTGGCTGGCCACCATAGCTGAATAAGACCCAGGTGGTCCTTACCCTCACAGAGCTTAAAGTCCAGAGAAGGTGAAGTGGACCTTTAGTGCACTTCTACTTTGTATTAAGCTTACTTATTTATTCCTTTGTCTTATGTATCTCCCCTACCTAATAAAAGTCCTTGAGTGAGACCCTATGTCTGATTCATTTGCACAGTCCTCACACTGCTTCCCATGTAGCAGCGTAGAGGAACAATGATAGCACTGTGGCCATTTAAAAGTTTCAGATGATTCAAAATGATCTGGCTATTGTGACTTAAGTTTTCAGAAAATGCAACAAGGGCAGTGTTCAGCAGGTTTTCTGCCTAACTCAGGCTTCTCAGTTCAGTGTTGACCCCAAAGAGCTTCCTCCTGTAACAGGGTCCCTACTTCTGGCTCTTGCTGGCTGATTTAGTTGATAAAAATGAAAGCTTGATGACTGAGTGTAAATTGGAGGTTGAAACTCTCCCAAGGCAGGGCTGTGTGGGGCTTGCGGAAGACAGTGAGAATTATGGCCTTTGCCAAATGTTAATTAAACAAGCAAAACCTTTCTGAGCTGCACGATAGTACTTCTGCTGGGAGGTGTGCAGATGTTGATGATGAGCATCTCAGGGGCACATCTGTGTGCCAGGTCACAGGGGCAAACCCAGGCATCCGTGCAGAGTGGAGCGTGGAACCATCGTGAATGCCTTTGTTAGTTTAATTCCTTTTTAAAGTTAGGCCTTTAAAAAATCTTTTCACTGTAGGGTGGCTCAGTCATTAAGCATCTGCCTTTGGCTCTGGTCATGATCCCAGGTCCTGGGATCGAGCCCCGCATCGAGCTCCCTGCTCAGCGGGAAGCCTGCTTCTCCCTCTCCCACTCCCCCTGCTTGTGTTCCCTCTCTTGCTGTCTCTCTCTGTCAAATAAATAAATAAAGTCTTTAAAAAAAAATCTTTTCACTGTAGAACTTTTAAACATATATAAAAATAGAGAATAGTACAATGAATCCCCATAGGCCCATCAGCCAGCTTCAACAATTGTCAACATTTCACCTTTCCTCTTCACTTATCTCCCCACTGTCCCCACCCACCCACACCCAGCAAACATACTTTTGTGTGTGGATGTGGGTGTGCGTGCACGCACGTATGCTAGATTTAACTTTTTTACTACCACACTTTTTTCTCATGACAAAACTACTATGTGCTCGTCGTAGAAAAGATTTAATAGTTTAAAGTCAGTTTTAAAATGAGTGATTAAATTTGAATTGTGATCATGGTATAAGGTGAGAGAGAACAGAGCAGTCATGGTGAATTCTTCTAGTCCTGTTTTCCCTTTCTGGAGCCGTATTTTTTTGTTCCCATCAATTTTCTGCCTGTGTGAACTCCTTAGGCCCCTGCGCCCCCTGCAGGTGAAATGATGAAGCGGATGCTCTCTGCTTGCTTATGTCTGGGCTCTGTGTCTTCATGACGAGCCTGGGCGCCACCAAGGTTTGGGACAGAGATTTGCTCACTAGCAGTGTTGTGTTTTCCTTTTCTCCCTCCATCGTCTCTGATGAGATGGGCTATGACCTTCGGGTCCTCCCTTTCCAGAAGCTTCCTCCCAGGATGGCCCTGATCCTGGTGGCAGCCACAGGTCGAGCCAAGTGACTGGCTCTCCTCGGCCCCCGCCCCAGCCCCAGTGCGCTGGCCTGGAGCTGAGTCTGCTGTGTGACGGTCACCCCTGCCCCTCGTCAGCCACTCTGCCAGGGATGGCAGCACAAAGAGCTGAGCTCCCCTGGAGCCTGGGTGTTGGTGCCCACCCACACGGCGGAAAGAAACCGCTCGAAGAGGCGGACCCCTGCAGATTGGTAGGGAGTGGTTTGGACAAGAAAGGGAACTTCTGAGGCTTATCTTGGGCAGCCACAAGACTAGTAGATCTCTGCACCATCTGCCAGCTTGTATGTGTGGGGGCCTTAACTGGGCCATCCAGATGGTCTGTACCACACCTTCCTCTCTCAAGGCTCCATCCTTGAAACAGTTCCTAGTGTGGAAACCGTACATTCTAAGGACAGGGAAGGGGTGAGGAGCCTCCATGTGCCCGGGTCAAGCTCAAGGGTCAGCCAGGGAGCACGTCTTGTCAGTGGCCTCCTCCAGCCCCGGGGCCAGCAGGCCAGCTCTGACAAATGTGCTTTTTCACCAGGGCCCTTGTAACAGCCGCACTGTGCATGTGAAGCGGTTCTGTACTGTGTGTCCGGCGCTGTGCTAGTGGGAGGAGGAAAAGGGACGGAGGGCGGGGGCCTGGCGCCTGCGCTCCCTGACGACAGAAGCCTGTCTGTGTTGTAGGTGTCCTGTGTGGGCCAGCTCGTCTGCGCCGTGATCGCAGAGTCCGAGCTCCAGGCAAAGCGAGCGGCCCAGCAAGTGAAGGTTGTCTACCAAGATTTGCAGCCACTGATCCTGACGATCGAGGTAATGAGTTCGAGGGCAGGGTCAGAATAGCACATTTCCCCAGTGGAGCCGTTAAAATGCTCTTTGCCTACAGTGACAGGAAAGAAAGTCTGACTCCAAGTGATGTGCAATACGTAGGGGCTTGGTTGGCCCCGGACTACATCAGTGTTGGCACAGAACCTGGTTTTGTGCCTCTCCTCTCTGCTGCCCACAGTCCATGCCTTAGCCCCTGCAGTCACAAGATGGCAGCCAGGAGCTTCTCATCCATGACCAGGGAGGAGAGAGCAGCACTGTCCCAGCATTCCAAGCTCCAATCCTGAGATCCAGCCTTATCAGGCCACTGAGGTCACACACCCGTCTCTGATTGGATGATTAGCCAGAGGAATGGCGGACCTGCTGGTTACTGCTGGGGGTCAGATTTCTTTGAAGTGTATGGGCCACAGTGGGGTGGGAGGGGATGGAGACGTAAAAAGAAATCTGATCCCTGGAGGGGACTGGTGGGAGGAGTGCTGCGTGGGCAGGCAGCAGTGTCCGGGACCCTGAGTTCACCAGCACCTGGACTTTCTCAGGGGTGTGCAGGAACCAGCAAGATGCTCTGTGCAGCAAATCCTGGGGACGCTCTTTAGATTCTTCAGTGCATATCTTAAATGAGTATGAGGAATAGAATCCTCTGATGCCTGTAGGTATTTTGGCCACTTACACCAATTGGAGAATTGCATTTTCTATCCTGTTTTTTAGAAAGAAGTTAGAGATTTACAGAGATTATAAGACTCATCTCCATGAAATGATAGGGTGTTCTTCTGCATCCATTTCATTGGTTCTTATAATTTACTAAACAATGAAAGCATGCACGTTGGGAAAGCAGCATGAATAGATTAGATTCAGCACAGACAGACTCCATGTACTCTGGGAATACATTACCTTCACAACGAAATGAATCAGCTGTTCTCTAGGTGACTAGCGTGCCCTCCAGCAGAGAATGAGAAACTGACTTGGCTCAGACTAGTGTCTCCAGAAGAACTTGGCCTTGGTGTGTTTCCTATCATGCTGCTTTATTCCTAGAAACATAGCATTTGTGTCTGGACAGTGTCCTCAGTGTTTTAAAATTAAAATAAAATGTCAAGAAGAGAAACATACAGAAGTTAAGCTGGAGTCAAGGAGTGACAAAGCTTCCCCAATTTTCCTGGCCGGTTTCAGATTCCAGCGTTCTCTTCCCTTCTTAGTCAGATGTTGCCTGATGCATTTGCCTGCTTTATACACTCAGATCCCAGCATTTTGTTTTAGAGGTACTTCTAACTAAGAAATTATTCCTTAATTACTTCTTCATAAGGAAGTATTTACATGATACTTCATCAAAATGTTGTTTACAGTCCTTTGCCCAGTACTGGTGGCTAAATGTCTTCCCTTCCCTGCCCCCACCTGCCAGCCAAATGAATTTCCAAACAAGTAAACAAACGCCACCCTTCTCCTCGCCTGCCCTCACTCCACCTGGCAGATCCTCAGTTTGCCAGAGAAGACCAGCATCAAACACCAAACTCTGACACGTGGAGGAGAGCTGCCTCACATTTTTATCAGAGTTCAGGCTCTCCAAGGTCAGTCAACTGGATCAGGGTGGATTTAATCAAAATCTTTAGCAGGGAAATATGCCCAGCTCTGTACACATTACAGTTTTTTTTAAATCACTTTTTTGACCAAGAAATATTTGGGAAATTGTCTCAAAGTTACTCAAAAAGCAAGCAGCAAGTGAAGTGGAAAACGATTAAACTTTAAAAAATAGGATTTATAAATCTTAACTACTGTTTTCAACCTGGAATATCTGAATCTTAGATTAATAAGAAAGGCATATAAGTTCATTCTAGAAGGAACTGTGTTATCAATCTAAATAGGATAAAAATAAATGTATCTCTGTCACTAGCACTGAGGTTTAACCAAGCTAATACTTTCTAGAATGTTTAACAGTTTGAGTGGGGAAACTCTATCAAAACTCTTGGCTCAAGGGATCAGGCTGATGACCATGGTGAGGAAAATATGCTCCTGACCAGAATCTCCCATCAGTCATCATGATCAACAGCATGACCATAGCCAACACACAGAGTTCACTACAGGTCAAAGCAGGTTTTAGACATTAACTCACTAAACGCTCAAAACAGTCCTGTGAGGAAAAACTGTTACTGTCTTTATTCTGATGAGGAAAGAAGAACATGGGTCACGCAGTCACACAGCTAGTCAGAAATAGAAGCAAACAACAAACCCTCCATCAAGGAACCTGGGTCCGCTGGTGGTAAAAACAAATGAACCCACTCTTTGAGTGGGGGAAATGGCAGGATCACAATACATCAGTCCTGTAAGGTATGCTGGTAGGTCTGAACATCTACTCGTGGCCAGAGGGAACCAGAGTTAGGATAATTCCTACCTGCCAGCAGGCTGGACTTTCATGGATGGCCAATAATCCACGGTAGGTAATGGTGGCAGGAGCTGGGATGGCACATTTGCCAGGGGACGCAGGGATTACAGCAAGATAAATTCCTTGAATAGCTAAGGAAACCAGCCTACATGATTGTAGCTACATCCCTGATGATGTGTACCCAGCAGTCTCCCTTCACTAGGCACCCAGAGGAAGCCGATAGGACCCAGTGCGTAAGTGGATTTGACATACCCACACTGGGCGGGTAATGGAATCTCACCTCCGGGGCTGGAGTCCCAGCTGCCCCACTGCCCTGCGTAAATGCTGTGCTTGTCCTCCCGAGTGAGGGGCGCGGGGCTGGCTGGCAGGTCCACCATGATCCTTACCACCAGAATGTCTTCGGCTAGCACTTACTGAGCATTTATTATATGCCATGCGAGCCTTTTACATGTCTCGTTTCGTTTTATCCACACCACAACGCTCTTGGGGCTGTGTGCACAGCTGTGTCTCCGTGCACAGATGAGGCTCGGCAGAAGAAGTACTAGGCCCCCAGTCAAACAGGTAGTAAATGGAGAGAATGAACATAATGCTGACGGGGTCCAGAGTCCGAGCTCTAAACCCATGTGCTGTGTGGCCTTGGCTTCATACAGTGGGTTGTGGAATGAACAGTACAGTCTTCCTGGAAAAATATTAGTTCCATTCCGGGACCACCTTACATGCTGGGGTTTTTCCTGGGCGTACTCTCTTCTGACTCGACGGGCACATTTGTATTGGCTCTGTGAGGAGTCTCTCTGAAGGCTGGTTCTTAGCTCTTCACTGGGATTGTGCTGAATGGAAGAGCATGGGATTCCAGAGCAGGAGCAATGTTGGCCCGACTCAGATGATTCCCCACTGAGGGTGGCTACGGCCAGAGGGCTGCATCTCTGGCCCACACAGCCTCACTTTTCTGTTCTGTCCAGGAAGCCATACAGCACAGTTCCTTCTTTGAACCAGAGAGGAAACTGGAATATGGAAATGTGGATGAAGCATTTAAAGTGGTTGATCAAATTCTAGAAGGTAAAGCTTTCTGGAAAAACGTGAGGAGGGGGAAGCAGCCCAGAAGGCTTCTGAGCTTGTCTAGTTTAACGCTACCTTTGCCTTTCAGAAATCACCTAGAAATCAGCCGAGAATAGGCACTTCATTCACACATGCATTTCCCTCTGTGGGGTGTGTGTGCGTGCGTGTGTGTGTGTGTGTGTGTGTGTGTAGAGCACAGCAGGGAGGTAAAGTGGGAGGCCCAGCCCCCTATACTGTGCGCTGACCACCTGCCCCATCATGGCCCCAGTTTTTATACGATGTCATCTCTTTTCCTGCTCATAACCACCCTGCAGATCGGGAAACAGGATCAGAGTGCTTGCAGAGCTTGAACAGTCATACAACAGCTACTAAGTGATAAAGCTGGTCATCAAATTGATAGCTTTTCTTAGCATTTCCAAAGCCCATGTTTCTTTCTCTTCCATCCTTTCTCTGACTTCTCCCTCCCTTCCTTCCAGACTTCCTTCCATCATGTATATGTGTAATTAAAATGAAATTTCTCTCTTAGAAAATAGTTGATTTGAATTTTCCAATAAAATTTTTGTAACTTTTTATTTTGACATCATTGTAAATTTACAGAAAAGTTGCAGAAACATTAAAGAAACTCCCAGTTACTCTTAATTCAGATTCCCCGATTATTAACACTTTACTACACTTGCTTAATCAGTCTCTCTTTCTGTACACACACACACACACATTTTTTCTGAGCCATTGGAGAGTAAGTTACATGTTGGTTTACCCCTAAATACTGGTGTGTATTTCCTTAGAGTAAGAACATTATCTTACTTAAAGAATTATCAAAATCAGAACATTCACATTGACATAATATAATTACTTAATCAACAGACCTTATTCAGGTTTTGCCACTTGTCTCAGTCATGTCCTTTATAGCAGGAAAAAAAATGTACCATGGGTCTTAAATAACACATACTTTCCCCGCTCTGCTCTGCTCTCATCCATGCTAGAGAGCCATCCTTAACGCTCGCCATGCAAGGTCTACTTTACCCAGATGTGTTGCTGGGTGGGCATGGGCTTTCTGTCCCACATCTCAGGGCAGAGACTATCTCATTTGGCATTGTCTGTCTTTAAGTGAATTTCCAGGGTATTGGCGTCTAGTGCATGTTTGAAGCTACCATCACCCTAATTTTTCTCTCCAACCCTGATCCCAAGCTCAGAAGGGTCCTAAGGCATACCATCCCCGAGCGTACAGCAAGAGGTCTGGCAGGTATAACAGCCCAGCCACTTTAGTTCAAAGCCCATCATGTTTCTTAACTCCACAGCTGTGTTAAACCAGAACATGGTCACGGGCTGCCTGGATGACGTCACTTGGAAGCTATAGAAAAGACACCTTGCGCCATCGCCCTTCCAGTATTCCCTTGGCACGCTGTCTTATCAGTGTGTGACTTGGCAGGGCCCGTCTCCCTGCTTTAAAATTATTATGAATAAAATAATCCTGATCTCAGAGATCAGTTGTGAAGATTCTAAGAGATAACATAAGTGTGCTTGGCATAGAGCTTGGCCCATAGTAGGGAGACCCATAACTGTGAGCAGTAATTTCTCCTAGGCTGAGATGTTTCTGTTGTTCTCTAGGCAGGATTTCAGTCTACTACTGAGCTAACACCCTGGCAGGTGCTCATTTAGCACACCCGATGTTTCCCAGCACCTCCCAATGGGAGCCATTTATGAGACCTGCCTGGGGATTCCTGGAGCTGCCTCCTTTCTGGAATTCTGGAATTGGGGGACCCAGGGTAGCATAGGAATGTGCTTTTGACGAGTTTTCACAGAGCTCCAGGTGATTCTTAGGACTAGTGAAATGGGGCAAACACTCGAAGGGTGGGGCTGTTTTCTGGGAGACAAGGAGGGAGCATTTTTAGCATAAGAGATGAGGTGTGAGCATTTTGAAAATATCCATTTTTAAAGGGGTTCCTCCACTTGGACCATAGTATGTTCTTGCCTCTGTTCTTGCCATGTGTGTTTTTGTGTGAGTTCAGTTGTTTTTCTTTCCCTTGACATCTTCTTTAATCATTTAATTCAGTTAAGGAATTTATTCAGTCTCTCTCTTACTTGAATTTTAATTTGTATCCTGCCCCTTACCCTACTGATAAATACGAAAGTGATACAGGATGCTTTAAAAGAGACATTTATACCACTTTTAAGTTTTCATCTTCTTGACTCACTAGTGTGAGGTATTTTTTTTTTCTTACAATACAGTTGTCATTTGAGTTAAGAATTTTTGGCCACTTATTTCAGGAAGAGGTAACTGGAGATGATAGTTAAAACAGCACTTTGCCCCTCAGGAATATAGCTGCTCTAAGAAAAACAAATATTTAAAAGATAAACTATGTGGAGCACTAACGACATCAAGTC
This sequence comes from Phoca vitulina, assembly GCF_004348235.1. Lineage (NCBI taxonomy): Eukaryota > Metazoa > Chordata > Mammalia > Carnivora > Phocidae > Phoca > Phoca vitulina. The sequence goes on along the minus strand of NW_022589704.1, from coordinate 34,585,178 downwards.
TTAGACTGTGTTCTTGAAGGGAGTGAGATTATTGTTTGTTTTTATTCTGTGTGAAAATATATTTGGCCCCTTCCTAGCCCTGATGTCATAGCACTGGGAGGGCATTAAAAGCCCCCATTCACAAATAAGCCAGCCGAGGCTGGGAGGCGTGTGATTGAGCAGGAATCAAACTGATCTAATTTCCCAACCCTGAGGCGAACGTCTCTCTCTACGTGATGCCACTTCTCATTTCTCTCTTTTAAAATTCCTTTAGCCAGAACGGGCTTTACCCTGGAGAGCACAGAAGGCAGTCTGTGCAGCAGGATTTGCAAGAGATCTAGGAGCCCTGAAACCGAGATTATCTTCCCCACATCCTGTCCTACTGGGCATAACACAGATAGACTCCTGTATATCTTAATGGTTTTTCAGGCTTTAAGGGCTTCTTATTAAAATGGAAATGTGCCCAGAGGAATCACTCCTAAACCCATAGTGGAATAACATTTTATCTCGGGGATTAGCTGATCAAATTAGTTGATCAAATTAGTTGAGAGCAATACCCTGAGAGGAAGAGAGGGAGGGCCCTGTGGGGGGGAGGGCTGCAGGATGGACGGCGCAATGTAACAGGGTTCTAAAACTTGGCCTGCTTTCCAGATGTGAGCAGAAAGAGCTCTAATAGTTTGTAGCTTTTCATGTTTTAAGTGAAGTAGGTATTTAACAAAATAAATTCTGAGTGGATAGGTAGGAACACTGATATGGTAAACCATGAATTTGAGCCCACTGACAAGTGGATTTTTCAATGTGCGGTCTTTGATAAAACTTTACATTAAAATTGAGATTTGAGGGGCACTGGGGTGGCTCAGTCAGTTAAGCATCTGCCTTCAGCTCAGGTCATGATCCCAGAGTCCCGGGATTGAGTCCCACATCAGGCTCCCTGCTCTGCAGGGAGTGTGCTCTCTCTCTCTCTCTCTCTGCCCCTTACCCTGCTCGTGCTCTCTCTCTCTCACTCTCTCAAATAAATAAATAAAATCTTTAAAAAAATAAAATTGAGATTTGAGTTTTGACATTTTAATTTTTATATTTTATAAATGAAACATAATCTCATTTTTCTATATTTTTTCTTTATTCAGATTTTGGATAAGATAGGAAATCCAATACAAAAGATTTCTTTGGGAATCTCCCTTAAACCATCTGAAAATCACTGTTATTGGATACATTCTTAATTTTTTAAAGTTCTGCCTTTCACCTAACTAACATAATGGCTGGTCATAATTGTATTGTTTTTTTTTGTCTGTTTAATTTTTTTCCCCCTATCTTCCAATGGCTTAGTTGAACATTTTTCAGCACTCCATTTTGATCTATCTGTAGTATTTTTGAGTCTATCTCTTTGTCTAGTTTTTCTGCTGGTAGTTCTAGGTGTATTTTACATATATATAATATATAATATATAAATTACAATATATCTGGTAGCAACATTTTATCAGTTTGCGCATAGAAATTTGCCTTTCTTCACATCCTTTTACTCTCTCATTTGTAATAGTCTTAAAAAATTTCCTCTTTATAGTCTGAGTACTACATGAAACAATGTTAAAATTTTGCTTTCAATGCAATTTGTAAAATTCAAGAGGAGGAAGAAAGTCTGTTGTGTTTACCTGTATTTGTAGTCTTTCCATTGTTCTCTCTCCTTCCTGAGGTTCCAAGATTCCTCTAAAAAAATCATTTCTTGTCTGTTTCAAAAACTGTCTTTAGCCATTATTTTAGGATAGGTCTGTTTAAGACAAATTCTTAGTTTCCTTCATCTAAGAATGTCTGGATTTCTTTTTCATTCTTGAAGAATATTTTTGCTGGATATAGATTTCTGAGTTTATAGGTCATTTAGCAGTTGAAGAAAGATGTTGTACTTTTCCTCTAGTCTCCATGGTTTCCGATGAGAACTCTGCCTTGTGAAGAATCTTCCCCCCTGTAGGCGAGGTAGTGTTTTCCTCTGTCTGCTTCCAAGATATTTTCTTATTTTTACTTTTCAGAAGTTTGACTCTGATGGGTCTTGGCATGGATTTCTATGGATTTATCATATTTTCAAATATTCACTCAGCTTCTCGAATCTGTAGGTTTGTGTCTTTTGCCAAGTTTAAGAAATTTTCAGGCATTATTTCTTCAAGTATTTGATGTCAGTGACCCAAATGTGCAGTCTTTTTATAGTCACACAGGGTCCTAAAGCTCTGCTCATTGTCTTTTCAGTCTCTTTTTTTCTGATGTTCAAGTTAGGCAATTTCTGTTGTTCTATATTCTTGATTACTGATTATTTCCTCTGTTGTCTCTATTCTGTTGTTGAGCTTTTTCCATTGAGCCTCTTAAATTTTGGTTGTTGTATTTCTTAGTTCTAAAATTTCCATTTGGCTCTTTTTGTATCTTCTGTTTCTTTGCTGAAATTTTCCATTCTTCCATTTGTTTTAAGTGTTTATGTAAATGCTCACTGAAGTATTTTTATGATGGCTGCTTTAAAATCCTTGCTAGATAATTCCAGCATCTGTGTCATCTTGGTGTTGACATCTGTTGATTGTCTTTTCTCATTCAAGTTGAGTTCTTGGTATAATGAGTGATTTTCAATTGTATCCTGGTCATTTGACTATTCTGTTTTAAGACTCTGGATCTTATTTAAATCTTCTATTTTACCAGAACTCATCTGACCCCATGTTGGTGGGGAAAAGGGGTTTCTGCCTTGTTATTGCTAGGTGAAGGGTGGAAGTCCAGGTTCCTCGTGTGGTTTCCAGTGATACCACCACAATGCAAGGTTTAGGGCATCTCATTATAGCCTGACAAGGGTGGAAGTCTAGATTTTTCCATCCAACTTTTGCAGATAGGGATGGGGCCGCAGTTTTTTCACTGGGTAGTGTGGTTATTTTCAGGCATTATTCCTTCAAGTATTTGATGTCAGTGACCCAATTTTCTTTCTAAAAATTTTCTTGCTAGGCTTCCCATCTCTTGGTCCTTTGGCTGGAGAAAGTAGGCTTTTCTTGGGGCCTTTCTTTCTGTCTTTTCCTATTGATATTTTGGGATTGCTGGCTTCTCTGGTACCAAGTCTGGGATATATGAAGCAAACGGCAACAACAAAGAACATAACTCACTAAACTCACCATGTGTCTTTCCTTGGATCCCAAACTTCCTAGCTGGTCTGCCTTCTCTCTACCTTTCAGAGTCTTATATTTCTTTTGCATATAAATAAATAAAGTTGTGTGCTGTACTTAGTAGAAGGAAACAAGAGAAGTGCATTACTCCATCTCATCTTGGACCAGAAATCTCCTTTCCATAGTGTTCTGACTGACTCTAGAATGTCGCACACCTTTTCCTAGAACTCTGTGACCTACCATACTGGGAGACCTGACAGATACCCATACAGAACTCTGCTTCAAATCTGCAGATATAATGAAAGCCAAGTGTTCGTGGCCCTTAACTGTGTAGCTTGCTGTCCTAGCAATAGCACTGTTGGTGGAATTTCTCAGTAATGGGATAACAGCTGGGGAATTCTACCTGTTCTATCTGAAAGCCTCCTTGACTCTGTGTACTTTCCTATAACAGGTGAAATACATATGGGAGGTCAAGAACATTTTTATATGGAAACCCAAAGCATGCTTGTTGTTCCCAGAGGAGAGGATCAAGAAATCGATGTTTATGTTTCTACACAATTTCCCAAATACATACAGGTAACATGGGGCCATTGCAGAGGAGAGGTGGCTAAATGGTTTCTGCTGGCAAAATATACCAAGAATAATTAGAGACAAAAATGTCACTGCAGGAACTGAAGGAATTTGGAGTACTAACAGCCCTATCCATTTGGGTATTAATAGCTGTACAATTTCAGAGCTTTTAAGATAATGTTATGAAAGTAGGCACCTTTTGTTTGTGGATTTATAACTTCAGAACCAGTTATGGAGTCAGCAGATCTCTTTTGCTGTACTCTTGGCATTGTTAAGAATACAAAAGGAAAAAGAGGAAAGCCTGCCCTCCAAAGATTATAAGTACCCAACTCTCATGAAGCAGTTAGGAAATGGTATTGGACAGAATGGAACTTAATACTTAATCAGCTAAGTCAGAATTTATTCAGACGGAAGAATTAAGAGAAAAGAGGGTTTGCTGAGGGCTAGAATCATCCAGAAAGTCCATGAAGATGAAGTCTTCAGTTTGGATTTGTAATGAGAATGAGGTTTATCTAGATGGTGAGAAGAGAGGCCATTTCTAGGCAATTCCACACCAAGATCAAATGCCACTCCTTTATCATTCATTCATTCATTCACTCATTCTTTCTGTAAACACATATGGCCTCTGTCCTGTATACCAGGCAGCATGCATGTAAGAAAGCTGGCACAAAGACTGCCCAAGCTGGCATCAGGGATGCATTCAGGAGTGGCTAGTTGAAACATCAGGGTGAAAGCAAGGGGAACAAAGCAAAGGGGTTGATTCAGTAGGTCATACAAGCCGATGTTATTACCAGAGCAGGTAGAAATGTGGGAATGTGTGGACTGAGGCCTTTTAGAAGCTGGAACATTAAGAAGGGTCAGGTGAGTCCCATTCCATTCCTGTCTGCTACTCACTCCCTATGTGATTTTGGGCCCATTGCTTCATCCCCCTGGGGCTCCACATCCAGAAACATGAGTTGTTAAGATTAAATGACCTCCCAACATTAGGATGGCAAGGAAGAGCAAAACCTGCATCCAAGGAGGACCCACAGGTCAACTCAGCAATAATCCAGATGGGAGGTGAGAAATTTCTCCAGTGGAGACAGCAGAATGTGGGAAAAAGATCCAGTCTGAGAGACGTGTGCAAGGCCTCAAAATCTCGCTGCTTCAGGAAATGTATCCCAAGGGATTAGTATGTAAAGGATACTTTGGTTATGGTTCATAGGGGAATTTTTCAAAAATTTATTAGCACAGGGGTGCCTGGATGGCTCAGTCGGTTATGCATCCAACTCTTGATTTCGGGTCAGGTCATGATCTCAGGGTTGTGGGATTGAGTCTTGCATTGGGTTCCATGCTGGGTATGGAGCCTGCTTAAGATCCTCTCTCTCCCTCTGCTCCTCCCACCCCCACACTCCCCTCATGCTGTCTCTCAAAAAAAATTATTAGCACAAAAATATCCCATTGATACTGAAAGGACTGCTTAATGATAGTTCTTGCAATGTCATAATAGCTAAATGCCACTGAGATCAGTTGTGGATGTATGCTTAGGTTATTGGCAACTGTCCTGTTATTTAGTATAACTACACAGTTTCTGTATTGTGTGCAACATTTTGAAATCAAAACGTGTAAAAGCTGCCCCACTCCCTTGCTGCAGATGGATCAGATTAATGGGAACTATTATCATTCACAGGACATAGTTGCTTCGACCCTGAAGCTCCCAGCTAACAAGGTCATGTGTCATGTAAAGCGAGTTGGTGGGGCTTTCGGGGGGAAGGCTTTCAAAACCGGCATCCTGGCAGCCATCACTGCGTTTGCCGCCAACAAGTAAGTGGAGAAAATCTGCTAAGTAGACTAAAAATAAAATGAAGTCATGCTGTGCATTCTCAATATTGGGGTTCAGGAGAAAGAATTTGGGTTAAGATTATTTAAAATCACATATGGTATACAAATACACAAAGCTGCCATTTTATTACAACTTTTTAATCTTATATTGTCATACCAGATACTAAGAACCAAAGTGAGACTCAATTACTGAAAAGAATGAAAGCCACAGTAAAAATACCTGAAGAGTAGACAGAAACAAGTCCCAAATGGATGGTGGTTACTTGTCCTTAGCACCTGTATGTGTATATAGGTCAGTTCAATGGTTTGAAAAAAGTTCAATCTTTTATAAATATGTATAACACACATATATAAAATCCTTTATGTGTATTTATATATAATAATTGCTATATTATATATGCTATATAATATAGATATTAAATATATAAATAAATAAATGTGTTCATACATACATTTTCTTGATTTAAATGGAGATTTTTGCTTTTGTGGATGCTTACCTTTATTTACATTGCCATTTCCCTTTAAGGATCTCAAAACATTACCATAGGAAATTGTCTTTGGAGCAGGCACATGTAGAAGGCTTTGATTTCTTTGCTGAATAATATAAGTCAGTTTCTGTATCCCATGAAGCAAAATGACCTTCATTCCAGATCTGTCCTTTCAGGGAGCACTCGGTAATCAGAAACCACCTGAGTTCCTCCATTTGTAATCAAGTCTATAATGTGGTCTTGGGACCATTTCCCTATAGCAGAGGTTGTTATCACAATGGGAAATACTCCCAAAGCAATACCCTAGAGCCCCTGACACCCAAGACCCTCCCTTGCATAAGTAGCGAATGCCAGGCATTGTACCCTGACCCAAAGGGAGGGGAGGCCACTGTGCATGCCTGAGATCAGGACAGCCCCAGGGCAGTAGTTCTGTTGTCCTGTAATGTATGTGGATTGGCATCCACTCCAGCTCTCGCTGAGAGTTATATAATCCCCAGATAGTAGCTCTTTGGTATACAGTTTACCACTCTTTCTTTTTTTCTGCTTTAGACATGGTCGTGCAGTCCGCTGTGTTCTGGAGCGAGGAGAAGACATGTTAATCACTGGAGGCCGCCACCCTTACCTTGGAAAGTACAAAGTGAGTAGAAGAAGAGTGGGGATGGAAAGGATTTATGTTATCAAGATAACATTGCATGGTTGCAGAGGGCAGCGTTGGGCTGCTCTCTCCTGGGGACTAACAATGAGCAAATCAACAAACCCTGCTTCTGTTTAACTTTCTATTCCTTGTGCTCACTGATTATCGGCTGGTTCACATCTGCTTTATTCAGGGAGCACTTGGTAATCAGAAACCACCCGAGTTCCTCCATTTGTAACCAGTCTATAATGTGGTCTTGGGACCATTTCCCTATAGCATTTGTAACCAATCTATAATGTGGTCTTGGGACCATTTCCCTATAGTGAAAAAGTACCAACTGGATTTGGCTGATACAGAGTGAATGACTGGAAAACATGTGAGTATATATACATCTATGAAAGTAGATCTGATAACCGGACTACTTCCACATTTTCTTAAAAATAGAATAATTCCCAATAGTGTTCTGTGAAATTGCAATTATTTGCCAACAGTTTCCTCATTTTTCAATATATAAAGGTTATTTCTATAAAACTCTGTCCCAGAAATTCCTAGGAAAATTTCCATAGCAGAAAATAATTATTCTTTTGCTTTATAAGAAATAAATTAACTTGTCAGAATGGATTAACTGCCATAATAAATAACTAAAAACTCTCAGGGGCTTAAACTGTATTGTGTTATTTCTTGCTCAAGTAACAGCTCAGTATAATCAGCAGGGGTTGTGGAGAAGGGGAGAGGAGAGGACTCTGCTCCGAAAAATTATTCAGAGACTTAAACTTTTTCCATCCAGGAGTGCCACCATCATCCCCTCAGACTGCATCATGTGGTATGGAAGTCACAAGGCTCGTATGGCTATTCACGTGTAAATTTAAATTAACTAAATTAAATAAAACAGAAAATTCAGTTCCACAGTTGCATTAGCTGTATTTCAAGTGCTCAGTAACTACATGTGTCCAGTGGCTGCCATATTGGACATGTAGATATAGAACATTGCCATCATCTCGGAAAGCTCTATTGTAGAGCACACCTTAGGGACTTCACTGAGTCTTCTGCAGAGGACAGAACACAAGGGAAGAGGGAGAACATGGAGTGTTGTGTGTGGGGTGTTTTAGGCACCAGGTGTGTTAAATGTGGGCCTTGCTTCTGTTCACGTGTGTTGAGCCAGGACTTTGTCACCTAACTACGAGGGTGGTTGGGCAACGTAGTCTTCCATGTGCCCAGGATGAAAGATAACAACATCTGTTGAACACAGCATCATCTCCCCCACAACTGGTGTACCTGCATACATATTTTTAGGAGATAATGGATGTATTTATTTCAACTCACGTTCACTCTGAGCTATGTTTTGAATTTGGTTTAGTTTAACAAAGATTTATCAGAGTGAACTTTGTTCTGACAGAGACTACATTTTAGGGAATGAGGGGAAATAAAACTTACACATATGAAGTCATCATGAAAACATAATGTCAGGTTAAAAGATGAGATGCACGTGGTAATCCTATGAGGAGAGAGGAATATGGGTTGCAGTATGTTCATGAGACATCTTAGAGAAGGTGAAACATAAAGGGCCTTCAAGAACAGATGGGCAGAAAGAAGACATATGGGTGGTGGGAATAGTAAGAGCAAAAACACAGAGGAGGGATCAACATGGCATGTTTGATGGGGGTGGCGGTAAGGAGAGAGGGCGAATTAGAATACACAGTAATTACTGAGGGGTGGTGGAAAATAAGATTGGTTAGGTTAAGTGATGCCAGACTGAGAGAGGCCTAGAGTTTCAGGATGGGGGTTGAAATTTGATCTTGTAAGAAAGAGTAGGACTGGGTAGATCCTTGATCAGTCAAGTGTCATAACCAAACACAGGTGCATTGGGGAAGGTAATATGATGGCATTGGGCAGGATGGCCCAGGGAGGAGAGAGGGCGGAGGCAGGCGAACCATTAGGAAGCAGCTGAAGCATTCAGACATGAAGTATTTTGGGTCTGAGCTGTGATAGGAAGATGTAGAAGAAATGAGTCCAAGAGCCATGGTAGTATAAAATAAAATAGGAGTTGGTGGCAAACTTGGCAAAGAACAAGGGAGAATAAAACCAGAAACATGACTTGGAGGTTTCTAGGAGAAAGCACCAAGTTGGAAGGAGGAACCAATCTGGAAGAACAATGATGGATCTTGTTCCTTCACCAATATGGTTCCTTGTACTTCACCAATATGGAACCTTATTAAAAGGACTTGTTACAGCTACAGAAGCCTTAAGCATAGTGGTGATTATAATTATGAGAAAATGATGCTTTCTGATGTAAAGACAGAAGATGATATTAATAACACTTATAATAGTAATATTAATAATTTATATTTAGAACACTTGCTGTGTTTCAGTCACTCACCTGTAATTTTCTATGCATTATTTTCTTTATTGCCATTTCGCAGATAGGTTATAGAGCTTGCCTAAGATCACAGAACTAGTTAAGTGGCAGAGCCAGAACTCAAACTTCTGGAATTCATAGGCCGTGCCCTTGACTACGACTTTGGTTTGAATTTGGTTCCATTCAACAAAAATCACAAAGTGAACTCTAATAAGTTCAGAGATACTGAAGCAGAGTGCAGATGGAAAGCATGGATATTGGATACATATGAATCACAGAAAAGATATTTATGTAAAAGACCTCGAGTAGCACCGAATGCTGCTGAGAGTTTTCATCAAATTGGGCCCTCTGAGAAAAATGTGCTGAGTCCATTCAGAGCAGGCCACCAGATTCGGAGATTAGAAGATGAGGTGGCCTCGGGGGAGAAAGTTCAGGTAGAAACGTGGAGCCAGAATTCAAGGACTTGTGGCAAGAAAGGGAGGTTACGAACTATGCGGTTGATTTGCTTTCAGAGGAAAGAAAAGGGTTGGTAGAACAATAGTGATGAATTTTCCAGGAGGGGTTTTTGTTTGTTTTGCTTTTATATCTTTCTCTACACTTACTTTCTCCTTTTTTAAATTATTTTCAGTTGTGGCAGAATACACACAACATAACATTTACTGTCTTACCCGCGTTTAAGTGTAGTTTGGTGGCATTAAGCACGTTCACATTGTTGCACAACCATCATCACCATCCATCTCTGGGATTCTTCTCATCTTGTAAAACTGAAACTTGGCACCCACTAAGCAATATGTCCCCGTTTCTTCCACCCCAGCAGCCCCTCAGAAGCCACCATTCTACTTGCTAGGAATTGGACTACACTAGGTGCCTGATATAAATGGAATCAAACAGTATTTATCCTTTTGTGACTGGCTTATTCCACTTAACATAAGGTCCTCAGAGTTCATCCATGTTATAGCAGGTGTCAGAATTTCCTTCCTTTTTAAGGCTGAATACTATTCCATTGTATGTACCACATTTTTTCGATCCATTCATCCATTGATGGACATATGGGTTGCTTCTACCCCTTGGCTATTGGGAATAATGCTGCTGGGAACATAGCTGTACCAATAGCTCTTTGGGACCCTGCTTTTAGTGCTTTCAGATAAATACTCAAAAGTGGGATTGCTGGATTATATTGCTATTTTTAATTTTTTGAGGAACGGCCTACTGTTTTCCACAGCAGCTCCACCATTTCACATTTCCACCAACAGTGCACAGGCAGTCCAATTTCTCCACATGCTCACCTACACTTACTATTTTCAGTTACTGGCTGGTTGCTTGGTTGTGTTTTTATAGTAGCCAGAATTCTAATGGATGTGAGGTGGTATCTTGTGATTTTGATTGGCATTTCCCTAATGACTAGTGATGTTGAGCATCTTTTCATGTGTTGATTGGGCATTTGAATACTGTCTTTGGAGAAATGTCTATTCAGTCAGGTTGGGTTTTTTGTTGTTGTTGTAGGAGTTCATATACATACTGGATATTAACCCCTTATTAGATATATGATTTGAAAAATTTTCTCCCGTTCTCTGGTTTGCCTTTTCACTCTGTTGATTGTGTTCTTTGATATATGGAAGTTTTAAATTTTGCTGTAGTCCAATTTATCTATTTTTGTTGTTGTTGTTGCCTGTGCTTTTGTCATATCTAAGAAATCATCACCAAATCCAATTTCATGAAGCTTTCTATCCATGTGAGGAGGACTTCCAAGTGACAAAGTAAAATGTAGAGAGACATGGTCCCCAGCACCAGCATTAAAGATCAGTTCTCTTTTCCTAGGCTGGGTTCATGAACGATGGCAGAATCTTGGCCCTGGATATGGAGCATTATAGCAATGGAGGCGCCTCCCTGGATGAGTCATTACTTGTAAGTGCTTTAAGAAGCAAGTTCACATTCTGGAAAGTATTACATAAAATGATACAATTTAGAAGCTGTTCAATAGTTAAATAATATTTTAATAAATAAATAAAGACCCACATTGCAGGGATAGCCATGTGTTACTTACTGGTGCCCCCAGAGTGAGCCCAGAGATACTGGCTAAGTCTGTGTCTGTATATTATCGCCATGTTTCCCGTACTTAGAGTTCTTTTCCCAAATGCAAGCATTAGACCTCACCCATGGCTCTGTTGACGTTCTGGCCTGGATCATTCTTTGTTGTGGGGCTGTCCTGTGCATGGTAGGATGTCGGGCAGCATTCTTGGCCTCTATGACTAGATGTCAGTGACACAGTACCTTCTAGTCTCAACAACCAAAAGTGTCTCCAGACATTACCAGGGAAGACAGAGGACAAAATCACCCCTGGTTGAGAACCAGTGCGTTAGACCAAATACCAAAACATTTTTTTTCATGCTCTGTAGGATATTTTATTCATTACATTCTGTAGACCCAGTGTTTAGAGCCTGTGAATGCCTCAAAGTCTTTGGCAGATGTCTGAAACCTGGGGAAAAAATGCATTAGCCCTAAAATATGAAAATAAAAAATGATGATTTCAAAAGAAAAATTATTCAAATCCTTAAAAATTATTTTATAACAAAAATTCTTTTAATTTAGGACATGGATCTATTCTAGCATGTTTGATGTGATGTAGAGAGGGTTGGTCATTTCCTGCCTGGTTTTGGTCTTAGGTCTCAGGAGGGCAAAATAGGTATGGAAGGATGAGAATCTGATCACACCAACTCTGGATTTCCCAGGTGATGGAAATGGGACTTCTGAAAATGGAAAACGCTTACAAGTTTCCCAACCTGCGCTGCCGGGCGTGGGTGTGCAGAACAAACCTTCCATCCAACACAGCTTTGCGTGGCTTTGGCTTTCCTCAGGCGGGGCTCATCACTGAGTCCTGTATCACCGAAGTGGCAGCCCGGTGTGGTCTGGCCCCTGAGAAGGTACGGCTAAACTAGTCTCTCACACACAAGACATCAGGCTCCAGGGCAGGGAGGACCATCGGGGGTCATTCAGGTTGAGGAGTTTGGATCCAGAGGGGCTAAATGATGTGCCCGAGGTAACCCAGCTAACTAGTTAAGACAGAGCCTGGACTCCAAAGTTCAGTGATCCTACTCAGGCTCTTTCCCAAAAATCCTGGAGACAGAGGATATTGAAGAGGGAGCTTTGGATTCCAGCTCATTCATTGAGAAGTCTCCATCGGCCAGGGATATAACTGCTGCCAACGAGTTCTGTCAAGCCCTTCTTTTTTCTGCTTCCTGGACGTCTCAGGCAGCTGTCAGAAAGTTTCAGTCATTTCAGTTACTAAAATAGTTTCCTTTCTGTTCCTGAAGTCTCGGTCCCAGTTTCATTCATTAACAAGCTCTGTTCCCCCCTACCCCCATGCCTCTTGCACTCAGAATCCTGGAGCCAAGTTAGGGTGGGGAGACACGGCGTGCTTCCCCTGCCTGCCCCCCGCTCTGTGCCTTCTGCTGTGCCGTTGGGGCAGAGAGGGAGAGGAGGACCAGAGGGAACAGCCTCTGCCCAGCGAGCTCTCGGCCCTTCCTTGCTGAGATGCGGCCACTTTTCAAGTATGTTTCTGTGGGCTCCATTTCTGCTAGCTCTCTCACAAATGGACAGCCTCTGTGAGGGTGGGTTACATTTCCAGCCACCCTCAGCTGGTACCTCTGGCAGGTTTCCTCATGCCTGTTTGCCCCGTGCTGCAGCAAACCTTGGAAAGCCCCAGTCCCCACTTCATCTGCCTTCCTTCTTTCCATTCAATATTAGAATCGATGGCCCTAGGCAGGAGCCATTTTCTTTATGTCTCTTGAACTCCTGGGGGTCCCTGCTCCTCCCTTCTGGTCGTCTCAGCACAGCCTCCTTCCCAGATGTGCTGGCGCCTTTGGTAGCATAGGGAGAATTAGATAATGACCTCCCTCCACCCCTGGGGAAGTCGGAGCAGAAAACAGCCACCCTTAAAAAAACACCGCCTTCCCTGGGGCACCTGATGGCTCAGTTGGTTAAGCATCCGACTCTTGGTTTCAGCTCAGGTAATGATCTCAGGGTCAAGCGATCGAGCCCCAAGTCAGGTTTCGTACTCAGCATGGAGTCTGCTTGAGATTCTCTCTCTCCCTCCCTCTGCCCATCCTGCTCGTGCTCGCTTGCTCACTCGCTCTCGCTCTCTCTCATAAATAAATAAATAAATCTTAAAAAAAGAATCTTAATTTGTTCTTCATCCTAGTTATCTGTTTAAACATAACCAATAACTAGGATGAGCAGTCTTATCTTGCCACAGTATCTGAACAATCCAAATTGTGTAGATCATGTAGCCTGGAAGTTAAATTCAGGATTACCTTTCAACAGATGTTCACAAATGCAACTCGAATTAGAGGGATCTACAGTGTACCAGGACTATACTGAGTTATATAAGAAATATAATGAAAGGATGCCTCCCTTTGAACTTATATCAGAGCAGCATAGAAAGCATGTTAAGTGCTAACATATTAGATAGAGGCTTCAGGTAGAGAAGGCTTCAGGAAGGGCTTCAACAAGGAGTAAGTGGAACTCAGTTTGGGCCTGATGGGATGAGCAGAACTTGACTAGGAGGGCAGTAGATGGAAGAGACTACATCTGTTGCCTCTCCTCCCGTTTTGATCTCCTTTTCTTTTATAGGTCCGAATGATAAACATGTACAAGGAAATTGATCAGACACCCTACAAACAAGAGATTAATGCCAAGAACCTGATTCAGTGTTGGAAAGAATGTATGGCCATGTCTTCCTACTCCCTAAGGAAAGCGGTCGTGGAAAAATTCAACTCAGAGAATTATTGGAAGAAGAAAGGGTTGGCCATTGTACCCCTGAAGTTTCCTGTTGGCCTTGGCTCAGTTGCTATTGGTCAGGTCAGTTCTCCAAACAGACCAATCAGAAGGTGTTGGGGAAACTTGCTGTGAAGGTGGATTAGCCATAGGGTTGCAATGCCTGTTTGTAAACCTTCCCCAAAGCTGTCCTCCGTCAAGCTAGCTTTTCTCCAGAGGAGATAAGAGCTCCTTTGCAGGAATCCCCAGGGTTAGTGACAAGCATTCTTGCTGGGAAATCGGGAGAGCTGGTATCTGCTTTTGGTCCTGGCATTAAGCAACTGAGTCAACTTGCTCTGGGCCCAGATCACTCAAGTATGAAGTAAGATGGTGGGATGGATGACTGCCAGCACTCCTCTTCCAGCCCCTCTGTGCTGCAGTGTCACTGGACCATGAAATAGAAATAGGAAGCTGCACAGCATTTGGCTTTTGGAGGGTGGGATAAACTAAACCCAGAAGAGTAACTCATTTAAATAATTTTTTTAAAACAGAATTTTAGAAATTTGCTCCCTTCTTAGCTGTTAAAAATGTGAAGAAATTTGTTCTTGTAGTTTCTTCAATTGATTAAATAAATTTCCTGCTTGTTTTTGTTTGCTAAATCTCACTTGGTGCGTGCATCTGCCCCCTCATTCTTGAATGAAACGTACCCGAACAGCTGGTGGTCTGCGCTATTCTAGCTCACTCTACAGCAGTGATGTGGGACCCTTGTTATCTACGTTCTTACACATACGTTTGCGTATGCATACATATATGTAGAGAAGATGGCAGAGCCCTCAAAACTGTGGTCACTCCCCTTTGCAGAATTCACACCTTCCCCTGAGCTATGAAGAAGGAATGGCAGGTGCTTTGAGTAATGACAGATTAGGGATAAATGGGAGTGGAGCTGTGAGGAGCACTAGTAAGTATGCTGTGTGTAGAGGGAGAAGAGGAGGCCCCCCCCAAAAAATGGGCAGGAAGGTTCTTCCTTCATTCGCATGCTGATCCATTCACCTAACCATCCTGGCTCAACCTAGGGTATGATCATGAGAATGTTCCATGCTTGCTTAGACTAGTAGTAGCTCAGAGGAGCATCGTAACAATACAAGTGGTAGTCTCTTTTGCAGCCGTCCCATTCCTCGCCTGTTTGTGACAGCAGAAACAACACAGAGACATTTAGTCATCTGCACACAATTTACCCAGATGAGGGAGACAGTCAAGAGGCTGTGGTAGAGGAATAAAGATTATTCAGAAGGAGGGGAGAGGAGAAAACCACCACTAGGAAAGTGTTAGTGAGCAGTGAGTCCTGGTTTGAGGGTTAGACTGATTAGCGGGCAGCTAACGAAGACATGAGTCTGGTCCATCTGTCCCTGAGCAGACCAGTCAGGACCCCTGGGTAAAATAGTCCCTGTTGTTTACAGATCTCCCGGCAAGCCCAGGACGTAACCGTGGTAGATGCGGTAGGCTGTCTCTATTTAACTGTTGCCCTTACCTAAATCTGGTCTCCAGAGTAGGCCAGACCTGGCCCATTTCCCATATCAGGAATTTCTCAAAAATTTTTTATCTAAGAAATAATGATAATTACTGAGCACCCCTTTTAGATTGTATCTCATTCAACCCTCAGGACAACCTATAAGATTTGTAGCCTCATTTAGTGGTGAGGAAACTGAGGTTTCAAGAGCTAAAATAACCTGCCTGAAGCCCCACATCTAGAGAGTGGGGGACTAGGGCTGGAGATTCGTGTCTGAGAGGCTCCGGGAGCAGTATTTTCTCAGCTCCATCAAGCTGCCCCTCCGTGGCACCATTTGGTGGGAACTGAGGTGGGATTCAGCTCAGCCGGGAGGAAACCAGACCGCAGCCAGCAGTACGACTTCATTCTCAGACCACCAGCCCTACCCGTCTTCCCCGGAGACCAGCGTCCATGCTGGAAACATTGGTGTAGGGCCGAATCGAGGAGTCCAATCGGGCAAGCTGCTCCGTGGAAGCCGTGTGCCAAAAGGCGATCCTGAAGCAAACCAAACAGAGGAGGGAAGGAACTAGGAAGGTTATCAAAAGGCCCAAGGCTGGGGGATTCGTAATGCCCCACTTCACCTTCGTTGGATAGGTATGATTCTGTTTTATAGAAGGAGAACCTGAAGCCCATAGGCGTTCACTCTCTGGCCCAAGGATATCCAGCTATTGAGCCACAGAACGTGAGAGTGGACTTTGAGACGGTCTGGTCACATGTCTTCATCCTCCCGTGCCATCTCCCTGAGCAGGGGCAGCCCCTGTGCCTGCGACAGCTGAGGGGCTCACACATACCTCCCCTCCGACGTATTTAAGGACTAGCCCCGGGACACGGAAGAGCAGACAAGACCTAATTAAGCTCTGCATCCCCAGTACCTTAGCATGGCGCCCGACACAGGGTGGAAACTCAAATGCTCCAGTGGCTGAGACATTTTGGGAATCCGTGGAACGAAAGCAAACTGCTCACCAACCCTGGCAGCCCCTGCTGGATGATTTAGATTTCACAGACTAGGTCCCCGATCTGTGTCGGAGAACCATCTGTTCTCATGCTCCAGTCGTGCCAATTTCACAGATGAAGCTTTGCAGAATTTTCCTTTGTGGCAGTAACAGTGGACCCTCCGGTGGTGCCACTTAACTGAACCAGATTTGATATTTTCAGTGCCCCGAGGGGATGGCAGCAGCACAGGGAACAAATTCCTCAGCAGTCCCATGCGGGCGGAGCCCCGTGGCCAGCAGGGTCACGCATGGAGGAACTGCACAAGCCACTGGGACTGTGGCTCTGGGGCGTGTGGCAGCTACAAATTCCCACAAGCAACTTCTGAATTGCTTGCAGAGCCAAGGAGGCCAAATACAGACTTTAAAAGCTTCAGAAACAGATCAAATCGCTGTAGACTTTTATTGGGCGCTCACTATGTGTGAGATACTATGTTGCATTCCAAGGATGCCTTAGGACATGGCCCTTCCTTTCAGGGGGCTTCCATTCTAGCAGAGAGCAATAAAGTGGCAGAGAATGGAGCCCGGAGCAGCCCTTGCAGCCATCCCTCGGCATCTGATGAGCAGCTGGGGCAGCCAGCACCAGGCTATCTGTAGGGGATGCCACTCCCTAGCTTTACTATTTTGAGAACAAATGGTCGGGATCACAAGATGGCATCTCCAGGAGTGATGAGTGAACAAACAGTAAAACACTCTGCTGCATCCTCCCAAGTCTCTTGGGCATGATTATCATGGCAACAATGCCTTCCTCAAGGTTCTAAGATTCTCCTTTGGGCTGAGAAAGGTTATTCCTATGTCCCTATTTGACCAATACATCCCTAGGGTACACCTGCTGACCCAGGTAACTAGAGCCCATTTTCACTGTCAGTGTCTTAGAAGCTTCTGTTTCACTGGAGTCATGTAAACCTTTGGGTATCAATAAAGAGGCAGTCCTCCAAGTGTGGCTCATGGCCCACAAGTGGCAATAAAAGTTCTTCTGGTCATCAGAGAATCGATCAAGGAATGTAGTTCATTCCTTAGGTGCATCTGGTGATTGTCATGCAATTTCATTGACTTTCACTTATGACCAGGGTTGTTTATAGGTAATCTGAGTAATGAAGGTTTACTAAAATTTTTGCTTCGTTGTATACCTATTCGCTTGTTACTAGAATTTTCTGAAGACCCTGCCTTTACAAATCCTAGGTTTTTGTGCCATGCTGCCTACAAGCTTAGATATTAAGAAACTAGCTGACAGGGCTTTAAGTCACCCCTTGCTGGCCCAGACCACACCTATGAGGTTAGCATTTCCCAGTTGAACAGCTACAGAAGTGTGCCTTGCAGGGCTTCCTAAACCACAGTGCAACCACTGGGACATTTTCACCAGGACCACATGCTGTTAATATTACTCTTACACTAGAGACACAAAGTGAAAAGGCCATCCTTGTTTTCTGCAGCCTCCTGGGATATCTTCATCCCCCTTAGTCTAGCATGGACAAAATTGCAAGAAGGCACATTGGTGTTGATTATAAAACATTTTTAGCTAGAGTCTGGATGTTTCTGATTATAGCAGCCTTTAATTCTGTGTTAGCAGTTTGGTTCTTTCTCGGTCCCTGTGGGGAGCTGTACAGTTAGATAAGATTCCTTCCAAGTTCCCTTCCAACTAAAGCCCTATAATTCTGTGCCAGGATAATTTGGGGTAGGCTTGGCTCATTTTGCAGCAAACAATGTCTGTCTGTCCCATCTTATTTGGGTTTTTGTTTTTGCTTCTCTCTATCGTACCTACAACTATGGGATTATGTGTTCATGTAAACAATTCTCCCCTGCCCCAACCTATCTGCACTTAACTTGGCATTTTACAACTGACCTCCCCCCCCAAAAAAACCAAACCCCAAACCTAGATTGTTGTTCCACTCTGGATTAGGGAGATCCTCAAATGTCCTCATGAGGAAATAGCAGTTTATGGAGGGTCATCCTGCCCCAGCCTCAAAGCCCCAGCACTGGCCTGGCTCTGCTCAGTGTTCTCAGGGCACTGGGAAAAGTGTGCATATTTCAGCAGGAGATGGAAAGGAGGGGGTCATTTCCAGGGAAAATGTTTTATTCTCTTTATTTATTTTCATCTGGTACTTTTTAATACCTTCTAGAATAGACTGACAGTGAAGCACATATTTGGTTTTTGAGGACAGTTTTTATGCTGATATCTGGTTAACATTAAACTACTAAAGTAAGGGTTGGCAAATGACCGAGTGGGTCAGGTTCTGCCCTGTTCTGTATGTCTTTGAGCTTAGAACAGCTTATTACATGTTTTTCATTTTAATTCCAGTATAATTAACATACAGTGTTATATTAGCTTCAGCTGTACCATATAGTGATTTGACAATTCTATACATTGCTCTCCAGGGAAAATGTTTTACTTGATGAGACATGTGATAATATCAGTCCAAAAGATCATGGAAACTCTTGTCATCTTTTCTGGATAGGCTGCTGCCTTGGTTCACATTTACCTGGATGGGTCTGTGCTGGTGACTCACGGTGGGATCGAAATGGGTCAGGGGGTCCACACTAAAATGATTCAGGTAAGTATGCAACTAGTTGGATTAAGTTGGGTGTGCGCTTGTAGCTGTGTATGAGAGAGAAACCAAGCATGTGTATTTTCTGTTCCAAAATGAAAAAGATACGAGATTTTAGCTTTGACAGCTTAAACTGTTAAGCTGTTAACAGAAACTGGATAAACCAGCCGGTTTTGTAACTGAATGTCCTAAAAGAATGTGGCAGAAGAGTCTCAGGTTGTCTTATTGCTATAGAAGATTGTGTCTTTATTTGTTGCTTTCCTTTGGGTAAGCAGGTCTCTCCCACCATCCGCAAACAAAGTATTGCTTTGAAACCTTTTGTAAACCAAAATGGAGTAAAGCAAAGTTGTAATTACCTTTAATTTATATGAAAACAGGGGTGGCTCAGTCAGTTAAGCGGCTGCCTTCAGCTCAGGTCATGATCCCAGGGTCCTGGGATGGAGCCCCGCATCGGGCACCTTGCTCGGCGGGGAGCCTGCTTCTTCCTCTCCCTCTGCCTGCTGCTCTGCCTATCTGTGCTCTCTATCGAAAAAAAAATTTTATATGAAAATATTTTTGAGCCTTTCCAGACCCCCCTCCAAATTAACCTCTCTTAATATTTTCTGATTTGCTGATGGACGTAAACATAAATGGAGATAAAGCACAGATGGTGACGGATGCAGTTCACACCTCTGGCAGCTTGATGCCCAGATGCTGAGTGTGGCTCCGGGGCAGGAGCTTGGGGTTCTGCTCTCCCTGCTGGGGGTGAGCGCTGCTTCCGCAACCGTCCGCTGCCAAGCAAACACTGAACGCTATCTTGGCTCTTCATCTTTTTTATTAAAAGTGAAAATCCTCTTCAGATTTATTTCAGTGAGCGAAAACAGGTACCAATGTAGGTGTTTTGTAAAAACCAAGAGACTCTCAAACTTTCACAAAGAGGCGGACACCAGTATTAACAAGCGAGTTGTCTTTTTTGAACCTTTGCTGGCTAATAAGAAGATGTGTAGATGCTGATGTATTGCATCATTTCTCGCCCTTTTTAGGACTTGGAGTAATCGATAATATAAATCACATTGGATATTTCTAATCAAAGTCTACCTGTTTTTTGACTCATTCACTTTAGATTAATTTTTAGGTACTGTTTCTATTTTGCGAATAATAATAATATTAAGGATTTTAAAACATTTGGAAGGGGCAAAAAAAATTGTTAAAAAGACTCTGAACAGTTTCACCAGTTAGCAATAAGCACTGTTTTGAGGTCTTTCTGTCTTTCTTTTTTCATAAATTGCTAACATGCTGTTTATATAATTTTTTGTATCCTGGTTTTTTGTGTGTGTTTTATTTAAATTCCAGTTAGTTAACATACAGTTATATCAGTTTAACATACAGGGTAATATTAGTTTCAAGTGTACAATATAGTGATTCAGCAATTCCATACAACACCCAGTGCTCATCAGGACAAGTGCATCCTTAATCCCTGTCATCTATTTAACCCATCCCCCTGCCGCCCCCGCCGTCCTCCCCTCTGATAACCATCAGTTCTCTATAGTTAAGAGTCTGTTTCTTGGTTTGCCTCTCTCTCTCTCTTTTTTCCCCTGTGCTTGTTTCTGGTTTTTTTTTTTTTTTTTCCACCTATCTATCTGATATAGAGTGAGCACTTCCTCCTGTGGTTAAGAATTCTTTGCAATCACGCTTTTTAATGGCTGCTTGTGGATGTATGTATAATTTATTTAACCATCCCCAGTTGTTGAATACTTCAATTAATATTTTTGTATGTAAGCCTGTTGTCAAATTAATGATTATTTTCTTAAAATAGATTTCCCAAAATGAAATTGCTGGGTCATAGAGTGTACCTTAAATCATGGACACTTATGACCAAATTGTTTTCCAGAAAGTATGCATTTCATTACGCCACTAACCAACTTTATCCGTTACGGCTTTTTTAAAAACCTTAGATAATTTAATAGTTGTGAAGGATAATATCTCATTATTGCCTTGATTTGCATTTTTCTGTTTATAGAGACTTTGCTAGAATTTTGCAGAGTGAGGTGGTAGGAAAGGCCTCAAGGTGTTGATTTCATGAAGACGTGAAGCATCTCCTCCTGTGTTGGCTTGGGGCTTTGCCTCCTCTTCCTGATGCTATTGCACGTGAGAAAGTCAAAGAAACAAGAATGTGTGCTCAAGGTTTAGGGTCCAGACTAGCTATACAGGGTCTTTAGAAAAGAACTTTTTGTGGCTGCAGGAATTCATGGTTCTACCCACCTGTCCCTGTTGCATGTATGGGGGCTCACACGTGGGCTACTGTGTGGGTATGTGCACAGGTCTGCGACTAACCAAAGTAACGTGAAAAGAATCTCTCCTCTAAAATTCAGGTGGTTAGTCGTGAATTAAGGATGCCAATGTCTAATATCCACCTGCGTGGGACAAGCACAGAAACTGTCCCTAATACAAACATCTCTGGAGGTTCCGTGGTGGCCGATCTCAACGGGCTGGCAGTAAAGGTAAAAATCATTGCCATGGCATCCAAATCATTAGCCCCACCGGGCCAGGAACATGGGTGGAGCTCAGAAGATGTTGAGATTTAATCCAGTTCTTACCTCCTTCTCACGCCTTCCTGGTGAAAAACGTGCTTTCCCCCAGCATCAGGTTCAGTACATGGTATAATAACCAGCTGCTCTCCTGGACTGGAAATCCATCTCCTTTCCTCCCTCACTCCTGACATCTCATGGATCCTTCCATTCCACTCAGAAATATCTCTGTGTCTTTTGACATCCACGTTCCGGGAATATCGCTGCTTGGATTCAGACTCGCACCTCTTGCCAGGACCATTACAAGGCTCTGTCTCTCCACCGGAGTTTTATTGCCTTTCACTCTGGCTTCATGTTGACAGAGTGAGCTTTCCCACAAAATAAATCTGACCATGCCGTGTTTAAAAACAGCGGTCGGGGGTTTGCCATCAGTTTTTCTGTTAAGTCCTGACCTCTTAGCACGGATTACAGGCCCCCCAACCTAGACGGTTCATCGTTAAGACCAGCTCACACTTCAACCCCACCCCTGGGAAACCTTTCACATCACCTCTTAAAGGGTCGGTCTCTACCTTCTCTGTGTTGTTGAGGGCCTGTGGGCCTCCTAAACAAACTCTGTAATGACACATATGTTGTGGTTTTGAAATTAGTGTTTGCCTGAAATTATGATAATGATTTTAATTAAAAAATAATCCCTAGGATGCTTGTCAGACTCTTCTAAAACGCCTTGAACCCATCATCAGCAAGAATCCTCAAGGCACTTGGAAGGATTGGGTGAGAATCACTGTTACTTTTGTGTTTTATGTTGGGGAAAAAAGGAGGGAGGAAAAATGTGTGAATTAAATATCAGTTGAAATGGCACTTTAAAAGGTACTACAGTTACATAACGATAAGTAGAGGCCTTTTGGCTCTCTGCACGTGGAAACGTTATCATAATATGGTAGAGGAACTCTTGCATCTGGGAAAATTCTCCATTAGAGAGAAAGATTGTTTTTCTACCCAAAGCCCTTGTTTTTAAGCCAGAACAAATTAATGTTTCTTCCGATGGATCCCAGGTATTTTCTAGATAATAGCTGTAAATCTCTTTGTTATCCTCCTTTGGGTTCCACCGTTCCTAAACGGAAAGCCAACAGTACAATCCTTCTATAAAAGTAAAAAATCACATAAGCACTCATGTAGAAATAGGAAACCAAGCCACTGGATATGTATTCAACCAGTAGTAGGCACTAAATGCAGTGGAAATTTCAACTGCTTCCTTCGATGTACTTACAACCCCGTTGGAAGAGAAAACGCACATTCTGCAGTCAACTAGCATACTTTTAAAGTAATAGGTTATAAAGTACCAGATGGTGTGGAATGGATGTCAGTAAAAGCTGAGAGTGTGTGTCAGGCTGACTGAGGATGTCACATTAAAAGCATCGGTCGGGGGAAATAGCATTTGGGGAATCCTCCTTAGAAATGGGTCCTGCTCTTCCACAGAGTTAGGACTCATTCTATAATTCATATTTATGGGAGCTCTCAGTCCTTTTGGGGCATCTTTATTTCTGCCCTCTGCCCTGTGCTTTCCGAGCCAACAAAAGGCAGAGAGAGCCTGACTGAAGAGCGATACCGTGCAAGACAGCCAGGCCTCCGCCCTCAGAGATGCTACCATTCAGCGTGCTTTCTTCTGCTGCACTCCTCACCTTTTCCTTTCTCGGACTTGGGGACGTGGACCTAACCCTCATTTTTCTGTCTATTAGTCAACTACGTGCACTGCAGAGTCAGGAGAACTTACCATGTCAGTGGTACAATGTACCAAAATTATGCCACTTTCCCAAGACCAATGAATACCTGGTACTAAAACTAAACAACAACCACCTCATTGTCTCCTGAAACATTCCCGGTGGATAGGCTGTCTTTTCAGAAGACCGAGTGAGGTTCTTCATCAGCAGAAGGCCTGTGGGCTGTTCTAGTCCCGACTTCGGGTGTAACATACCTGGGCAGTCACGGGACGTCACAGGCCCCGAACACATGCCGTTACTCGCGGCAGCGACAGCGAGTGCTCGCGAGGGCAGAGAATGCAGAAGGGAATACCTTAATCTTGGTTCTTCCTGGTTATTAGTACTGATAGCTGCATTTCACCTAGAGCGAAACCAAGATTGAAGCCGCAAGCGATTCTTTCTTGAAACATCATCATCACATCATCTTTCCTCTTATTTCCCAGGCACAAGCTGCTTTTGATGAAAGCATTAGTCTTTCAGCTACTGGATACTTCAGGTAAAGAGTCCTTTCGATCACATGCTATGAAAAATAGCAGCTGTTGCTTGAGGAAGAGTTTCACTTCCATTTGCAATTTTGGGAAAAAATTGATTTGGGTGACCTTCTATTAACCCACTGTTATATACAACATTTAGCTTCTAGTTAATCCAAATGCCCAGAGAGGCTTCTGTTGGGAAAAATAGGCACATAAAATAAAACACGGCTTGAGCTCATGATTCAAATCCTACTGGGCGGTACTGGAGGGTTCTCTGAGGTTAGTGCTTGGAACCCACAGCAGTAGCTGATGTTTTATTGAAAACTTAGCGTATCCTTAAGAGACAAAGGTAAAGGGATGCAAATTAAACCCATAATAAGATAAACACCATTTCACACCTTCTAGATTGGCAAAAAAGAAGAAACCTGACAATAAGCACGTGTTGTCAAGACGCTGAACAATTGTCACTCACCTACTTTGGAAAATAATTATCAGATTATTTTAATGGAAAATGAAAGCTATCAGAGAACAGGGTGAATCAGAAAGTCTCAACTGATTTGTCATGCTGCTAGTTCTCCAGGGAGTCTCAGGGCACTGGTCGGCTATCAGGAGTAAGTGTGAGAAGCGTTTTTAACGGCCACCTCCAGGCCAAGAAGCAGAGGAGAGAAGGGGAGAAAGTGCGGGCAAGCTGCTGGCCTGCGCACGCCTCTTATATGGTGACATCCGTTTGGTCATTGAGGAAGAGTGAGGAACAGAGCAGGCGTGGAAACCAGAGAAGTAGCAAAGAATGAGAGCCAGGGGCCTGGTCTTGCAAACAGAAGGCTGAATCCTGGAGCCGGAAAGACAGACGAACAGACGAATGTGCACCTTTGAAATAGTGTTTGGTCTAAAATGCAGGTGAAATTCCCTAAACCTGGTGACAGTAGGATGACATGATTCAATATTAACGAAAAGTAATAGATTGGGTAATCACAGAGTAAGCACCTAACTTCCAGGCATAAGGAGTCATTCATTGGTGAGGAGCAATTGAATGTTTTTATCAGACAAAGCAAATTTAATAAGAAAGAAGTATACATTTGTTCAACAGATTTATTGCACGCACGACATGCCGGCACATCATTGTACAAGTGTGTTCGCTCATTTGCTGTACATGCAAACTGAACACAGCCTCTTATGGGTCTGTTTAATCATCAGGGTCTGCAGTTAGGGGACTGAGTCGCTTAACAACGCTCCTCAAGAATTCTGTTTCTTCCAGGGGCTATGAGTCAAACATGAACTGGGAGACAGGCGAAGGCCATCCTTTTGAATATTTTGTTTATGGAGCTGCCTGTTCCGAAGTTGAAATAGACTGCCTGGCAGGTGCTCATAAGGTCAGTACCAACTGGGAAGGTCTTCCAGTTGTACCCCAGATACACCTAAATTCCGCACATGACATCTGTCTGAGCACCGTAGAAGCACCATGTATTTGGCTGAGGATAGTTTCTCTGTTACCAGAAAAAATCAGAAGCTCAGCAATTGCCTTGGTATTGTGGTTGCTTCCATGGAAAATGACCGGCGGCCTCTCTTGTTTATTTTCCTGGCCCTTTTAAATGGAATCAGGAAAGAAACCACTTCAAGGAAGAAACAGAGCTTAAAGAGAGCTTTCATGTAGACCGTTGGTCTAACCAGCAGTCCTGAACTCTTACATAAAATGCCATCATATGACATTTTTGAAGGATTTTGTACGTGTCCATAACCTGCTAACAAGCACCAAGGGCCAATCCGGGGAAGCTAGTGGCCAGCTTTTGATATCTTTTATCTAGCTAGATCCTGCTTTTTAGATAGTTTAAGGGCATCCCTATGCTTTTAAGGGATGCAGTGAGGAGATATGCACACAGTTTCTCTCTCTCTCTCTCTCTCTCTCACACACACACACGTGCACTTCTGTTTCAAGGAGAGTTTCTCCTCTTGTATCTCGGTCCTTGTGGGACCCAGCTGCAATGAAGCTACTTACTGGCCACTGTTTATAATAATAAATGATCATTAATACATTCAATGGGACTGTGATACCCTCACAACTGTCATGTGATAATCTGTCCCAAAACCTACCCAGAAGCAAGCTCTAGGTCTTTATATTTCCCAACATACTTTGTGACTGTATCTTGGATTATGATAAGATGTAAGTTTTCATTTAATAGGTCTCTGGCATGTATGTTTTTTAAAACTATAGTCAGCCTAATCTTTGAAACTGTACATGCCTTTATTGAACCTGCCTGGTACAGTATCTGGTTTGTTCAGACTCTAACCCAGACCAGACTACTTTTGGGGAATCTTGGACTGGGACACAACAATGATCATTCTAAGCATGGTTTTCATGCTAGAGTAGCTGTCCTCTTTTAGTTCAGTAGAAAGTTCTCTCAGGCTAACTAATTTCTACATCACCTTCTCCCTCAAAGAAAAATTTGGTGAAAACCTAATCACTTGGGTTTTCTTTATCTGTATATGCCTTGGCCTTGTTAAGATCTAAGAACAAGGTAATAATTAGTATGAATAATTGGTATGAAATTCTAAGGTGTGTTCTTATGACTTAGTTGAACAATCTTAAGAGATGTGCTAAATAGTCTTTTTATCAGATGCATTCAAAAAAGCTAGATCTGTAGCTCAGGTTAGGTAAACCCCTAAGTAAAGGGCTATAATGTAACATGCCCCCTGGGCCCTCCCTGGAGGCCTGTTTCTCAGTCATTCTCCTTATGTTGTTAGAATTGTTCTTTTTTTTTTTTTTTTTAAGATTTTATTTATTTGAGGGAGAGAGAGAGAGTGAGAAACAGCATGAGAGGGGAGAGGGTCAGAAGGAGAAGCAGGCTCCCTGCTGAGCCGGGAGCCCAACGTGGGACTCGATCCCAGGACTCCAGGATCATGACTTGAGCCGAAGGCAGTTGCTTAACCAACTGAGCCACCCAAGCGCCCCTAGAATTGTTCTTATTCCTACAAAGTTTCCCTCACTTTGAACCTACATCTATATATTACTTATCTATTGCTGGGTAACAAATTACTCTCAAGTTTGGCAGCTGAAAATAACAAATATTTATTAACCGACAGCATTCTGAGGGCCAGAAATCTGGGAGTGGCTTATCTGGGTGATTCAGACTCAGGATTTTTCACAAGGTTGCCATCAAGCTGTCAAAGAGGGCCACAGTCCTCCCAAAGCTCAATAGTGGCTGGAAAATCTGATCCAAGCTCCATCACCTGCTTGTTGGCAGGAGGCCTCAGGATCTCACTGGCTGTTGGTCAAAAGTTTCCATTCTTTAGCACAAGGACCTCTCTATGGGATGTCTCAGTGTCCTCAGGACACGCAGGCTGCCCCCAAGCCCAGAGGGACTGATGCAAAGGAAGAAGAGAGTGTGAGCAAGTGAGAGAGCACCCAGACAGTAGCCACAGTCTTTTACACCCTAACACCGGGGTGATGTGCTAGCACTTCCACATGTCCTGTCCGTCGCACAAACTAACGCTGGTAGAGTGTGGGAGGGGAATCCATCAGGACGTGAACCCAGCATGCAGGGATCGTCATAGGCCATCTTGGAGGCTGGCTACCACAACCTAGAACTGCTCTCTTCAGCCCTAACAAAACACAGTGACAAACAGTAAGTCCATGGCTCTAAAAACGAAACTTTTACTAACACTGCAGACTTGAGAGCACCTCCCCTCACCAGTAACGGAGGCCATGGGTCTGCCGGAAGGCCAGCCTTGCTGAATGGTGTCACAGAGAACTTTACATTTCATCATGTCCTTAAAGAAGAAAGGTGTTTTATTATTTTATTGTAATAAAACATTCTGGATCACTCTCTAATTTTCTTAAGAAAAATGTTAGATGAAAGTCCCAAATCAAATAAGAAAACTCTTGGGTTTCCTTTGTTCCATTAATAGTTGTAAGTAGAATCTATTTGTCGTGGCAGACGTCATTATGTCGAGTAAAAGAGTACAGACTTGCTGGAGAGCAAAGGTGTTACCAGTAACCTGGCTGGGCCTGCCATAGTCCTCATTTGTAGCTTATCAGGAAGTTTTGGTCACCAAGTTGTGCTTTAGATTTATCTTTCCTCTGCTCTCAAAATGAAGAATCTACAACAGCAGATAACAGTTGGAGACTTTTCGGCTGATGCACCCTGAGTTCTGTGCTTCAGTCAATGTCACCCAGCCAGCTGGACTCTGGATGTTGGGTTGTATGGTAGCCACAGGGTTTTTCAACAAGGATCACGAGGACTGTAAACATTTTCTGTGTCATAGATTATGTCTGCTGCGCTGGGCTGAACTCACTAAGTTACATCACTCAGCCGGAACAAAGTCAAATATTTTTCTCTCTTGTTGTTCCTGAAGGAAAAAAAAAAAAAAATCAGTGCTTAAGCTGGTTGAGTATGTGTATAATTTTGAAAGTTATAGATAGACTGGTGACCCAATAAAATTCTTTGTTGATTCTTTCTCCTGAAATGTATTGTGGCCCCAAAAAAGTTCTATACCAAGGGCTTCCTGGCAGGAACTATTTCGCAGCCTTCTCTCCTAAGTTGTACTCAGGAAAATGAACATTTTTGCTCTTTTTTATTACCAGAACATCAGAACAGACATCGTCATGGATGTTGGCTGCAGCATAAACCTAGCCCTTGACATAGGCCAGGTACGTGTACCTGCTTTGCCTCAACCCCATTTGTGAAAGCCAGAACCGCCGTGGGGGTCTGTAGGGCAAACATTCTCTCCGGCTTATTCGTCGTCGTAGTTTTCTACCCCTGTAAGTCAGAATCCATTCTTCAGGCCAGCCACAAAACTCAAATCTCTTACTGTTTAAAAAAGGGAAGGGAACAAAGAAGTTTTAAGTGGTTTCTGAAGAGACATGCAGTCTGTGACTGAGGAGCTTGAGGGAGGCAGAAGAAGCAAGCCTAGAGGTGTCAGATGCGCCCCTCACCTCTGGGATTAGAAGTAGACTGGAGGCTAAGTGTGAAGTCTTGGGCATACGATGGGCTCTAGCTTCGAGGAGTTTAAAGTCGGGTTGGGATAACATCAAACAGTTGCAGCAGTAGCCATTAATAATAGGTAGCCTGTTTTGCCCACAGTTATCTTTTATTTAAATTTGAAACATAACATAATAAAATAAAATAAAAATAAATAAATAAATTTGAAATAATTGACAAGACTAAAAAATCACCAGCTGTGTTACCTAAGTATTCAACTGGCTAGTGTTTCTTGGAAACACAGAAAATTTGCCAACACGGACGCTGCATTTCCACAAGGAAAAGTCAGTTGGCTCCCTTTTTTTTTTTTAAAGATTTTATTTATTTATTTGAGAGAGAGAGAGCGCACATGAGAGGGGGGGAGGGTCAGAGAGAGAAGCAGACTCCCCGCTGAGCAGGGAGCCCAATGCGGGACTCGATCCTGGGACTCCAGGATCATGACCTGAGCCGAAGGCAGTCGCTTAACCAACTGAGCCACCCAGGCGCCCAGTTGGCTCCCTTTTTTAAGAGAAGCATGTACTCTGTGATTCTAGGAGTCAGGACTCACCTGGAAGCTTCACTCACGTTCCTCACCTGTCTCCTACCTGTGGGCAATTCAGCTTACTACCCGCAGTTCAGAACATAATTGGAGGTACTCTCCAATCATGACACGTGTCATTGGAGAGTGGGAAGAATGGGTGGGTTGGAGAAGTCAAAATGGGCTTCAGGGAGGCCCCAGGTTTAGGGAATGAACAGGAAAAGGCATTCTGGGTGGGAGGAGAGTGGAGGACCTAAAGAAAGACAGGAAATTCAGCCTACTCTGTGTTCAGGGCTAGTGGGGGGCGGCGGGGGGGGTGACGACGGTGGCGAGTGCCCATGCGGCCTGTGTCAGTGGAATGGAAGGCACGGCTGCAGGCAGAGACCAGAAGGGGGCCGGGTCGGTGGAGGTGCCCCGGAGACAGGCGCCTGCCTTAGAAGGTGGAGGTGACGTCGCCTGGCGCGTGGTCTAGGCTTCTATAAGGAAGATTCATCTAACATTGTGTTAGAGAAGAATCTCCCTGCAAATAGACACAAGGTAGGCTGGAGGGTGGGGTGGAGAAGACGGCACACAGAGGAGACCCAGAAGTCAGAAAGATGTGTGGAAAGCCAATTTTGTCCACATGCTGACATCTAAGAATTGGAGCATTTTAAAGGTGTGTAGGAAGCTTGGAGAGCACACAGTTCATGTAACTAACAAGTGAGGAAACGGGACAGGAATGAGAGGCCACGCCCACTTGCGAGCCAGGATTGTGATGAGGTGAGGGGACGCTCTGAGCCCTGTCAGTGTGCTGGGGGCTACGGACAGATCGGCCAGAGGGTTCCTTCTGGCCCATGGACCAAAAGAAGGAGGGCCTTTGGGCCACAGGCTATTTGAGGCCTCTTCTAGAGCTATACTTTCACTGCCCAGTTGAGATTCAAAGTCAACTTCTTTGACTTTGAACTGCGCACCGAATAAGATGTTCAAAAATGAGGTAATCTTCTAAGTAAACTTCCAGAGACATCTTCCAGGACATGCTGCAAACCCTCTTGTGCTGTGTTTTAAAAATTCAAATAAACAGCATAAAGTTGAAATGCTCCTGTTGGTTGTATTTTCTCATATATGGAAATTCTTTTCTTCCCCCCTCCCCCAGATTGAAGGTGCATTTATTCAAGGCATGGGACTTTATACAATCGAGGAGCTGCACTATTCTCCTCAGGGTGTCCTGTATACTCGTGGCCCAAACCAGTATAAAATCCCCACCATCTGTGACATCCCCGCAGAGTTGCACATTTCCCTACTGCCTCCGTCTCAAAGCTCCAATACCCTGTATTCATCGAAGGTAAGCTGTGCTTGATAAATAAATGAATGTTTATGTGATTGGTGGTATCTGTGCAGGGGCTGGGGGAGGGGCCTTCATTTCTGTGTTGTTTGAGGTTTTTACCAGACTTAGAGAAGAAAAGGCCCTATTAAACATTTTAATTTTAAATTAATTTAACATTGTTACAACTTTTCTTAAGTACTTCAAATTTTGGAGCCTAACATGAACTACTGTTACCATCAGGTTGTATCTGATTTTTTGTTTTGCAATAATCATCTCATACCTACGTCTGCTTTCTCCATTTGGCATCATTTCCTTAGGCAGGAATCCTAAGAATGAGAATACTAGGTTAAAATATCAAATTACTTTTTTAAAAGAAAAAAGTTACATGTATAATAATATTTTATAGGGGCACCTGGGTGGCTCAGTTGGTTGGGCATCCGACTCTTGGTTCTGACTTAGTTTATGATCTCATGGTTGTGGGATTGAGCCCCCCCATTGGGCTCCACTCTCAGTGGAGAGTCTGCTTGAGGATTCTCTCCCTCTGCCCCTCCCCCCACACACATGTGCACACTCACTCTCTGTAAAATAAATAAATCTTTAGAAGTAATAACATTTTATATAGGCATCTATACACATGTTTACCTATAGATGCACATATACATATATATACATAGAGATACAAAGAGAGAGTCATAATCTGGTTGACTTGTTTCTCTTCAAGGGTCTGGGAGAGTCTGGGATATTCCTGGGATGTTCAGTGTTTTTTGCCATTCATGATGCGGTGAATGCAGCACGACAGGAGAGAGGCCTGTTTGGACCATTAAAGCTCAATAGTCCCCTGACCCCAGAGAAGATTAGAATGGCCTGTGAAGATAAGTTCACAAAAATGGTATGATCTGCTCATAAAATTCTGAATTTTTGTTCCCTGTCCTTGTAGTCAAGTTTTATTAACTCACCATGTTTTTCCATGGAAGAAAAGGTGACAGGAATCCTGAGGGCATTTGAGCATGGGAAGAGTAGACTGACCCTTAGAGTGCAGTTTTTCATCAGCCTGGTCCTGCCTGCCCTACAAAGGGGCTCAGTTCTACACCACTTGAAAATGAAGGTTCATTGCTCTTTCATCAGTTACATGTTCCTCCTTGGTTTCGTTCCCTTCCCAGGATATATTGGTCAGGAATGGGAGTTCAGGAACTGTTCCCTGAACCTGAGACACCCAGGCCAAGAATATGGGCCACGCCAACAGTCTGTCCCACTCTATCCAGTCAGATATTTGAGAAAGTGCGTGTAATTCCTGATTTGAACTGTAGAGTGGGAAGGGCCCTTTCTGGCCCAAGCCCAAGAGCAGAATCCCTCATGCATCAACACCCCTGCAGAGCAAACATCTCAGCTCCCCTTTGTCACGTTCACTGATGAGATTCTAACTGTGGGAGAAAGTCATGCTGTTGATCTTGACCCCTCTGACTATATACAAGGTATTCCTTATATTGAAGGGAGAGCCCCTCCTACTCCTCCTCTCAGTGCTGGCTCTGTGTGGTACCCCTTACAGCTTGTCCCAAGCCCCGTGAATCATCTCTTCACTATGGAGGAACACAGAGACTAATTCCACTTTTTATTTGTCCCCCTTCAAGTGTGAAATGATGACTCTTGAAGGCTGCCCTGCCCTGCCTCACAGTCCTATCCCAGATTCTTCCATACTGCTCATGCTGTCATTCTGAGACCTCGCTTTGTCCTGGTTGCCCTCTGGGTGGTTTTTATCCTGTTTTGTTTTTTTTTTTTTTTTTTTTATTATGCTATTTTTCACCTGTCACAAATGTTTTCCAAGTTGCAAACGTCCACATTTGTTCTTTTATTCCAGATCCCAAAAGACAAACCTGGATCCTATGTTCCTTGGAATGTACCCATATGAATCAAATACAAACTTCTGGGGAAATGGGATGACTCTTCCACCATCGCAGTCTATCCGGTCTTTATGCTTTAAGATGCTAGGTCTGAAAGATAAACGTTCATAGTTTAGAAACCATTTCACAGAGTATTGCTTTTATATGATGCTGATTTTCAATGTTCCATTTGGATTTTGATAGATATGCTTAAGCAATTTAGAAATCATATTTTAAATAGCACAAATACTAACTGGTTTCCTCTAGAATGATATTCTCCATTACTTTGTTTCTTAAATCCATCCAGCTGAATGGAATAGAAGATGATGATTTGTATGTGATTCATATTTGGCTTGTATCCACCAACAGAAATTACACTGTCTAGTGAAAGGCAATTTTCTAAATAATTTTATTAGTAGTGTGAACTGTAAAGTTGTCATTTTCTCATATGTCCCCATTTGCTGTCAGCCTCCTTTTATTGTCAAAATGGATCCAGGCACTGTATCCAAGCATCTGTGGGACTAAAGAAAAAAAAAATGGATAAATTAGACTTCATCAAAACTGAAAACTTTGGTGCTTCAAAAGATACTACAAGAAATTGAAAGACAAACCACAGAATAGTAGAAAATATTTGCAAATCATATATCTAATAAAGATGTATTATGCAGGATATATTTTAAAAAGTCTTAAAACTCAGCAATAAAAAGATAAATAATGCAATTTAAAAATGGGCAAAGGAATTGAACAGACATTTCCACAAAGAAGATATATAAATGGCCAATAAGCACATAAAAAGATGCTTGAAGTCAATAGTCATTAAGGAAATGCAAATGAAAACCACAACGGAAACCATTTCATTCCCGCTAGGATGGCTATAATCAAAATGATGGATAATAGTAAGTGTTGCTAAGGATGTGGAGAAATTGGAACCCTTATCCATTGCCGGGAAGAATAAAAATGGTGCAGACACTGGAAAAAAACTGGCAGTTCCTCAAAAAGTCAAACATGGACTTACCAAATGACCACTAAGTATATACCCAAGAGAATTTGAAAACATATGCACACACAGACTTATACACAAATGTTCATAGCATTATTCTTAATAACCGAAAGTAGAAACAGCCCAACTGTATCAACTGATAACAGAATGTTACACAAAATGTGGTATATCCATACAAGGGAATGTCATTCAGCTATGCAAAAGAATCAAAGACTGATATCTTCTACAACATGGATGAACCCTGAAAACATTGTTTAAATGAAAGTAGCCAGACACAAAAAGCGACATATTGTATTATTCCATCTATGTGAAACATTGAGAATAAGCAAATTCATGGTAACAGAGAGTCAATTAGTGGTTGCCAGGGGCTGAAGGGAGAGGGGGAGAGGGAAATGGGGAGGTGATTGCTAATGGGTACAGGGTTTCTTTCTGGGGTGATGAAAATTTTCTGGAATTAGGTAGTGTGGTTGTACAACCTGTGAATATACTAAAAACCACTGAATTGCACGCTCTAAAAGAGTGAATTTTATGGTATGTGTATTACATCTCAATTTAAAAAAAAAGCATATGTGGAGAGAAACAGAAAATGTGGGAAAGATTGAGAAGTTGTGATAATCATAAGAAATTTATCCCAATGGCCTTCAGTGACAAGACCTCAATGGGGGCTAAGCAGCAGGACAAAAATCACTGGAAGATTCCATTTGCATTAAAGGCAGGAAAAAAAATATCTACACTGAAGTATAAAATACTAGAGATTAATGGATGGCACCTTCTCCCTGTCACACTCTCAACTCAAGAACTCTTGTCCCAAGACCAAGTTAAGATGGTAGCAGTTCTTCATGTTTGCCTTTCATTGCCACATGGATGTGTCTCAAAGACACCTCAAACTTAATGGGTCCCAAACAGATCTCCCTGTCAGTACAGCCATCCCCGAGATGCTAAGCCAGAAATGAGGGAGTGATCCAAGATGCTCCATTCTCTTGGTGCGTGCACTTGTTCAGGCATGAAGTCCTGTCAGTCCCACCTCAGAGAAATCTCCTACATCTGTGCCTCCCTCTCTTTATTCCCATGGCTAATATGTTAGTTCCAAGCCACCATTATTTCTAACCTATGTGGTAGTCTCCTTATTATTGTCCTGCATTCATTCTGTTTCCCTTCCAAATCATTCTTCAGATTAAAGTGAATGTTATATATAAGTTTAGGGACACACACACACACACACACACACACGATATGATTATGTTACACCCTTGCTTAAAACCTTCAATGGCTTCCTATTCATTGCACCAGAATAGTATCCCAAGTCTCTAAGGTGGCATACGTTCCCTCTGTGATCTGGCCCCAGACCATCTCTCCAGTGTTGTCTCACAACCCCCATTTTTGTCATCAGAATTCCCCATTCTGTTTCTCACTCTGGAACCTTGGTCCTCTGCCTGAGAAGTGCTGTCACTTCCATCCCTCCTTTTGTCTGCCACTATGTAGTGCTTCTTAAATTTTAAAATGCACACAAATAACTTGAAGATGTTGTTAAAATGCAATCAAGCGATCCCAGAAGCAAGAAGGTGTGATGGAAGTGGTCCATCTAGAATCAAGCACAAGTAGGATCAGAAGGAACCCAGTTATCCTCTGCTGTTATATCAGCATCCCTCCTGCAGGTCATACATGTGGCTAGATGGTGGAGCGAGAGGCCCCTCATGACAAGCTGAAGGAGAAGGAGAAAGTCTGAGCTTGGTTCACAAATGGGTTGGTTGGAAAAAAGTCCAAGCTTGGTTCACAAATCAGTATGTGCATACAAGCCAGATATGGGCAGTGACTGCACTACAGACCCACTCAGAGGTGGTGAGGGGAAGTTCTCCCAATGGGCAGAGTTGTGCACCTGGTTATCCACTCTGTGTAGGAAACAGAGTGGCCCAAGGTTAGGGCATGTATGTATAGTAGCAAATGGTTTGGCCAGCTGGGCAGGACTTGGAAGAGGAAGGATTGGAAGATGGGGGACAAGAGGCTCATGAATGGGTATATGGGGATGGGCACAACGTGTCAAAATGTTCATATTGCACATTAGAAATATAAACTGTTCACTACATAAATTTAGAAAAAACAATGTGGAAAACTTACTTTCTTCCATTCACAAAATAAGTTCATCTGACTCTTCAGAATGAGATATTATGCCAAAATAATTGGCTGGATATTATGAAGTTACATCGAAAGCACTTGCTGCTATGTCCGCCTGAGACCATGTTGGTGAAGGCTGCGGGGAACAGACTCTCTTGTGCAGGCTTTGTTGGACTTGTACACACATTTTGGAAAGTGAGTTAGTTGGGCCTCTCAGCAGTCCCACCCAGAAATCCCAGTTCCTGTTGAAATCTCCCACCATGAAAGAGGCACTAAACAACCAAGTATGTACACAAAATGGCATTTGACATTAGCCCTCTCTGCCATTGGTCACCCCACTGCTTGACACAGTGGGCGTGGGAAGAGTCATGACAGCAGGGATGGGTGCTCTGCTTCCACGTAGCTGCTGCCACAGCTGAATGTGCAACCTGCCCCAACACAAGCCAGGACTAGCCCCCAAGTTAGCACCATGGTCCCAGGAGACCAGTTAGCCCCTGGGGGGCACACTGACAACTCCACGCTGCAAGGAGCAGTGATTTAACAGAAATAGATACGCATTCTGGGTAAAGGTTTGCCTTGCCTGCCTGTACGGCCTTAGCCATTACCACCTAAGGGCCTGTGCAATGTTACATGCACCCTCGTAAGATCCCCATGTAACACTGCATCAGACCAGTTTACAGCCAAGTAAGGGCAGCTATTGTACAGCAACGGGGTGAGAGTGTGACATGTGATCCACTGGTCTTTTCACATCTGTACCACTCAGAAGTGCAATGGATATTGCTCCAATAGAGCAATGGAATGGCCTAGAGAAATGCCAGCTAGGAGGCTTGGGAGGATGGAGCTCCATCCTCCAGGATGCAGGATACTTGAAATCCAATGGACAGTTAACAAGCTGGCAGAAAATATCTGGACATTTGTAGCAGAATATGGTTAATATCCATTGTATATAATTAAATTCTTCACATTGGTAAGTCAAAAACCTAATAGAAAATAGTCAAAGGACAGAAGAATAAATACAAATATTCACTAAATGTATAGCAAGATGGAAGAAACCTAAAAATAATAAGAAATGCCAATTTTGGACTGTCCCTTCCCCCACATATTTGAAAAATGGTAGCATGGATAATACGCAGTGTTGGTGAAGGCTGTGGGGGAACAGATAATCTCTCATACATGATTCGCCATATTAGCACACACATTTTGGAAGGTGAGTGATTTGGACCTAGCAACATGCTTACCCTTCAACCCAGAAATTCCAGTTCTCAGAATTTGTGCAGCAGAAATACTTGCTCAATGTGCCACATTAAAGCCTAAGAGTTTTCATTGCAGCATTGTTTGTAATAGTGAAAAATGGAAAACAAATTAATGTGAACTAATAGAGGACAGTTTATGGCAATAATGAAAAGGCTAACAGACACATGAAAAAGTGCTCCACATCATTCAGCATCAGGGAAATACAAATCAAAACCACAATGAGATACCACCTCACACTGGTCAGAATGGCTAAAATTAACAAGTCAGGAAACGACAGATGTTGGTGAAGATGCAGAGGAAGGAGAACCCTCTTACATTGTTGATGGGAATGCAAACTGGTGCAGCTACTCTGGAAAACAGTATGGAGGTTCCTCAAAAAGTTAAAAATAGAACTACCGTGTGATCCAGTGATCACACTACTAGGTATTTATCCAAAGAATACAAAATTAGTGATTCAAAGGGACACCTGCACCCCAGTGTTTATAGCAGGAATGTCCACAATAGCCAAACTATGGAAAGAACCTAGATGTCCATCGACAGATGAATGGCTAAATAAGATGTGGTATATATACAATGGAATATTACTCAGCCATCAAAAAATGAAAATTTTGCCATTTGCAGCAACGTGGATGGAACTAGAGGGTATTATGCTAAGCAAAATAAGTCAGAGAAAGACAAATACCATATGATTTCACTCATGTGGAATTTAAGAAATAGACAACATAGGGGATGGGAAGGAAAAATAAAATAAGATAAAGACAGGGAGGCAAACCATAAAAGACTCTTAACTATAGGGAACAAACTGAGGGTTGCTGGAGGGGAGGTAGGTGGGGGGATGGGGTAACTGGGTGATGGGCATTAAGGAGGGCACATCATGTGATGGGCACTAGGTGTTATAGGCAACTGATGAATCACTAAATTCTACCCCTAAAACTGATAGTATACTATATGTTAACTGACTTGAATTTAAATTAAAAATGTTTTTAAAAAGAGAAAAAAAAAGTAACATTTATTGAAAACTTACTAGGTGCCAGGCACTGTTCCAAGTACTTTGCATGTATGAGCTGATTTAACCCTCACAACAACCCCGAGAGACGTACAGCCTCTTTGTCCATTTCACAGGCGAGGCAATTGAGGCACAGAGAGCCTAAGTAACCTGAAAAAAAGCAGAATTTGAAATAGTATGAATAGTTGATTTCACTTTTTAGAAACCAACAAAAAAATTCATGTATGTAAACATGTGTGTAGGGAAATTCTGTATGTATATGGAGGAGTCTGGTAATCGTTAACTCTGAAAAGTGAATATTGGGAAGGAGTATTTTCATTTTCTGCTTTATACACTTTTGTATTTTTGATTTTTTTAAAAAAAACAAGCATTGGTTTTAGAATTTAAAAACAAATGCATTAACACCTAAAAATGCACCTGAATGCATTGTGTCTGCCGGATTTAGTTCCATTTCACTGACCAAAGAAGGTTTTGTTGCTGATTATAAGAAGAAATTTTATTCCAGGGCAGGAAAATTATGCATTGTTTAAGAACTACATTGAGATTGAAGTTCAACTTGGCTTAAGGCAGGAAGAAAATGGGGGTAGCAGAGGAAGATGGGGAAATAAGAGGATTGGGAGCATAGACAGACAGGATTTGATTAGAGGAAAAACAGAGAGCAGACTCCTCAGTGCAGAAACAGACCCCAGGAGAAGTCTAAAATTCTGCCCCTCCACCCTCCTCACAGCCCTCCTGAAGGCAGATGACCACATTCAGGGGCACACTCAAGTTCTCTCATTCTCCCCTTGAGAGGTACAGTGAATTTCATGTGCATTCAGCAGCCTGACCATTTGGGGGAATGCTTAATTATCCTCATTCTTCCTCCCACCAGTATTTTTAAGCTCCCCTGTCCTAGGCACTGGGAACCAGTTACCTGCCTTCATGGAGCTTACACTCTGGTGAAGTTATTGAATGACTTGCCTTCGAGGTGGTCTGCTTTGACTTTTCCTCATATCCTCTGGATCTTTATAAGATCACACATAACCTCGAGATTGGAGGGTAACGAGTTAATGATTTGACCAAACATAACAGCCGGTAAACTGAAAAGGACATAGGAATAAATAGAGATCATTTCAACTCCTGAAATACATTTTTAACAAGATCATTTGGAGGAGGAAATGGCTTTCTTCATTCCAAGTAATAAAAGATTTTTTAGGTAGCCATACTCAAATTCAAAATCATTTATGTAACGGCTCGGCTTTAATATGTACTCAACTAGTTAGACTCATGTCAAAGAAATTGCTGTTATAATCACCTAAATGCATTTTTCTTTTTTCCTTTTTTTGGGAAACCACTGCTGTAGCGAGAGCAATGCTCAGCTTCATTGTCCAAACTCTGAAACCACGTCTCCGTCCCCGCCTGCCTGGGGCCCATCTTCTGCTCTCTCTTTGGAGCTACCGTCACCACTGCAGAAGCTGCAAGAAGCAGCAAAACCAGGATTCGCCTAGTTCAAGTAAGAGTATATGTTAACAAGTTCAGAATAACTATGGATTTAGGGGGCTTCTTTAGTGGTCTGAGCCATGGGTTAGGGTTTTAGAGGACCAAGATGGCAGGTGAAGGTTTTCATCCCTTTTATAGGAAGAAAAGTTACCCTTTTCTTAAGTTCTTTTATCCTTCTCCAGATTTCTGTATTACCATTTGAAGTTTGTTATACTTCTGTAAAAATGTGAGGGGAGGTGGTCCAGAGGGAGTGACACCCCATCTGTGTCACCTTGGACCGTCTCATTGCCTCAGGGAGGAATCCTCCCTTCAGGAAGGCTGTGGGTCCTATGCACACAGAAAGGGGACAATTCACCTTTATCTTGGTTCCTGTAATAAAATGAGAAAAATAAGGAGGCATATTCTATGTTTGGTCCGTGTAAATAGTCATGCTACAAATTCTACCAGAAAAAAAAAAAATACTTCTGTGA
This sequence comes from Phoca vitulina, assembly GCF_004348235.1. Lineage (NCBI taxonomy): Eukaryota > Metazoa > Chordata > Mammalia > Carnivora > Phocidae > Phoca > Phoca vitulina. The sequence continues at coordinate 34,545,644 of NW_022589704.1, read as the reverse complement.
TTTGGATATTTGAATTTCGCATGTTATGTAGTAGTCTTTAATCAAGACTATATTTGTTGAATATTCCCTAAACTGAGTTCTAAAGCCCTTGGGAGTGAGGATTGTGTCTGTTCTAAAAATACCTTCCCAGACCATAAGGAATTGGTTGACCTAAAGGTTGCTGGCAGGCCACTGAGCCAGAGGCCAGAAGGAAGAAATATCACGGGGCTTTTTGTCCTTTTGGCTTCAAGAAACTCCTCGGATCATCAGAGGTACAGGTGCATTAATCTCAAGGCTGATTTTTGTATAGGATTTTTTAACTCATGTACTGAAGATGCATTAGTGAAAATGTCCCAAAGTGAATAGAACACCAGATAACCCTCCAACATCAGAACAGGAAATGAAAAGTCGAAAAGCTGGAGCTCTCTTTATGAACAGAAGACTTTACAATAAATCCCTCCAATTCCAATTCTTTTTTTTCCCCCCAAGCAGTAGCAGAATGAGAGAGGCAACAAAGTAGACGCAGATGATCTCAATGTCTGTGGTCTTGGTTGAATCCAAACTGGGCTCTTGAAGCCATGCCCTGAATTGACTTTGAGGGCTTCCTCTCCCAACTGCCTCCATGGAGTCTCTACCCAGAAAGCTTCTGTCAGCATCTTAAATGTGAACAATTACAGCATTTCTAGTGGATTCCTGACAGGCCTGTGCCTACCTCTGCCTTTGCCAATCAGAAGCCTCTGTCTCATTTCTGAGAGCTTTCTGCCCATCACTTTTAGCCTGGATCCTCTGTGTTCTTTGTTTTTAGGAAGTTTGCTAATGGCCATGGCACCCAGTATGGATTCTGCACCCCAGGCATGGTAAGGAGCATCAACACTCCGAAGGAACCATCTGGAGCCCTCCACAGAGCGGTCCATGGGAAGCTTGGGGGTGAGTCACAAACCCCTACACTGCAGAAGGAATATTGTCTTTAACAAGAGGACCAGAGACGCTTGAACATTTTCCTCCAGGGAAGTGGGCCAAAGGACTTGACATGGATCTTTATGATCCATGCCTCTCAAGCAGTGTTGGCAAGGATTATCCAACCCTGTTTAGCAGAAGGGTAAACTGAGGCAGCCAGCCAGAAAGTAAAGTGAATTTTCCATATGACTATTACATTCTTGGCACCATATCAATTGTTCCTGATCATTTTAGTGTAACGTATGTTTGGAAAGCATATGCTTATTGAATCCATGTGCATGGGTGACTTTGATGCAATTGCAGTGTTAATGGAAGGGGGTGTCTGGAAATATTAGGACTTGAGAAATCTTTTAATTATGTACTTAGAGCTAGCTAAAAGAAGCAATGACTTTGGGGTTGTTTTTATTTTCGTTGTAGCTGTTGCTGCTATACTTGTTATTTAAGTATTATTAATGCTTAGGAAATCATAGTTTTTAGTTAGGAATTCGGAAAAAATCACTTATGACTCATAAACTTACATTCAGTTGAAATGCCTTAAGACTTTTAAAGTGGTATTTCCCCCTTCTGCCTTTTGGAAACTTTTAAATTCTTATTAAGTTTCAAATATTCATTCTGTTCTATTAAGATACTTTTTAACTTTTATTCTATTATTTGAAAATCTGATGAACATTGCCTTCGATCTGCACATAAGTTGTTGATTAAAATATCAGACACAGTAAGCCAAGCAAAGAACTCTGAGAAAATTAAGCAACACTGTTAACATAGAGCTATTGTTCAGTCAAGTACAGACCTTCCTGTGGTATCATGCATTTAGATTTCTCTATCCCCTCCACAGAGGGAGCACAGACACCATCAGGTGGCTTGTGAGATCCCCATGCACTGTGTCTACAGCACTGATCAGTTTCTCAGTCTAGAAATCTCATCTCAAAAGGCATCGAGGCTAGTTTTCCTGAGTACCCAGTCTCCTCTTTGGGACTGCTGCCCTAGGCCCTCTCATCAATACTCCATTCCAAAAGAGATCCAGAAAGCTATCCAAGAGCAAAGTCAACCTCACCTAAATCCATCTTTTTGGAAACCAGGATCCATGGTCACCTGTCTCCAGTGCTCTAGCCCTGCTCTGGTTTTCTGTGATGTTTCTAAAAGATTACTGACCATGGCTTCACAATCTCATTCACAAATTATTTTAAGGTCATGGGACATAATTCACCTTGACTGATCTGACCATTTGAATAAATTTAAAGGCTAAGCCCTTTCTTATAATCTCCACATATCCTGGGCTTCAAGTCTTGTTTTAACTATGCTTGTCTGATGCTTTTAATTTACAAAGCATTCCTTTGGTGAGAAATATGGAAGCAAAAATAGGAATAAGTTCTGCCTTCTCTCTGACTTCTGTTAATATTCTATCTTCATTGAGCAGTATATTGAGTCTCTGATACATTTTAGGCTGATAGTATTTTCTGCAAAATACATCCCTTAGACAACTGGACATTGCTCTGCACCATACTTTTGCCTTTGTTGTCAGTTTGCCCCAGTACTTCCATCATTTGCTCACATCGTTTCTTTGTTTTTGCTGGTCAGAGAGCAGTCTGGTTACAGTGCCTTCCCAAGTCCTTAGTTCTTCCTCATTTATAATTATATCCTCCAAATTACATTTCTGAGTGCTTCCTGTGCATTTTATGCTATATTTTCTTGTTACAGTTTCTGGTAAGTGGGAAAAAGTCCATCACTGTTCTGTACTGTCTGAATTTGGCTTTTTATAAGCCTGTGGCCCTGAGTAACAACACTGGTATTCTTCTCCTTCTCTTGTTATAAACCCAAACAAGTTCTCCCCCAAACATTCTGTCACAGGCTCTGTGGTTAGCTTGACAGCCATTCCCCTCATTTATTCCTCTCATTTCTGAGCCAGGCAAGAACTTTTTAATCCCCTCTTCCTTAGAAATGGTAGAATTTTTTAAACCTGGGTAATTGAAGGGTCCCTTCCCAGCTGTATCCTTCCTCTGTTTCAGTTTTCTAATTTGCTTCAGGGAAGCCCCATCCACACCTTTGGTTGGACCAAGTGACCTGTGTTGTCCACCCTGCTGAGAGCTAGATGTTGGTTCAACAGATAGGATGGGATTGGAGTTATGAAGAGATCCCATATCGCGGCTGCCGAGGATACTTCCGACCAAGGAAGCTGGGTTCAATAAGCCAGAAGTAGGAGTCTCAACATTTAGCCAAAAACTGGGGGCCTAGCAATTGGTATAAAAAACAAGGAAGACCAAAGATCAGAGGGTCCAGTTAAAAAACAGGAAGGAAAGAAGTAGTGAATCTAGATAGTTACCTTCAGCAAGCACTGAAGAGAGTTGTGGGTGCATTTCTGTTTGTTTCTCTTTAAGCTCTCGCCCTCAAAGTCTCTACCCTCTTCTTTCCTTTGAGGTTCCTGGATTTCCTTTCATGTTTATATTTTATGATCATATGGTCTCTGCCTTCTTCGTTAGTTTTTTTTTTTTTAATATGGCCAGATACCATTAGTGGGTCTCATCCCTCTGGGTTTGGGTGATGGCTAGTAGACAACAGTAGCTTCACTGCACCAAAATTTCAAGTCCTCTCTCTTAATACCCTAGTCTGTGCTTTCGTATCTAGACACCCCCAAGTGGCCACCTTGTACCGAGTACTTCCTGTAGTACTGGCTCTGTGCCAATTGTGCAGAAGACAAAACTGAAGTCCAGAGTGCTCAAGCTATTGCCCAAGATCCCACCACTAGCAAGTGGAAGGGTCAGGACTTGAACCCAGGCAATCTGGTTGTAGAATCTGTGTTCTTTTTCTTTTTTTAAGATTTTATGTATTTATTTGACAGAGAGACCCAGTGAGAGAGGGAACACAAGCAGGGGGAGTGAGAGAGGGAGAAGCAGGCTTCCTGCTGAGCAGGGAGCCTGACGCAGGGCTCGATCCCAGGACCCTGGGGTCATGACCCAAGGCAAAGGCAGACACTTAATGACTAAGCCACCCAGGAGCCCCTAGAATCTGTGTTCTTAACACCCTCATCTGAATCTACTTATTTTCCCGATACCGTTTTCTTTGCTATTTTTCCTGGAGAATTACCAGCACCCCTTTACTATGATTATTACTTCCCTGCGTGCCCCCCCCCCCACAATATAGCTAGTGTCCTCTTTGGTTTCATATTTTGGAGTATCATCCAGGTAAGGTTTTAGTCTTCTCCTGTACTTACTTCTTTCTCACACTTATTCACGAACGCTTCTGTAAGCATTAGTTGAGTGCCTTCTGTGCTATGAGTAGTGTGACCATGGTTCATACCCTTAGGGAGAATCAGTCCCAATCAGCATTTCTGAGTCAGGGACAATTCATGTCATCAAGGGACCCATGAATACGCAGAATTTTGCGCAAAGTGTGTGTGTATTCACATGTGACTTTGAGGGTATATTCACAGAACAGAACTATCATCAGATTCTCAAGAGTCTGTGACTGCCTCCCAGAAAGGTGAGAATCACTGGTCTAAAGGAACACAGAAATAACTATAAAGGACAGTGACATCCTGCTTAGATCAAGGCGCCATGCTCCCAAACATGCTTTCCCAACCATGTGAGAGTACTCCCTCTTTGATCGGGTCAGTCCTTCCAATGTTCTATGATTTTTTAATACCATCTAGTGACTGTCAGGAACTTTAAAGGGTCTGAGATTTTACTTACAAGCTAACAAGTTGGGCTGGTGCAGTTCGATGGATGATAGCAGAACACACAGGACTCCTGAGTCAGAGACAAAGACTTGATTCTTCACAGGAAGAGTATAGCTAGAGTCTTAGCATTTCCTATTAGCTCCCCAAGCCCCAATTCCCACAAGGCAACGTGGGCCAGGTGACACCAGATGTGCAGTAGGTTGCATTTCAGCAGAAGAACCCTGAGATTAGGGAGCTCACATTTTTATAATGGGTCGTAAGCCACCCACAAGGTGATGTTCTCTTTAGGATACTGGACCGTAAGCATTCCTGCTAATTCCTTCACAGAGAGTCACGGCTGCTCGCTATAACAACATCCTTGGAAAGATAGTCTGGAACAGAAGCAGTCAGCGCCTCTGCTCATTCAGCCTGTTCATCTCTGGCATGTGACTTGTACTCCGCGAGGGGTTTCCTCAGTCCTTTCCCTTCCTCGTCACTGATTTCCTGCTCTGCACAGTTCCATGGAGTGCACTCCAGAACTGTGTCCTAAATGTCTTCTGAGGATACTAGCTCAATCTAGAAAAACTACCAGGATTTTATATATGATTTTGGAGGTAGGGGAGGAGAGTCCCAGTTAGAACAAGGGAGACATGCCAAGGGTAGAGACGTGGCCTTTGGGTTGAAATATCACGCATTTCCTTCTCCCTGGGTAATGTCTGCTGTGGTCCTGGGCAGAGACCCGTTGTGAAGAGTGTTTTAGTCCTGGGAGTGGGAAACCACTGGCAGCTGCTGAGCCTGCTCTTCTGCATTCAGTAGCAAAGCATCACACCCATGACGTGGAATTGGTTTTCAAGGAAAGCACAATATTGTGCATTAGAGACTCAGGTTTACCATTTTGCCCATCTCAGTGAGGGTAGCCACTGATATCTTTCTCAGAAACGCAGGCAGGTAGCACCTTAATGGCTTATTCAAAAGGAAAGCTTATAAAAATACCATATTCTGACTGAAAACGGATTAGGCCATCTTCCTAATGTCTAGCTTTGTGACGAGGAGAAGCAGAGAAGAGTCTGTTCCTCACATTGCCATTTCAGCTGCACATTTTATGGAATCACAGCCCAAGTAAAACATTTTTGCGAAATAGATGCCCGTCCTCTCTGAATCCGATTCCGTCTCTGATTAGTACTAATGGTCTATGAGGAAGAGAGGAGAAACCATTTCCATCTTTCATGTTGTGCAGAATCAGTAGCCACTGAGCATATGTAACATCCACAGAGCATTAGCGTCAGACCCTCCTCTGCCCACTCCCTCCACACACAGCCCCCAAAAACCTATAAGTAACTAAGAGAGACAATACGGAATTATTAATTTTAAAAATACAGTTTTCTCCTGCAAAAATATACCTTATAAGCTGCAGAAATTGTATAGCCAGAGATGTTTGGATTCCTAAATTGTTAAAAAGGAAAAAAAAAAGGATGTGGAAAATGAGAAATGAGTTAAGATGATGCCAAAGGGGACATGCAAGGAAGTATGTCCACAGAAACGACTGAGGAATGGAGACTAGAGAACTATGTAAACAAAATAGACATGAATAATCCATGTAAAACTTCTGTTATGGTGCATTGCAGCTGTAAATATTAGTATTACAATTTACCTGAGCTGGGGAAGCAAGACAAATTGCAGTAAGATGTATTTATATATTTGTTCATTTATTTTTCAAGTCATTTATTCATTCATTATTTATTTGAAATTATGTGTTCTAGAATCTAGGTACCTTCCATTGTCACCTATATTTCATTTTGTTTCCTCATGAATTTAAAGATTACTTGAGTCAATTTAATTAGCCAGAACACTGTCATCAGATAAACACAGAGGAAAGACCTGTGCCAGATTCCCAGGCTGAAATAGATGGAGGGGTTATAGATTTGGCAGAAGGAAGACTCCTTCAGGGGAGCCAGCCCCTGGCTCTCAGTGGCAGCCGGGGATCGGTCTTCTCTTGGGCAGCCTGCTCCCCACTCCTGTCTCTTGGTTGTTTTGAGCATTAGAGGCCTTAATGAATGGGAAGTGCTGGACTGTGGTAGACAGCCAGGAAATTATAGTTGTTATTAACAATTACAGGCAATACAGTTATGTTTTATAAGCATGAACTTCGTTATCAAAATGCATAGCTTCAAATTCTGCTATTCTTTAGCTATATAACCTGATAAATTATTTAACATTCCTAAGCCTCTGTTTCCTTATCTGTAAAAGAAGATTATGATCATGAGGATTTAAATTATATCATGTCTGTAAAGTACAAATCAGGCTGAGCACATACCGAGTGCTAAATAAAATGTCTACTACAATTAATACCCCTACTACTACCACTGCTGCTACCACCACCATCATCATCATCATCATCATCATTAATACCTCTTTTGATATTACAACTGTAGGAATCCTGCTTTGCCATCCTTGTTTTTCTTTAATAGAGTTCATCTTGCTGTCAAATGAATGGGGAAGGGAAATGTTGCTTGGGTCAAGAAGAAAAGAAGCCTGAGAACAAAGCTAGTGTGTCTTTCTTTCTCCTCTTTTATCTGCAACTTTCCATATCTGGTCTGTAAGGATGAACCTGACCAACAGGGCTTGGAGTGCTGGTGGGGACCTCGTGAACGTTCTAAAAGCACTTGTCCTTCTCCCAGTGCTTCTACCCCTTCCCTTCCATTGGCCCTCAACCACCACAAACCCAAGTCTTCCTGGGAGGAAGGAATCCCCGTGCCGGGCCTGTAGGAAATGACAACTCGCCAAAGATGGTTCCAGCATGGGGACACCAACTTTGGGAAGACAGGACCCAGCTCAAGTCCCAGCCCTGAAACTTTCCAGCTTGGGTTTAACTTCCTCCTCGGTATACTTGGGATAATCCTTCAAGGGAAGTATTAGATGGGAAGACTAGATGACACACATGAGTGATGTACATAAAGTCCCAAACACTGTGATAAGCACATTGCTGTTACATAGTCAATGCCAGTTTTTCCTAATGACTGATGTTTGGAATTGTTCTTAGAACAGTCTTGGCAAGAAATGGCTTTCTAGAAATTAGAAATTAACTAATTTAATTATTTATTAAATATTATGATTTAATACATTATATAATTATTTAATTATAAATTAAATAATTTTATAAAATTAAAAATTAAAAATTTCTATGTATACCCTTTTTGAACCAGTATTTGCACTTCCAGGAATGTACCCCAGAGAAATAATTAGAGGTAGGTCAAAGATTTACTATATATGCTTGTCACAATGTTATTTATAATAACAAAAATTAGAAATAAATGTTCAACAATCGGGGATCATTTAAATAAATCATGGCATACCCATATGATTGGAACTTCAACTATCTTGAAAAATCTTTTTTGTGTAATAATTGAATTTGAAAATAAAAATGATTTAAGTAAAAAGTTTTTAATTGAGCACTCTGACACCAAATTTGTAAGGAAAAACTTGTCTATATATACAGTATGTGTACATACACACAGCAAGAATAGAAATGGAAGGAAATACATTAATAGTAGTTCTCTTTGTATGGTTGCATTATGAAATTATCTTCTAGATTTTATAGCAACTCTACTTGACTTTTTTTACATGAACATGCATTGTAAATTTTATAACAGAAAAAGTTTAAACAAAATGAAATTCCTATGGATGATATAATAGTTACAAATGCATTCCGTCTGGGGGCACCTGGGTGGCTCAGTCAGTTAAGCATCTGACTCTTGGTTTTGACTCAGGTCATGATCCCAGGGTCATGAGATCGAGCCCCCCGTTGGGTTCCGCACTGAGCACAGAGTCTGCTTGAGATTCTCTCCTCTCCTTCTCCCTCTGCCCCTACCCCCACTCACTCGCATACTCTCTCCCTCTCTGCCTCTCAAATAAATAAATAAATCTTTAAAAAAAGAAACACATTCCCTCCGAAAACCAATTTCACTTGGTTTCCAGCATAGATTGGGAAGGGGAGAGGAAAAATTTTAAAATTGGCATGGCTGCTTATTGGTGACCACCAAATATCATTGCCTGGGCTGGCAGGAAAGGGCAGACCTGCCCCTCGCATTTGCAAGAGGTGAAGCAAGAGTTCAAACAGAAGACATCCGCTTCTCTTCTCTTCCTGCCCAGCTCTGCCCTGCACTGGTGCTCACATGTCCAAGCTCCATCCATCCCCCAGACAGCCACCTCTTGGCCACCACACAGGCTTAGGGGTGAGTTCCTAGTTGTACTTCTGCCCTCTCTGGGAGGAAGGACTGGAGCAGAGTCAACATGGGCCCTGGAAGTGGGTTTGGGGCCTTTGGGGCAGGGAATTCTGAGGTAGTGTGTCCCCACAGCTTGTGGCTAGAAGACAGAGTACTGGCTGAGCGTGGAATGTCCCTTTGATCCCGAGGACTCCTTGCCCCTGGGGGAGGGGTGTGGCAAAAGAGGGACAGAGTTGGAACCCAGAGCAGAGTTCCAGTGACCTGAGGCCCAAGGATGAAACTGGGAATGGATTCCTGGGTGCCACATTTGATGCTTCTGTCATCAATAGAAATATAAATAAGAATGAACTCCAGGATGGCAGTTTATATGACTAAAAAAATAACATTATAGAAAATCTAATAAAGCGCTTAATCGAACCATTACTCATTCTTCAGCTATAATTTCCCCTACATCACCTTCCTGCCGTGTGTCAAGTAATCACGTTTCGTTCCTGTTACAACATCCACTTCTCAGTGGTGAGCTTCCCTGGAGCTCCCCCAGCCAGCACACAGAGCTGCAACCGGCAGTCCCCCAGGGCCAGCTCTGTTGTGGAAAGCCATTTCCTATTCTGACTCACTCTTTTGCCACTCAGCTTCTGCTACCCCTAATTGCAGTTCATCTTTCTCCAGCTGGGCCCAGAGCTCGGCAGGAGCAGGGATTTAGCAGCCTTCAGGTTCCTCTCCCCCCCACCTCCCACCCCCACCTTCTCCTCTGGCCAGAGTGAAACCAGGAGCTGGTCTTGTCTTGCACCATCTCGTGCCCCCGCCCCCAGCCCACCGCCTTTCAAACAGAACGAATTTAACACCTGCCTGCTAATGCCCACGATGCTTATCAAACTTTGACTTTGTTTTTACCAAAAGACTAAAACATTAATTGTTTTTTCTTAAGGCTTGTGTCAAATTGTATGAAAAAGAAGGATTTCTGCCCTTGGACCCAACCCAGGAACACGTTTCCACCTGAACTAATGGTATGTTCTTTTTCTCCTGATTTCTTTCTCTTTTCATGCCAACGATGAGGGAATAAACAGTCCCATCAGCTCATCCCCAGTTGATACTTTCCAGCATCTTTTACTCAGATATCTTAACCTGAATGTCAAAAGGAAAATGTGAAACATCTTCAAGGCAAAACACACTCATCCTTATAACTTGTTTCTTTAGTTTTCATCCATTAAAAATAAAGCCAGGGTGAAAAAAGTCTTAATATCTTTCATAGCAAATTTTACTTAGAATGTTAATTGGCTTAACATCAGTTTGTCCCCACAGTCAACTTTGCGCTACTGTCACTCTCAGTAACCTGAGAAAGGCATTTTTTCTCCCAGGACCTGCCCCTGGGTGGACCCACCTTGTCCCTGAACTCTCACCTAGTACAACTCTCCCTCTGTGACCAAAGCAGGAAAGTCACAGTCGATTCTGGTACACAAGCATCTTTCTTAAAAATCCAAGGAAAATCCAGGGTACAAATACTAGGCAGGTGAGGGAAATTACCACCTCCAGATCTCACTTTCCTGAGAGTTTGGCAGAGTTTTTAAAGCATCTAACTGCCTCCTTTTATTTTTTTTTAATTTTTTTTAAGATTTTATTTTTAAGTAATCTACACCTAAGGTGGAGCTCAAACTCATGACCCCAAGATCAAGAGTCTCAGGCTCCGCTGACTGAGCCAGCCAGGTGCCCCTTTTTTATTTTTTTGCTTGTTCCTCCAGGTGTCCATGGACCTACTTGTAATTGTTTCACAAACTTCTGTTGAGAGCCTCCCAAATGTCAGCACTGAGCTGGGCACTTGGGATACAGAAATGACACACTGCCCGTCCCTTGGGAGCTCACAGTCAAATGCAGGGATCAGATGCGCCAGCAACAATTAACAGTGGAGCATGCAGAATCTGGGAGTAGAGCAGAGAGCAAGAGGTGGGATAGGGAGAGAAGAGAGAGACTTCTCCAGAGAGCCAGACTTGAGCTGAAACTTGAATCGTAAATAGTAGTTATCAGGAGGTGGGAAGGGGGGATGAACGGGACATAGAGAGGGAATTCTAGGTAAAGTAAAAATCATGCACATTGGCTTGTGGCTTTGAAGAACTCGTAACTTACAGGAAAAACAAGCAATTCCAAATGACTAGGCCATGGCATGTTGGAAGGTCTGCTGTAACCCCACTCCTACCCTGTAACGTGAGGCTGGGCAGGGAAGAGGAGGCCAGATCCTGATACGCCTATAATACAGACCTAAAGGACATGGAGTTTTTGTACACGAATGGAGAGCCATTACAGGATTTTGATAAAGGATATTTACAGTTTTGAAAGATCACTCTGGCTATTGTATGGAGAAGATTGGGTTATAAGTGAATGCAGGGTGACAAGTGTGTATGGCCGCAGCCCAGGAGAGGGACGGTGGTTATCTCAGATTAGGGTGCTAGTAGTGGAGATGGAGAGAGAGGACGAATGGGAGAGATAGTTAAGAGGCAAAATCAAGAGGGATATTGGTGGCAGATTGGATGTAAGTGGGTGAGAGAGGAGCAGGGGTCAGGAGTGACTCCCTGGCTTTCAGTCTGCACAGGGAGATGTGAAGTTAGAGATGAGATACTGGAGCAGAAGCTCCTTTGAGGGATTTTCACATCCTTTTTAAAAAATCCAAAGAGGAGTGACAGGTAGGTAGTTGGAAGCTCAGAGGAGAGGTCGAGATTGAGTGTTTACAGTTACAAGCCATTTGGGCTCGAAGCCAGGGGAATGGTGAGTACATAGCTGAAGAGAGGCCCTGGATCAAAGTCCTTAGGGGTTTCCAACAGCTAATGAATAGGTGGAAGGATGAGTGGACTCAAGAGAGTGAGAATGAGAGGTCAGAAAGGGCATACCAATCAGAAGACAGGAACTCCAGAAGCATTGAGAGAGGACGTTTTGAGAAGGAGAGAGTGGTCAAATGCATGAAGTATTGTTGCGAGATCAAATAGGAAGAGAACAGAAAGCAGTGACAGAGGTGGTGATGTCAACTATCACAAAAGCAGGAAGGAGTGTGTTGCGGGAGGCGTGGGAAGGGAGGAAATGGAGTCAGGGAGGCCAGAGTGCTTTACACAATTAGCTGAGGGAGAGAAAATAGAGAGCACAGCAGCTGAAAGGGACCTGGGATGGAAGCGTTTGAGTTTTGCCTCTTGTGTTATGAAGTTTGACTGTTGATTGGAAGGATACAGGTAAAAGGGAGACACTGAATACTTAAGAGATGGAAGGAGTGGGTCCAAGGCATGGACTGAGAAAAGTCTTCTCCATTTCTTTCAGAAACCCTTCACTGAAGTATTCTTGCCTAGTTTGGGAGGAGGCCCACAGTGCCCCCTAGAGCTCTGCCTTTTCCCATAGGGTATTTTCTGCCCGATGGCATTGCCTATTTTCTCACGAGGTTGTGAGCTCAAGTCAGCTCTGGGAGGCAAGTGTGGTGTTCACCATTGTGTCACCATTGCCTAGTACAGTGACTCTCAAGGTTTTGGTCTCAGGGCCCCCTGTACCTTTAAAAATTACTGAAGATCCTAAAGAGCCTTTGTTTATGTGGGTCAACGGATGTTTGTAGTATTTGTAATTAAAACTGGGAAATATTTTAAATATTTATTTATTTACTTGAAAACAACGTGGGTAAACCCACTGCACATTAACATAAATAACATGTTATTCATGAAAAATAACTATATTTTTCCAAGGAAAAATCATTGAGAAGAGTGGCATTGTTTCACAATTTTTGCCTATCTCTTCAACACTGGCTGAAGAGAAGACAGCTGAATTCACATGTCTGTGTCTACACTCAGCAAGACATGATACCACACAAAATTCAGCCTTTGGGAAGCTCCACTGTAAACTCATGAGAGAATGAGAAGGAAGAAGGCAAATAACACGTTGCATTATAAAATCGTTTTGACCTTGAGACCCCTGGAAGGGTCTCAGGGACTCTCTGCGATCCTTGGTTCCCCCTCAGGGAACCAGTGCCCTGAACTGTGGAGAGGAGCATGTGAATTATTTCATTAACCAGAGCTTTTACTACGTCCCCCGGGACTTCCAGCTCTCTGTCATCCTTTCCAACAGAACACACGACCGAAGGCAACAATGACAGAACCCTTATGATAAAGAACCTCTCGTGTAGCCAGTCCGCCTTTAATTATCGTTCCCATTTCCATCTCTTTAGTCAGTTAAGCAGCTTCTACCATGATTTGTGTTCAGTGTTGAAATTACTCAGTGTGAAAGGATTTATGAAGACACGGAACTCTCACCGAAAGATCTGCCCTTTCGATGGCTCCCACAGTGAACAAAATAGTTCTGCATAAAATGTTTTTACAAAGGTATTATCAAATTTAATTCCAAGGAAAGTAAACAATTCAACTCCCTTGAGAAATGGTTCCCTTGTTAATTTTAACCAGCAGAAATGATTTAAACCATGTTTCTTCTGGACGCATGGAGCCCTTTCAGTTTCAGGGCACTGGGCAGGGAGCCTGACGCCCTCGGGGTCATGGTCCCGTTCACATTAACCATCTGTGTCACCTTCACCAGGTCACTTGCCCTCTCTGGGCCTCACTGTTACTTTCTTCTGCAACACTAGGCCAGTGGTTCTAATCCTCGTGTGAAGGAGCAATGGGAAGCCAAGGGCTTTTCCTTGAATACCATATTCTTTGCTGAGCACCATAAAGTAGTGGCAAATTTAGTTAGACTGAGTGGAAAAGGAAGTTTTAGACTTAGAAAATTATATGATCCCTGTACTGGATCAAACCAGTGGGCACAGAAGTTCATTAAAAAGAAAAGAAGAGAAAGGGGAAGAAAAGAAAAAAGTCATGCAATTCTGCACAGTCAACTATCTGCGAATTATCCTCACAAAGAGTTATTTTCTATTTGTTTAGTCCATCTTACTGTCAGCTATCACTTGTGGAGACTCGGCTTTTAGAGAAAAGGATGGGAGGAAAACTTTAAAGAAAGTCTGTCCATTAACTACCTGTGCTAATTGAGAAAAGTCCCAGTTTTCAACTATAGCTTTAAACCCCTCAATTTTGCAATGGAAACAACAAACCTTCCTCATCGGCTTTAAAAAGTCCAACATTCTAGGCTTTTTGCCTCAACAAATAGCCTCTGAAAGCCAAAAGAGCTTCTAGTCAAATCCGTATTTGTAGATAAAGCAAAGCCAGGCCTAGAGAGATTCTGGGGTTTTCCTAAATTACTTGGCTAGCTTGCAGCCAGGCTGGACTTAGAACCCGGGTCTCGTGTTCGCTGGTGTACTCCGTGTTTTTCCACTCTACAAGCTTGTCTGATAATAAATCGCATAAACACTCCAGTACACATATAGTTCATTGTCTGTTGATGTTCTATCATCATTTGTAACTTAGCCAACAATTATTTCTTCGGTTGAGAAGTTCACATTAGAAATCTCATCTCTGGCACATAAGATTCTTATTTGTTTATAAGTTAAGATTTAATTAAAATTCACTTAGTTCTTTTTAAGCTACAAGAGATGGAAAAATACGCAAAGCAGTGAATTTAATTATGAATTGATTAGGCCACTGTTCTCTAAGTGTCTGTCTTCGTTTTTTGGTGTTTTTTTTTTGTCTTCATTTTGTTACCCATGGTAGGTTCTGTTCATTCTTGTTTAGTTTGTGAGCTATAATGAAGTCTATGTGTTTGTCATTGAGATCAGCATTAAGTCTGCATTTATCTATTGTAGTGGATGGCAGAAGATCTCAAAAAGAAATTTCTGACTGTCCATTGGGAGAAGACTGTCCGATCACTGTAGAAACCCTAAATGACCTTCCAAGAATGAAGTACCCCCCTCGTGTGATGGGGAACACCTCTCTTGGTGGGCAGCAAAGAACCCACAGTTCCCACATCCCATATTGAAAATCAAAGTTCATGAAAGAAGATGTGAGTTGTAGCATCCAGTCACCAATGAAAATACATGCATGGTGAGTCAAACCTACCATTTTGCCCAACTAATAGCCGACTTGTTATATAACTAATATCTCTAGCTCCTCAACAGCAATTGAGCACCTCTTTCCTACTCTGGAATGCAATTGGATTTTTTCTGAGGTTAAAATTCCCATTCTTTAAAGTATCAGTAAATAGTTAAACAGATGTTTCTCTCAGGTTCTAGAGTGAAGAAACCTGCAGATGGGTTTACTGCTTGGGTCAAATTCCACTCAAATATGGGGGAGGTTGCTGAGGCAAAAAGGCTTATTTGTCGTAATTTTATTTCACTTTGCTTATTAGACTTATAATAATCACTTCTAGGTCATAGCGTTATTTGCAACACGAAACCTAACTTGCTTCTTTTCCTCTTATGATAATTCTACCTTTTAGGGCCTGATAAGAAGTTTAAAGAAGTTTAAAGTTTAAAGAAGTTTTCCATCCAAGGGTTATCTCTCTTGCAAGGATTTAGGGATTATTTACAGTGACTCGCATAAAAGAAGGTATGTTCCGTTTATTATAACAAAGTCCTCTTGTTGCCGATGTTTCTGCTAAAGAAAGCTAAGGCTATTTGACACTAACTGAATCACAGGATCATGCAGATGGAGGAAAACATATTTGGTCCTGTGATGCTGACCCACATCTGATCTTTTGAAAAGAGGATGTCCTTGGATTCAGGAAATCCTAGTAAAGATGGTTCATCCTCTCTTGAGACTCCATTTTCTGCTGATAGCTGGGGTTCCACGAACGTTTGTCGATTCATCCAGAAACTCAGTCAGCTGTCTCTAGCCACCTCCATTATTCGCGGAGTCCTTACGCTGTTTGTCCCCCCAGCAGCAGATGAGAACAGCTGCCACAGTGTCTCCCACATCACCCCCAGCGTTGTTGCTGGCCCACCAGCCACCAGCTGTTTCTTCAGTGTCCCTCCTCCCACTCAGCAGGACCAATTTCAGTGACTGTCCCAAAGGTATCCAACAGCAAGAGCCATGTTTTGTTGTTTTTTTTTTCCCACAATTTAGGACTCAATTCTCTAGGTCCGTATTGCTCTGTTTTATGAATGTCATCGTTATTCAGCATTTACCCTGTGCCAGGCCCTGGGCTGTAGGCCAGTAAATCATGCCTACTGAGAACGACAGGATTTCTTCCGTAGGAACTCATGGTATTATGGGAAAGATAGATATTTTAAAAGATAGTTATAGAGTGATATAAGTGTGATATTTGACCTTTATATTTTCCTTTATCATCAGTGGAATCTTCCCCACAATCTAAGGAATGCTTTCCAAATTCTACTGTTTTTGCATTAACCCAGTTATAGCAATGTTTAATTTCAATTAAGGAGTATTTGGAGATTTTGAAGGAAGGAAAAGACGAAAACAAATACCCATTTCAGATGCTGCATACATTAATTGTAAAGCTAGATATAAAGTTATAAGCACTAAGTAAAATAAATACCTTGTGTATTTATCCCCTTATTCACACTTTCTCCTGTATTTTCTATTAACAAATCTGTTTGACTTTGATAATGAGAAAAAATAGGGTTTTTTAAAAAATTGTGTTTTCTATCTTATAGAAATATACTAATTAGATTTGTACAACAAGAGCAGGGGTGATACTAGGGAAACTTCTATCTAATATGCTGTTTTCTGTCATTATTACAGTTCTTTGGATAACTGGAAAATTGTAGCTTACACACACACACACACACCCATCTGTTAGTGTTATTGATTCACCTCTGATTTCAATACTGCAGAGTCCCTTCGTGGTTCTGGCTTTTAATCTGAGAGATGAATTTATTTTCTCAATCTTTATTTACTTTGCCTTTGAACTTGGATCATGTGTAGTAAACATCCTTTGAAGGCTAAATAAATATCTTTTTTATAATCTCAAAGGGCAAGTGTTCAATGTCAAATCATAGTCATGTTAAAACAAATCAAATAAGTTTATGTCCTGAGTTCAGAGCGAAATATAAAAGGCCATAGAAATGTGGACATGTAAATAGTTGTCGTCTTTCTAGATGAATCCTTAAGCTCTTCAGCTGGGATACTTGTTCTAAGTTAGACTGTTTGGTAAGCAAAACAGAACCTTATTGAAAAAAACTCTGCCCCCAAATGAACTCATTAGTCACATGTATTTATGCAAATGAAAATTAAATTATCCTTAATCAAATGGTCTTTGCTCCAAGAAGTACTAAAAGGAAACCTTATTTAAAATGAGAGCTGCAGGGCGCCTGGGTGGCTCAGTTGGTTAAGCGACTGCCTTCGGCTCAGGTTGTGATCCTGGAATCCTGGGATCGAGTCCCGCATCGGGCTCCCTGCTCGGCAGGGAGTCTGCTTCTCCCTCTCCCGCTCCCCCATCTTGTGCTCTCTCTCTCTCTCTCTCACTCTCTCTCTCAAATAAATGGATAAAATCTTTAAAAAAATAAAAAATAAAATGAGAGCTGCAGGGCGCCTGGGTGGCTCAGTCGTTAAGCGTCTGCCTTCAGCTCAGGTCATGATCCCGGCGTCCTGGGATCAAGCCCCGCATGGGGCTCCGTGCTCAGCGGGAAGCCTGCTTCTCCCTCTCCCACTCCCCCTGCTTGTGTTCCCTCTCTTGCTATCTCTCTCTCTGTCAAATAAATAAATAAAATCTTTAAAAAAAAAAAAAAGAGAGCTGCAAAGTTTATTTCAGGTTCTTTTTACAAGAGCCTTCCTTTCTGTCCAGTTTCCCAAAATTAAAGTATGAGCTCCCTCTGCTGAGTGAATTAATATATGTCGATGAAACAGGAAGGAGGAAGGCAAGCAGGCAGGTCTGCAATTACTTATAGTGTCATTTAGGATGATGATTCAATTACAGACGATGCAGGCCTAATCATATGGAACTAGATACAAACTTAGTAGGAACTGAGAGAAAGGGGAGAATTGATGAAGGCATGGTGAAAGAGCTGTGGAATTCAAACCCAACCTTAAAGGTGGGAAGGGTTTAGTCAATTTAGACAAGGAAACAAGTATTGTGCTAGGCACTGGGGATACGATGTTTTACTAACAAAAGGAGCGGGGAGGGCATGGACACTGTCCTCACGAAGCCTACAGGCTGACAGCGAAGATGGATTTCAAACAAATAAGCACCCAAATAAATGGGGTGGGGTGGGGGGTTAGGGAAGACTTCTCCTAGCAGTAATCAAAGGGTAAGTGGGAGCAACCAGGTAAAGAGGGGGGAGGGGGCGCAGCGTGTGCCAAGGGCCAGAGACAGAAAAGAGCACTGTTGCTGGAGTCAGGGAGGAGAAGACAGGAGACTGACTTCACAGCCTGGGGAGGGGGCACTGTCTTCGTCCCAGGAGCAAGAAGTGGTTCTAATGGTTTCCCTCAGTTTTTCAGGGATTCTAAGTTATTTTTACTCTTTTTCCTATTTTCTGTATTTACGAGATGGTCTACTACAAGTGTGTGTTACTTAAAAATGAGAAATACGCAACATTTATGAAAGAGAAAGGGGGCATTATATGCCTACCATAGCCTTCTTGCCCTCCTTGCCTTATGCTTTGTCAGGCTTACAGAATTAATGAAGGTGTCTCACTTTCAGGCTGAACCCAGGTACTGGCCCGAGCCTGGCCAGGTACAGGGCATCCTGGGAGATGCCACCCCAAAGCTCCCAGTCACGAAGACACAAACATAAATCATCTGAGGACCTCAGGGACATGGCAGTAGGTTCTCTTTACCCACCACCTGGGTATGGGTACTTCAGTGAGGATATTCTATCATTTCATATTTTTACTATTTCCTGATATAGCCATCTGTGTTTTTTACATGGCTGAATCAGATGGATTCCTTAATTCCACATCATTGTGGCATAAGCCACTTAAATGACTGCCTCCCTGGTCCCCCCCACCCATGACCCAAATCTTGTCTGTGGTTGTCTGTTAGGATCTGTCCTGTCCAGAAAGATCTATATTTAATGGCTCCCAAAGGGGTTCTTCAACTTGTTACCTTAGAAAGACAAACAAACGGTTTCATTGAGAGTAACTGGCCTCATAAATGCAAAGGAGTCCAACACAATTCACTCAGCCCTTTAGGGTAATTCTGGATCGTAACAACTGCAATCTATAATAGTAACTCTGAAGTAGCGACTATACATGACACACATGCAAAGAACTCTATCACTCGGGGCACAGTTATCCTTGTTAACTCCATGTCTCTCTGCTGTGTGTGCAGCCCAGTCTAAATCCCTTCCGTGAGAGTGGTGGCCTTGTGTTTCTGCTGGCTCCTCGGGGACCCCGTGACGTTGGCGTTCTAGCTGCCTGAGTTAGAGGCTGCATCTGTCTGCAAGGGCCCCAGGCGGGGGTGGGTAGTCTCAGTCCTTGTACCTGCAGGTCATCGTTCAGAGCCAACTCCTCAGAGCTGGAAGCCCTCATCAGCGGCCTTCCTGGCGTGCAGCTTCCCCAGACGGAAGGCCAGGACCGTGTGCCCTGCAGGCCATCTCTCCTCCGCCCCCACTCTCCCCGGGCTCTGTCACCGGTCAGCTCTGCGCCAGCTGCATTGTTACTGCCGCCGTGGGAAGGATTTTACAGTGCCCGGCCAGGAAGATTTCCATGCCTCGGGGATGTTGCCTGTCCCCTCCATCAGTCACATCCTCCTGCCCTACCCGACACCGCACCGTCTCCCCACTGCTCCACCCCTACCCTATCTTAGTTCAGGTTGTTATAACAAACACCGCAGGCTGGAGCTTATAAACAACGGAAATTTATTTCTCACAGTTCTGGAAGGTGGAAGTCCAGGATGGTGCTGGCATGTCACATTCTGACCAAGGCCCTCCTCCTGGTTCATGGCTGGTGCCGTCTCACTGGGTCCTCACATGGTGGACGGGACTAGGGCTTTCTCTGGATGAGTACCTCTTTTATAAATTACTTATCCTGTTCGTGAGGGCTCCGTCCTTATGGCCTAATCACCTCCCAAGGGCCCTACTTCCTAATACCATCATCTTTGGGCGTTAGTATTTCAATATATGAATTGGAGGGGGGAACATAAACATTCAGTCTATAGCACCCCCCCACCCCCTACCCACCCTGCTATCCCCACCCGCCCACTGCCAACTTACTCTGCTTACTTACTCTGTTTAACCATTTTTGTCTATTTATGCAAGTTACACATGCATCATTTCAGAATGAATTCTTCATACATAAATCATAATTTGAGTCCCTCTAACTCAGAAGTTAGAAGTGGGTGGCATTGAAGGGATTTTCACTATTTGTCTTCATAGTTTCTGTTGTATAAATAAGTAAAGGGATTCATGATTCCGGTAAGACATTTTTAGGATTTGCAAGGACATCTCTCCTGCTGGCATTTTTTACTCTAATTACCCAGAGTGAAAAGAAATGCCATCCTCTATTTAATTCAGCATTCACAGTAAAAGCCCCAAGGTTGCGGATTCATCTTTCTTTTGGTCCTTAGGAAGCCATATTATGAGCAGACTTTTAGTTTATGACGCCAACCCATTCGGAGTATAGGTAACTGCATCCTCAAGGTGGTTTCAAAAGGCGGGCTGCCAAACCCCCTTTTAAGTGCTGATGTCAGTTTTATAAATATATTGAACACAGAGCGTTGGGATAAGATGAACCCTCATTTACGTCACTGGATACAGAACTAGCTCTTCTCTTGCTGCGGATAGCAGTGAGAGCACATGCGTCATGAGGATAGTGGGTAGAAATGAGACACCGTAGGTAATCAGAAAGTACGAGTGAAGCACCTCAACTTGTCCTTCCTCTCTATTATCAGGAGATAAAACGTTTGCGATTGAAATAAGTTTATGATTAGCGTTATATATAGCAAAACTATGATGTAATGGAGCATAGAGTTTTTTTTGTTTGTTTTGTTTTGTTTGTTTTTTAATTTTATTATGTTATGTTAGTCACCATACAATACATCATTAGTTTTTGATGTGGTGATCCACGATCCATTGTTTTTGTATAACACCCAGTGCTCCATGCAGTACGTGCCCTCCTTAATACCCATCACCAGGCTAACCCATCCCCCCTCCCACCTCCCCTCTAAAGCCCTGTTTGTTTCTCAGAGTCCATCGTCTCTCATGGTTCATCTCTCCCTCCAACTCCCCCCCCCCATTTTCCCTTCCTTCTCCTAATGTCCTCCATGCTATTCTTTATGTTCCACAAATAAGTGAAACCATATGATAATTGACTTTCTCTGCTTGACTTATTTCACTTAGCATAATCTCCTCCAGTCCCACCCATGTTGATGTAAAAGTTGGGTATTCATCCTTTCTGATGGCTGAGTAATATTCCATTGTATATGTGGACCACATCTTCTTTATCCATTCATCTGTTGAAGGGCATCTCGGCTCTTTCCGCAGTTTGGCTATGGCGGACATTGCTGCTATGAACATTGGGGTGCATATGGCCCTTCTTTTCACTACATCTGTGTCTTTGGGGTAAATACCCAGTAGTGCAATTGCTGGGTCATAGGGTAGCTCTATTTTTAAATTTTTGAGGCACCTCCACACTGTTTTCCAAAGTGTCTGTACCAACTTGCATTCCCACCAACAGTGTAAGAGGGTTCCCCTTTCTCCACAACCTCTCCAACATTTGTTGTTTCTTTCCCTGTTCATTTTTGCCATTCTAACTGGTGTAAGGTGGTATCTCAATGTGGTTTTGATTTGAATTTCCTTCATGGCTAATGATGATGAACATTTTTTCATGTGTCTCTTAGCCATTTGTATGTCTTCTTCAGAGAAGTGTCTTTTCATATCTTCTGCCCACTTTTTGACTTGATTATTTGTTTCTTGGGTGTTGAGTTTGAGAAGTTCTTTATAGATCTTGGATACCAGCCCTTTATCTGTAGTGTCATTTGCAAATATCTTCTCCCATTCTGTGGGTTGCCTCTTTGTTTTGTTGACTGTTTCCTTTGCTGTGCAGAAGCTTTTTATCTTGATGAAGTCCCAAAAGTTCATTTTTGCTTTTGTTTCACTAGCTTTTGGAGATGTATCTTGAAAGAAGTTGCTGTGGCCGATGTCAAAGAAGTTACTGTCTAGGCTCTCCTCTAGGATTTTGATGGATTCCTGTCTCACATTGAGGTCTTTCATCCACTTTGAGTTTATCTTTGTGAACGGTGTTAGAGAATGGTCGAGTTTCATTCTTCTGCATGTGGCTGTCCAATTTTCCCAGCAACATTTATTGAAGAGACTGTCTTTTTTCCATTGCATGTTTTTTCCTGCTTTGTCAAAGATTATTTGACCATAGAGTTGAGGGTCCATATCTGGGTTCTCTATACTGTTCCATTGGTCTATATGTCTGTTTTTGTGCCAGTACCATGCTGTCTTGGTGATCACAGCTTTGTAATATAGCTTGAAATCGGGCAACGTGATGCCCCCAGCTTTGTTCTTCTTTTTCAACATTTCCTTGGCGATTCGGGGTCTTTTCTGATTCCATACAAATTTTAGGATTGTTTGTTCCAGCACTTTGAAAAATGTCATTGGAATTTTGATCGGGATGGCATTGAAGGTATAGATTGCTCTGGGTAGCATAGACATTTTAACAATGTTTATTCTTCCGATCCATGAGCATGGAATATTTTTCCATCTTTTTGTGTCTTCTTCAATTTCTTTCATGAGTGTTCTGTAATTCCTAGAGTATAGATCCTTTACCTCTTTGGTTAGGTTTATTCGGAGGTATCTTATGGTTTTTGGTGCTATTGTAAATGGAATCGTTTCTCTAATTTCTCTTTCTATAGTTGCGTTGTTAGTGTATAAGAAAGCAACTGATTTCTGTGCATTGATTTTGTATCCTGCCACATTACTGAATTGCTGGATGAGTTCTAGTAATTTGGGGGTGGAGTCTTTTGGGTTTTCCACATAAAGTATCATGTCATCTGCGAAAAGAAAGAGTTTGACTTCTTCTTTGCCAATTTGAATACCTTTTATTTCTTTTTGTTGTCTGATTGCTGTTGCTAGGACTTCTAGTACTATGTTGAACAATAGTGGTGAGAGTGGGCACCCTTGACGTGTTCCTGATCTTAAGGGAAAGGCTCTCAGCTTTTCCCCATTGAGGATGATATTCGCTGTGAGTTTTTCATAGATGGGTTTTATGAACTTGAGGAATGTTCCCTCTATCCCTATACTCTGAAGAGTTTTAATCAGGAAAGGATGTTGTATTTTGTCGAATGCTTTTTCTGCATCAATTGAGAGGACTGTATGGTTCTTCTCCCTCTTCTTATTAATTTGTTCTATCACATTGACTGATTTGCAAATGTTGAACCACCCTTGCATCCCGGGGATAAATCCCACTTAGTCGTGGTGGATGATCCTTTTAATGTATTGTTGGATCCTATTAGCTAGGATTTTGTTGAGGATTTTGGAATCCATATTCATCAGGGATATCGGTCTGAAATTCTCCTTTTTGATGGGGTCTTGGCCTGGTTTGGGGATTAAGGTAATGCTGGCCTCATAGAATGAGTTTGGAAGTTTTCCTTCTGTTTCTATTTTTTGAAACAACTTCAGTAGAGTAGGTATTATTTCTTCTTTGAATGTTTGGTAGAATTCCCCAGGGGATCCATCAGGCCCTGGACTCTTGTTTTTTGGGAGGTTTTTGATCACTGCTTCAATCTCGTTACTGGTTATTGGCCTATTCAGGTTGTCAATTTCTTCCTGTTTCAGTCTTGGCAGCTTATAGGTTTCCAGGAAGGCCTCCATTTCATCCAGAGTGCTCAGTTTATTGGCATATAGCTGTTGATAATAATTTCTAATAATTGTTTCTATTTCCTTGGTGTCAGTCATGATCTCTCCTCTTTCATTCATAATTTTATTAATTTGGGTCCTTTCTCTTTTCTTTTGGATAAGTCTGGCCAGTGGCTTATCAATCTTATTAATTCTTTCAAAGAACGAACTTCTAGTTTCGTTGATCTGATCTACTGTGTTTCTGGTTTCTAATTCATTGATTTCTGCTCTAATTTTAATTATTTCTCTTCTAACGTGTGGCTTAGGCATCGTTTGTTGCTTTTTCTCTAGTTCTTTAAGGTGTAGAGTTAGTTGGTGAATTCGGGATTTTTCTATTTTTTTGAGTAAGGCTTGGATGGCTATGTGTTTCCCCCTTAGGAGCAACTTTGCAGTATCCCATAGGTTTTGGATCGATGTGTTTTCGTTCTCATTGATTTCCATGAGTTGTTTAAGTTCTTCTTTGATTTCCTGGTTGACCCAAACATTCTTGAGCAGAGTGGTCTTTAGCTTCCAAGTGTTTGAATTTCTGCCAAATTTTTTCTTGTGATTGAGTTCCAGTTTTAAAGCATTATGGTCTGAGAATATGCAGGGAATAATCTCAATCTTTTGGTATCGGTTGAGACCTGACTTGTGACCCAGTATGTGGTCTATTCTGGAGAAAGTTCCATGCGCGCTCAAGAAGAATGAGTATTCTGTTATTTTAGGGTGGAATGTTCTGTAAATATCTATGAGGTCCATCTGGTCCAATGTAGCATTCAAAGCTCTTGTTTCCTTGTTGGTTTTCTTCTTAGATGATCTGTCCATTGCTGAGAGTGGAGTATTGAGGTCTCCTACAATTAACATATTGTTATCAATATGACTCTTTATTTTGGTTAACAGTTGGCTTATGTAGATGGCTGCTCCCATGTTGGGGGCATAGATATTTACAATTGTTAGATCTCCTTGTTGGATAGACCCTTTAAGAATGATATAGTGCCCTTCTGTGTCTCTAATTACAGACTTTAGTTTAAAATCTAATTTGTCTGATAAAAGAATTGCTACTGCAGCTTTCTTTTGAGGTCCGCTGGCATGGAAGATGGATCTCCATCCCTTCACTTTCATCTGGATGTATCTTTAGGTTCAAAATGAGTCTCTTGTAGACAGCATATGGATGGGTCCTGTCTTTTTATCCAATCTGCAACCCTGTGCCGTTTTATGGGAGCGTTTAGGCCATTCACGTTGAGAGTGATTATTGAAAGATATGAATTAATTGTCATCATGTTGCCTGTGAAGATGTTGTTTTTATAGATTGTCCCTGTAAATTTCTGTTGTAGATCACTCTTGGGGTCTTTCTCCTTTTATAGAACCCCCCTTAATATTTCTTGCAGGGCCTGCTTAGTGGTCACATATTCTTTCAACTTCTGCCGGTCGTGGAAGCTCTGCATCTCTCCATCCATTCTAAATGAAAGCCTTGCCAGATAAAGTATTCTTGGCTGCATGTTCTTCTCATTTAGTACCCTGAATATGTCTTGCCAGGCCTTTCTGGCTTGCCGGGTGTCTGTGGATAGGTCTGATGTTATTCTGATATTCCTCCCTCTGTACGTAAGGAAACTCTTCCCCCTAACTGCCCTTAAGATGGTTTCCTTGGTTCTAAGATTTGCAAGTTTTACTATTACATGCCGGGGTGTTGGCCTGTTTTCCTTGATCTCGGGAGGGGTCCTCTCTGCCTCTAGGACACGAATGTTTGTTTCATTCCCCAGATTAGGGAAATTCTCAGCTACGATTTGCTCAAATACCTACCTCTTCTAGTCCTCTCTCTCTCTCCACTCCCTCCGGGATTCCAATTATTCTGACATTGGAATGCCTCATGGTGTCACTTATTTCTCTGATTCTATTTTCATGGATTCTGAGTTGTTTTTCCCGGGCCTCCTCTTTTCCCTTTTTATCTATTATATTGTCTTCCAGGTCGCTTATTCGTTCTTCTGCCTCACTTACCCTAGCTGTTAGATTATCTAGATTGGATTGGATCTCATTGATAGCATTTTTAAGTTCTGCCAATTCAGCTTTCATTTCTGCCCTTAGAGACTCTATGTTGCCATTAATTGATTTCTCCATTCTAGCCATTGTCTTCACAATTGCTAGCCTGAATTCCATCTCCGACATCTTGGTTATATCTGCATCCATTTGTAAATCTGCAGCATAAGTCATAATCTCTGAGTCTTTTCTATTTTGGGGGTTTCTCCTCCTAGTCATTCTGTTGATGGGTGTTTGAGGGAATGTATAGAGTCCAAATTATTGACCAGAACCCAAGCAAGATGCACCTGTTTTCTTGGGACCTTAGGGTTGCTGGCCTCTTGTTTTCCCAGCCTGTCTTCTGCAGGAGCGGCCTGCCGCGCTGTTACTCAGGCAACCCTGTTTGGGTGGAGTTGCCCTGCACCCCTGTGGCGGGGGATGGGCTCAGCGGGAATCAGTCTTTGGGGCTTTTGTTCTCTGGCGCCTTTCCCTGGCGGCTTTCCGTGTCTCTTCCGTGAGTCAGAGCAGAAGAGACCATTTCCAACCCTCTGCCTCAGAGCAGAGAGACCTCAGTCTGTTCTTCAGTGAGCTCTCCAGGCCACACTGTCTCCGTTTCTGTCCGTGCTGCTATAAACTGCAGCGTCCTGGGTTGTGCGCCCCTCCGCAGTGCCCCCAGTCCTGCCTCCAGGTCGGGGCACGTCTCTGTCCTTTGTGCTTCTAAAACCGCCAGCGGCTCCCAGTTCACGTGGGGGCGCGTGACTCCGCCGCTCTGGGGTTCCTGCCCCGGGGGCTGCAGTTTGCAGGCGCGACCCCCGCGGCTCCCGGTTTCCATCCGGGGGCTGCAGTTCGCCCGCGTGACCCCGCCGCTCCAGGTTTCCGCCCCGGGGGGCCGCCCTAGAGTCCTTTCCCCGCCGCTACTGGTCTGCGAGTCTGTGCCCGTCCGCAGCACGCGAGGCTGTCGCTCACCAACGGTGTAGGTGGAGCAGAGAGTTTTATTTTAGGGGCAGATTTATTTTAATATCTTTTTGACTTTCTGTCCTGGACTTATATTTTCAGGATTTAAGAGAGAATTTCCTTTTTTTTTTTTTTTTTTAATACTTTGGAATCTTTTATGGAAAAACTTTTAACTACAGCGGAATCCTCAGGAGAAGATTCGTGAGGATTACAAGACCCTGAGGGCAGGGTATCAAGAGCCAACTGAATATAAAATATCTAATTTTATACCGAGCTTGTCAGATACATTAATTGGAAAGGAAAGTTTCAACAGGACCAGCCTGGGAAAGTGGCCCCTATGAGTTGAAACTGAAAACAAAACAGAACATTTTTGGTTAATGGGCTACACAAAATATGTCTCTTTCTCACTTGACTTTTGACCAAAAAATGTAATGGCCAGTCTGACTCCTGCCTTACCCATCAAGCTGGCTTCTGAATGTCTTTTACCTCTTACCACTCAAACCCACCTTCAAAGGATAAAGATTTATCGCTACGAGGGCCACAGGCTCTGCAAGAACACCCCCCAAAAGAGTTCCCAAAATGTCCTGAGGAGGCCAGCACTATTGAGGTAAATGTGTAATCTCTCTTAAGGAGCCAACTTCAAAAGGAATACCATTTATTTGCATGTCTGTGTTTCGGGATTGGGTTGAAAATAATCACATGACTTTCTGGCCATCTTTCATGTACTAATGTTCCTTTTGTCATCTGTACATCATTTGGTGATGTCACTATGCTCCTGAGTCATATACCCATGTTCACCTCTGTCCCTCTTGAGATATTTCAACTCTTTGAACTCACCCTCATGCTCTTCCCACAACACACCCATCTGTCTTTATTGTCACATTTACCTGCTGATTCAGACCATTCTGGCCTGTAAATCACACATCGTAACTTTGGCACATTGCCTCCCATAAAGTGGAGGAGGTCTGCTCTGTTAGCACAGCAGGAGACTGTTTTCCCAAGGCAGGGTCCCAGGATACATCTGGATGGGACCACATCATGAGAGAGTCATGATATTACATGTGGCTATTTTTCAATTTCACTTTAACTTTAGAATGCACTTTTATAATAAAAATACTACTGGATTTAATAAAGTACAAAATCATTTCTGTAGTATATGGTACCTTTAAATGAAATGCTTCTTTTTTCCCCCCGCTAACAGAAGGAACACCAGCAATTATTATTTTCTTGATGGAGCAACAAATGCAAGCCTTAAACCAGGACAAGCCCTGGTTTCTGTTTTCATTACTGTCTCTAAAAAGGTACAAGATTATGAAGTTTATGATGTCCACTTTGATCTGTTTGTTTTAATGAATTAAATTTAACATAATAAAAATAGAATTTTCAGCAAATACTTGATGCATGCCTAGGTGCAAACAATAATAACAGGTTAAATGTTAATCTGTTTCATTAGAGAACTTCAAGACATTGCACTATTTTCTTCAAACACTCTGCAAACCTAGGATCATTGAAATCACAAATCATGTCATTGAAAGGAGTAATTAGCTAATTGTATAGGTGAGGGACTGAAGTAGAAAGAAATTTAATTATTTCAATGAAGTTTCATGGTGAAAGGGAGACAGACCAGGACCACAATTCTTATACAATAAAAATACTGAAACTGAATAGCATATTCTTAAAATTTTTTTAGTAAAATGCTTAGGGTTAACAAGAACCCAACAACAGGGGGCAGCAGAGACCTCTTCTGCCTGCACATATCTTATGTTCCCAGTTTAGGAATGTGGCTTTTTCTGTGACGGGGTTTCAAAGGTGACAACGTGTAGCAAGAAGGCAGATTTGTGATGAGTTCTTGTCATCTACTAGTGGCTCATGGCAAGGTGGTATCTCTGGGGCCTTCTCTCCATACTTTATTGTAATTAAATATGCACATCCTACATAGCGGGAATCTTGCAGTCCCACCCATCAGAGCCCAATGGATGACATCACCTCTGCTCCTAGGTTTACTGAGTTGTGCCACTGTCTTTTCAGGAAGCCGGCCTTTAAATCACCAGCACTCTAATCTGGGTTTTCCACTGAGAATCCTTTCCAACAGTCAATAAATTAGGCAAAGTAGAGCAACGAAAGTAGGAAACTGCCATAAATTCTCATTTGCCTTTCTAAGCAAACACCAGCAACCATAGTCCTGTTGGCTCGTGGTTTCTGGGTTGGAAATGAGGAGTGGTTGGGAGGGGAAGATGAAAGATAAAATCTGAATGTGAGAACAAAAAAAAAGACTAGACTGAACCAGTTCCCTTCCCTCCTACAAGGTGCAGGGGTGGGGCTGGCCGGGGAAGATGGGTGTCAGTGCAGGCTCCCTCTCCAGTCCGCTGCTTCCAGGCTCTTTCCCATGCTTCGGCCCCTTTCCTCCTGGGGTCCTCTCTGCCCTCCCCTGGGTCTCGTATTTGAGACCTTCCTGTGCTTCCCGGTCCCTCACTTGGGACTCAGACCCCAATTTCCACAAATAAAGGGCCAGGGCCTATTCCTGCACTTGTCTTCAGCTCCCACTGGAGAAGTCAGTCCTACGCCCAGCTTAGCTGACTGTGGAAATGGATTTCGTCAACTTTAACCTGTGCTTATCCAGCAAAACAGTTGTTTTCAGGGAACACCTTTTCTTCTATGTCCCCTGGAGTCAGAGTTCACCCTGCCACCTGCAAAGCTGCTTTTAGAAGTCCTGGGGACGTAGGTCCTTCATTGGGTCTAGGGCCAGGGAAAGTACGGACTGAGAAATCAATATAGAATGTGTGTGTACACATAAACACATACATATTTGCACTTTCTTAATATAAAAGTAAAACATGGCCTTTAAGAGATTGACATATATAAGAACAATATCAAGGAGAAAATTTAAATCTCACAGCCATTGCCAAACTATTTTTAAAATATTAAAAATTTGATTCTCATACAAATCTCATTAATGAGGAAAGCGGCAAGAGGATAAACTGAATGGAAGTGGATTTGAGAGGCTGAGGGTACGGACGCTGACAAAACAGTGGCAGAAAATTGTTAGTTTAGATGCAAAACTGGTTAATGTCTTATAGAGAATACAACTGTAACCTCTGAGAGCAGAACTGATTTGATCTGCTACTGGAAAAAAAATCTAATGTTATCATACAAGCTCACAGGGTCTAGGTCCTATCCAATAGTAAATAATAATGTTCCTTAGAGGAATGTCCCAGCGGAGAATCAGGTAATCCGTGGGTGGGTCTGCTAGACTGTTTCCATATCACATGGAAAGGATATATAGTCATGTTTTCACTTTTTTTCCAAGTTCTAGATTGTTTTTATTTTAATAAATTTTCTTCCATTCTTAAGAATTTTTAGAGCACATATAAATATATGAATAAATAAAACACATATTTTTACAAAGTGAGGATTAGATGGCATGTATAATCATAAATATTTCTTCTTTCACTTAATAGTGTATCATAAACGTGGTCCAGTCTCTTCCTGCTCTCCTCTTCCCCACACCTACCCTCTTTAGCTTCACACAGATTGACAATGAGGAAAAGAAAACTCTGGTTTAAGCTAAATAAACTCACTTGGAAAGTCCCCCATCACATTGGGGAAGATCTTTGCATTTCTTAGCAGATATTCTATCTTATAAACACTCCTGCTGGGTCAATTTGCTTTCTTTTTTTTTTTTAGAGTAGCCTCCACGCCTAGCATGGAGCCCAATGTAGAGCTTGAACGTGAGATCAAGACCTAAGCTGATATCAAGAGTGGGAAAGTGGGACGCTTAACCGACTGAACCACCTAGGTGCTCCTATTTGCTTTTTTTTTTTTGAGAGAGTGAAGTGGGGGTGGTAGAGGGATACAGAGAGAGAATCTTAAGCAGGCTCCACATCCAGTACAGAGTCCGACGAGGGATAAATCTCATGACCCTGAGATCACAACCTGAGCTGAAATCCAGAGTCAGATGCTTAACCAAATGGGTCACCCAGGGACCCCCCCCATCTGCTGTTTTTTTAAGCATAGTGTGTAGATCCCCAGCAGCACCCCCAAGACCCAGTTGGACACCTCATCATGCATCATCCAGGTGTTAAATATGGCACAGGAAAGGGTGCACTTTGTAATGACATGCTGCCTTGGCAGGAGAACCTTTCCTGGCTATGGTAACCAGCACCGGCCACATGCTAAAATTACACAAAGGGCAGAGCTGGAAGGCCAGTTATACCCAGCAGGCACTTAAAGGCATAGTTACCTATCAACAGCCTACTCAACTCAATACACTGACTGAAGTATTTCACAAAAAGCAACCCCAACATTTAGCTTGATAAAACAAAATTTAAAAGAAAGAAAACTGTGGGTTTGGGAGTGGATACAAAAGTAGACCCCTGCCAAGATAGAAAGCTGGTATCTGAAGAACCAGCGGTTATTATCTGAGAATGTAAAGGGTGAAAACAACTCCGTCAGCTCATGAGATCCCAAAGAGCTTTAATTCTCTCCACTGTTTTTCTGAATGTCCATCTTCCAAGGAGCCTGAATTCCTCGGAGTGCCGCGGACTGAGTATTGGTTTAGGAAACTCGAGGATACGCCCCCAGTGGAAGGTGAGAATGACACACTCTCTCCGGAGGACGCCTTCCCCCCTCATCCTCTGCATCCAATGAAACCAGGGGTTTCCACTTCCCATTATGGACTTGCCTGGGGGCGCTCCCATGAATTCCGGTGGGTTCTTGGGCTTCCATTCACACGGAAGAGGGCCACATCATCCCATGTAACACTTGGCACCTTTGGGGTTCTGTTTCTTCTCAGTTCCATGGATGCCTCTGAGCCCCCGGCATTGCCTGGTGGGGTCCACGTGATAACGGCTCTGCACGTTCCCGGGGGCGGTGACGGAGGAGAAGAGGAGACTGTACGCACAGGACCAGGTAGGATGACGACAGTGTCGGGGATTCTCGCAGCACCTTAATAATAGTAGCAGCTGCTCTTCCCTGGTAGTTTGCCAGGTGCCTTTAGACACATGACCCCATGGAGCCCTCCTGACCACCTTAGATGATTTATTTGTACTAAGCCCATCTCAGAACACATTTAAGGCAGCTAAGAACCCTGTTAAGTTGACACAGATGTCTCCATTTTAAGAGAGTTCTGGTAAATTGCCTGAGGCTGTAGAGTTAGTGGTGACAGAGCCAATATTCAAACCCAGCCCCAAGCTCTATCCTGCAGGTAACCCCACACACATCGCAGCCGGGCATGTTGTCCCTGGCTAAGGGGACCTTGCTAGTGTATGTTTCTGTTCCCTTCTGGAATGTTACTTGGTTCTATTTTTTCTGCAGGTGATTTGTGGGGATCAGACTGTACTGTGGCTGCTGATTCATATGCTTATGCCAGGCAGGTCACAAACAAAGCAAAGATTGTGAGCCAAGATGTGGAGCCTGTGATTATGGGCATTCGGTCA
Source organism: Phoca vitulina (assembly GCF_004348235.1). Lineage (NCBI taxonomy): Eukaryota > Metazoa > Chordata > Mammalia > Carnivora > Phocidae > Phoca > Phoca vitulina. Next base: position 34,513,809 of record NW_022589704.1, on the reverse strand, counting down.
GAATTCAGTCAGTCTCTGGTCATTTGGTGGTGATGATTCTTTCTGGAAAGTTCCAAAGCATATTGTTAGCAATATGTTTGTGAAACCTTTTTCTCTTGTGTGGCATTTCCCAGCTGCTGCAGAGATACAACACAGACCACGAAGCATACTTTCTCCTAAAAGTTTCAGTCTGCCTTTCTTTCTCTTACTGCTACCTGGAAATATGTCCTCTCAGGCCACAACAGATCCATAATTGTGCCTACTGCCCTTAAATATTCCTGAAATGGTCTGCTCGTCCTAAAGGGAAACCGTTACAGAAAGCCCCAAGTTCCAGATTTGACGTTCAGAACTTAGAAAGTTCAAATCCGTGCCCTTTAACATTTTTAAATTTGAACTTTGTTTCTCTTAGCTCCTGCCCCATATTTCACCTGCCCTCATCTTTACCTCCCTTAAGTTTTCTCTTGCTCCATGTAGAACCAGCTTACTCACCACTAAATGTGAGAACTGTCCCTTTTTCTTCCTGGGCTTCTCTGCACTTTTTGCCAGGTTCCACGGTAAAGCTGCAGTGATTCGTTTTGTGTATTCCTGATGCCACTGAAGAGGGAAATAGCAGTCATCGGAATTGTTTGCATTACGTTGGCTTGGATAGCAGCCTGCTAGATGCCCTTGGCCCTTTTACTTAAGGACAGAAATGGAAAATTTGTTCACAAATGAATACAGTAGGATGACATCTCACCTGGGGTCAGCTTCCAAGTGAAAAATCAAGAATGATCAAAATTAACCTTAACATACTGTCCCCTGACACCAAGAGAAACCAAGATAAAAAGGATTAAAATTTAAATGTCAGAAATGAAATCCAAAGAATAAAAGAAGAAATCATGGACGAATTCCTTTATAGTATTTCTAACTATGACTCAAACTCTAAATTCCATAAAAGAAAAGATTAATAATTCAGTTACATACAATAACACACTTCTGCATAAAGAAAAATATAATAAACAAAGTTCAAAGACAAGCACCAACTGGAAAAATTTTTGCAAACCACAACACAGACAACAAGCTAATTTCCTAAGTATATAAAGATCTCCCAGAAGTCATGAAGAAAAAGCCCATAAAAAAGTGGACAAAGGATGCAAGCAGTCAGATCACAGGAAGAAAATATAAATGGCCCTTTTATAAATGAAGAGATGCTAGGTCTTACTAGTAGGAGAAATTCAAATCAAAAGCTACAATGAAAGGAATGCCATTTTTAACCTATCAGATTGGCAAAAATACAAAAGTTTGACAAATTCAGTTGCAAGCTGTGGGAAAAAACAGGTAGTCTCTTATGTTGCTGATGGAAGCGTAGATTGGAACAATCTTATGAAGGGAAATTTAGCAGTATCTATTAGAATTCCAAATGCTTTCGCTTCCTGACCCAGCAACCCCACTATGGGAATTTATCCTGCAATGTAGCTTGAACACATTCAAAATAATATGTTTTCAAAGTTATTTACTGCAGCATCATTTGCAATAGTAAGATATATATTTCTATATGTGTATTTCTAATGCAATAACTCATGCCCATCCATCTCTACAATGGAATTTTATGTAGCTATATATATTTTAAAAAGGAACAAAGACGTTCTCTATATGCAGATATATAAAGATCTCCAAGTTATAATGGTAAATGAAAGGAAAATGCAGAAGAATGTTTGTACAAAGGAGGCTCATAAAAATATTCATTTTGCTTATATATGCATATAGAAACTCTGGAAGAACACACAACCTAACAATGGCAGTCAGCTTTGATAGGAGTAGGTAGAAACTAGACAGAGAGACAGGGAGAAGAGCAAGATTCTTCATCAAATACATTTTATTTTTTTCCATTTTAAATTGTTTGAATGTGTTTCTATTTCTGAAAAATAATTTTTTAAAAAACATTGAAAAATCCCTTAAGTTGTCTATAAAGTACAGAACATAAGGTTTCATACATATGATCTTATTCCATAATGTTTATGCAACTTAAGTTAGAGAACAACTTGACTAAAATAAGGAACAAAGGTTAAGTTGCTATGCAGGTATCTGGGTATTGAAATCATTCTCCTTTAACATACCTGTCAAATTCCTGGCTGGGAGTGGGTGGAGAATTCTAAAAAGCACCTGCTTGCCTGGAGGGATTAGACTAATCTAATACCAAACCTCCAAAATAAGCCTGTTTGTTGTTGTGAGAACAGGAGAAGAGGGGAGTGCCTGGGTGGCTCGGTTGGTTAAGCGTCCAACTCTTGATTTTTTGGCTCAGGCCATGATCTCAGGGTTGTGGGTGGGGCCCTGCACTCAGCAGAAAGTCTGCTGGAGATTCTCTCTCTCCCTCTCCTTCTGCCCCTCCCCACCCCTTGCCTGCCCTCTGTCTCTCTCTCAAATAAATAAATAAATCTTAAAAAAAAAAAAAAGGAAATCAAGGATTCCCAATTTCAGTGAAGGTTGAAGTTCATGGGTAAGTTAAATAAGCAGCTGATATGGGATTCCATGATATGGTGGTGATATTTTCTAAACTGTGCCAGGCCAGGGTTCATGGTCTGAGAAGTGCAGCCGTACCCGGTGAGGCACTAGGAGGTCATATCTAAAATTGGTGCTGTCCTAGGGAATTCAAGAAGTAATGGTTAACATCATGTATGATTTTCAGAGTGAGGAATGTGGAGGTGATCCAAGTCAGAAATCTTGAATTGCACTACATTGGTAATACCTTTTATTTATCTCTCAAGATGCAATACAACACAAATCATTCATTGGGCCTGGAAAAAAAAAGAAAAAAAAAACTGAGAACAAGGAAATATTGAGGGTGCCTTTCAATCCATTGATTAGATCATTGAAGGTGAATTCTTAAGTCCTTTTTCATCGTGAGAGTTTTTAATATATAGATAAGATTTTAATCAATAATGCTGATTCTATAGAACTTGGGTGCAATCAACTCATCTTAACTCTTCTCATGGAAATTAGTAGAGAGATGGACCATCCAGGACATCAGACTCAGAGAGGAGGGGAAGGTTTTATGAAGGCCCTTGATTCCTTGGCCAGAAAGTTAGTACTGGTTCCATAGACTATGGGAAACATTTGAAATTTTGAATAGGAGGGTGATGTGATCAAAATTTCCCTTTAGTGAATTCGGCAGTGCAACTGGAGCAAGGTGGGAAGGGAGTGTCCATGGGAAGCAAGATAAGGGTCATTATCGTCTGTCAGGTAGAGATGATGACTGGGACTGGGTGTGAAGAGCAAAGGAGGATCAAAGAAAACCTTGAGATTAGAGGTTGGTTGACTGGAAAAAAATGGTTATCATTAATGACATGGGGAGACATCATGACCTGTTTAGAAGTAAGCAGAAGATGAAGGTTCAAGGGACTGGCAGAGCATTCAGGGGCATTGCCCACAGGTAGTTAGGAGGGAGTTCTGGTGCTTTGGGAGACACTGAAGCTGGAGTTGTAGGTTTGGGAGAAGCCATGAGAGTGAATTAAGTCACCAAAGGAGAGAATAATATCTGAAAATCTGTTTTTTAAATATTTCTAAATAAAAATACAAGTGCTTTAAGACCAAAACCTGAAATAAAGTAGAGAGAGAAGGAGTTGGTACTATGATTAATGAAAATTATAGCCACCATACACATGGCAGAAGCAGGAGAGAGAGTAGAGAGAGAGAGAGAAGGGAGATGGCGTGAAGATAGAATCCTTAGCATCACTTCCAGTTGGAGTTATTACTAATTCCCACACTTCTGTCACCTAGAAAACTAAAACTGGATGAACATAGTCATTTCAGGATGCCCATTCTGGACACTCAAGGGTATGAATTCAAGGGCTGCCCCTATATAAATATTTTCTGATACCAGATAGATCTAAAATTTATATTGACAGGTGGATCACTAAATGCGTCACCAAGTCTTTTCAATTGCCCTGATACTTTTCTGCACCATCTCCTGCTTCTTGAATGCAAACAAACTTGATTTTCTAATACCTATGATTAATGATAGATTTCTGAAGTTTTTACTTCCTACTTGGGTGAAATTTGTTTTTTAAAAGAGCTTTCATCCTCCACTCCTTCCCCACCATGCCCCCACTTCGCTCCCATAGAACCATGTATTCTTCATAGATTAAGGTCCCTGGGGGTTTTCAGGGCACCTCTCTCAGTGGGTGCTGAATTGTGGTTGGGAGTCTAATCTTTCCAGGGAAGCGAACAGTGTGCGACTGGCTGGGTGTCACTGTTGAAGTACAAGTCTCTCCGTGCTATGGGAAGTCAGCTCTGCGCCCAGGCCGTTTCATCGTAGAAATGGCTTCACTCTTAGGAAAGACCATCTTACTCTTTATTCTTATGTGATAGCAGAGTTGGCTCAAGCCAGTAGTAATTAGTTGTAAATCTTGGCAACACACCGCTGTGGGTATGTAGGGAAATGGAGCCAAACATGTAGGAGACATTCTAATTACACGTAACTCCTCAGGTATCTTGTGTATATTAACAGCTGCCCGTGAACACTTCACCAAATTATAATGATTCTTTGAAATCAACACAGGAAACCAAATGTTATCCCCATTACCTGGAAGAAAATAATATTAACGTTTAGTAAAAAGCACTGCATTCTGTTTTGAATATATTTAAATTAAGTATCTCTAAAAACCAGAGCCTCATCTGCTCGCTGTGTTTAACAGGGGAAGTGCACTTTGGAGGGCAGGCACATTTTTATGTGGAAACTCAAAGTGAACGTGGTTCAGAGGATGGAGAAACGGTCATACACATGTCAAGCCAGGATGCAGCATTTGCACAGGTGGGTTTCCTTTCCAGTCCTGATTTTGGGGTCATAGTTGATGCATTTCTAAATGAGGTGTTGTCATTTTCTTGCTTTATAGCTGTAGAACCCAGGTGTAAGAGATAACATTCAGTTAAACATTGAACATCAAGATAGGGGCAAAACCCAGCTCCAAATTATACCAGTTTCCTCTAGTCCCCCCAAGAGTACTCCTCCCCTTCTTCTCAAATGATGGCTGCTTCCTACGTCTCCATTACCACCATCACCCCATTTCCTCTCCTCACCCCCAGCACACGCACAGTCTCAGAGGGTGAGGGGTCCTCCCTCCTTTTCAGGGCCAACCCTTACATTGTGCCTTTGGTTCCACTCACTGTCCATAATTACCCCTTCTGTGTTCTATATCTTTAACTTCATCTCTTTACTGCCTCATTCTCATCAGTCCATAAATTCAAGTCTGTCCCATCCTTAAAAGTGACCCTCTCTTAATCCTCCTTTGACCTTTAGCTATGGCTTCTGTTTCCTTCCCTTCTGAGACAAATTTTTATATCAATTGCCTACCCTCTCTACTTCCTTACTTCCCATTTATGCCTCAACATACTGCTTCTGCCAAGACCACCAGTGGCTCAACAGTTCTTCAATCAAAGAGACACTCTTCTGCCCTTTCTACACTAATGCCATCTACACTGCAGACCATTCGGTCCTCACAACTCTACTACCCTAGCTTCTCTGACACTACTCTCTCCACTTTCTCCTTATGCCTCTTTGCTCTTGCTTTAATTCCCCTCTGGGCTCCTCCATCTCTGTCTGGGCCTGTTATTCTTTTGGGAGCCCAGATCCCTTTGAGAGTCTGAAGGCATAGACCTTTGTCCCAGATAAAAAGGACATATGTTCTATGTAAGTCACACTACCAGCTACAACAGACAACCCCCAAATCTTAACAGATTAGCACAACCAAGGCTGATTTCTGGATTGGACAAAGTCTAATGTGGATGTTCTCCTAGACATGTCTCCTCCGAGCGTGACTCAGGGATCCACCTCCTTTTATGTGGCTCAGCCATCTCGGATTCTTTGGCTTCCAGATGGGAAGTCAGGGTGGATCCTGCCCCCATTCCGTTGGCCAGAACTCAGTCATACAATGTCACTTAGAAGCAAGAGAAGCTGGAAAATGTAGTTAGCTACATGCTCAGAGAGGAAAAGAATTGGATATCAGTGAACACAATGCTGGGGGTCTCCAGACTCCTTGAAGCCTAGATCAAGAGCTACATTAAATGTTAGAGTTCCATTGGATCCCCATAGTCCATTGCTTGCCCTTCTTTTTCAAGGTCTCATTGGTGTTCTCACTGCCTCTCATCTTTTCTCTACCCTCTTCATACTGAAAATTACCCACTATGCATCTCTAGCTCTGATCTTTCCCCTGAAGATCTCATTTTCATATCTAAGATATTTCATTTGGTTGGGCCATAGTCACTTCAAAATCAACAAGATCAAAACTCAACTAACCATCTTCTTCCTTAAGCCAATTTTACTCTGTTTTTGACCTTAAACAATGACCTTATCATTTACCTACGGCAGAAAACCATAGTGGCATTTTTAATCTCTCCCTCACCCTCACTTCCTGCAGAAAACCCTCCCAATTACCTCTTAAATGTTTTTTAACTATTCAATATATTTCTCTTATGTTTTACTATTTAAATTTTTTATTTTGAAAAATTTCAATCATTTAGAAAAATGAACACCTATAGACACTCTTACCCTGGATTCACCAGTTGTTAATATTTTGCTTCATCTGTGCTCCCGTCCCTCTCTCTCTCTGTTCCCCCCACACCCTCCTCTATCAGTGTTCATTCTGCTGAATGGTTGAAGTTTTTCAAAATAAAAGATTTAAAAATAGCAAAACATAAGAAATAAAATGTTAAATATCTATATATACACACATATTCCTATAATACTATCCTTCATAATCACAGCCAACATTCTTGGAAAACTTAACATTGATAGAATAATATTTATGATATAATAGTAATATATGAGTCTTATTTAGATTTCTCCTATTGGCTTGATAATATCTTGAGGTTTGTTTATTTGTTTTTTCTGGTCCAGGACTAAATGCAGGATTATGTACTGTATGTCTCTTTTAACTCCTTTAAAACAGTTTCCCAAACTTTTTTTTTTTTTTTTTTTAATAGCATGAATGTTTTTGTAAAGCCAGGATAGTTGTTCAGTGTAATATCCCTTAGTTTGGGTTAGATGGTTGTTCCCTCCTGAGTAGATTCAGGATAACTATTTTTGGCAGGGGTGTCTTTTGAGGGCATCACACCTAGAGGCACATGACATTTGTGTGGCCCATTATCAGTGATGTTCAGTTTGATGATCTGGTTAAAGTGGTACTTCCAGGTTCATTGTATGTAAGGGTGACTTTCCCCTTTGAGATGAATAAGCTTTCTGGAAGTGTTCATTTGAGGCTGAATGAATATTCCGTTCCCCAGGAGTCTTTCACTCATTTTAATTAAATTAAATTAATTAATTAATTAATTATTTCAGAGAGAGAGAGAAAGGGAGGGAGTGAGGGGAGGGGCAGAGGGAGAAGGAGACAAACAGACTCCCTGCTGAGCAGGGGCTCCATCCCAGGACCCTGAGATCACAACCTGGGCCAAAATCAAGAGTCAGAGTGATGGGGTTTTGGAATGTAGGTGAGGTTTGGTGGGGTGCGGTCCGGAGCCAATGACCAAGAAAGAATTCTTGAGGGGCGCCTGGGTGGTTCAGTCGTTAAGCGTCTGCCTTCGGCTCAGGTCGTGACCCCAGGGTCCTGGGATCGAGCCCCACATCGGGCTCCCTGCTCAGCGGGAAGCCTGCTTCTCCCTCTCCCACTCCTCCTGCTTGTGTTCCCTCTCTCACTGTCTCTCTGTCGAATAAATAAAATAAAATCTTTAAAAAAAAAAAAAAAAAAGAATTCTTTAGACATCTTTGGTGCAAAATGGTGGTTTTATTAAAGCACAGGGACAGGACCCGTGGGCAGAAAAAGCTGCCCCGTGTTTGTGAGGCGTAGCTAGTTATCTACTTGGGAGTTGGGGGACTAAAGAAAAGGGAGGTTTCAGAAGGATTTTCTTATGTTAAAGAAGACTCACAGGATAACTGGAGGCCTTGCCATTGTCAAGTTAAGGTTGTTTCCTTCTATGTAAAATTAATACACAGAAATCAGTTGCATTTCTATACACCAACAACAAGACAAAAGAAAGAGAAATTAAGGAGTCGATCCCATTTACAACTGCACCAAAAACCATAAGATACCTAGGAATAAATCTAACCAAAGAGGCAAAGAATCTGTACTCAGAAAACTATAGAATGAATACTCATGAAAGAAATTGAGGAAGACACAAAGACATGGAAAAATGTTCCATGCTCATGGATTGGAAGAACAAATATTGTGAAAATGTCTATAGTACCTAGAGCAATCTACACATTTAATGCAATCCCTATCAAAATATTATCAACTTTTCTCAAAGAAATGGAACAAATAATCCTAAAATTTGTATGGAACCAGAAAAGACCCCAAATAGCCAGAGGAATGTTGGAAAAGAAAAGCAAAGCTGGTGGCATCACAATTCCAGACGTCAAGCTCTATTACAAAGCTGTAATCATCAAGACAGTATGGTACTGGCACAAAAACAGACACATAGATCAATAGAACAGAATAGAGAGCCCAGAAATGGACCCTCAACTCTATGGTCAACTAATCTTCAACAAAGCAGGAAAGAATGTCCAATGGAAAAAAGACAGTCTCTTCAATGGAAAAAGACACTCTCTTCAACGAATGGTGTTGGGAAAATTGAACAACCACATGCAGAAGAATGAAACTGGACCATTTCCTTACACCACACACAAAAATAGACTCAAATAGATGAAAGACCTAAATGTGAGACAGGAATCCATCAAAATCTTTGAGGAGAACACAGGCAGCAACCTCTTCGACCTCAGCCGCAGCAACTTCTTCCTAGAAACATCTCCAAAGTCAAGGGAAGCAAGGGCAAAAATGAACTATTGGGTCTTCATCAAGATAAAAAGCTTTTGCACAGCAAAGGAAACAGTCAACAAAACCAAAAGAACTGACAGAATGGGAGAAGATATTTGCAAATGTTTTATCAGATAAAGTGTTAATATCCAGTCTATAAAGAATTTATCAAACTCAACACCCAAAGAACAACTAATCCAATCAAGAAATGGGCAGAAGACATGAACAAACATTTCTCCAAAGAAGACATCCAAATGGCCAACAGACACATGAAAAAGCGCTCAACATCACTTGGGATCAGGGAAATCCAAATCAAAACCTCAATGAGATACCACCTCACACCAGTCAGAATGGCTAAAATTAACAAGTCAGGAAATGACAGATGTTGGCGGGGATGCGGAGAAAGGGGAATCCTCCTACACTGTTGATGGGAATGCAAGCTGGTGCAGCCACTCTGGAAAACAGTATGGAGGTTCCTCAAAAAGTTGAAAATAGAGCTACCATATGATCCAGCAATTGCACTACTGGGTATTTACCCCAAAGATACAAATGTAGTGATCCAAAGGGGCACCTGCACCCCAATGTTTATAGCAGCAATGTCCACAATAGCCAAACTATGGAAAGAGCCTAGATGTCCATCAACAGATGAATGGATAAAGATGTGGTATATATATACAATGGAATATTATGCAGCCATCAAAAAAATGGAATCTTGCCATTTGCAACAACATGGAAGGAACTAGAGGGTATTAGGCTAAGTGAAATAAGTCAATCAGAGAAAGACAAGTATCATATGATCTCACTGATATGAGAAATTTGAGAAACAAGACAGAGGATCATAGGGGAAGGGAGGGAAAAATGAAACAAGACGAAACCAGAGAGGGAGACAAACCATAAGAGACTCTTAATCTCAGGAAACAAATTGATGGTTGCTGGAGTGGAGAGGGGTGGGAGGGAAGGGGTGGCTGGGTGATGGACCCTGGGGAGGGTATGTACTATGGTAAGCACTGCGAATTGTGTAAGACTGATGAATCATAGACCTGTACCCCTGAAACAAATAATACATTATATGTTAATTTAAAAAAATAAAAAAAAAAGGTTGTTTCCTTCTAGCAAGACATTAACAGTAAGATAGTTGGGAGTTTCCTGGAGGAACATTACACTCTGCCCACTTCAAGTATCTGTCAATGGGCTGCAGGTTATAAGGACATTTCATTGTATCTACATTTCCTTCTGGAAGCTAGGTTATTGATAGAAATGCTTTGTTCTTGTAGATTGCTAAGACATTTGTAAACTGAGGGAGACTCCTGTCTTGCAGGATTGCGGTCTCTATAAGTTAACTATTTGTTTTTCCTTTCCTTAGCTTTAGGGCAGCCAAGAGCGCCTGAGGAATGTCATACATGTCCCACCTTGAGGGTGGGGGGTTGGGGTATCAGCTTCTGCTTTGTCCTCAGCTTGCCTTCTACTCCCTCATCAAGAGGCTTGACTGAGACACTCCGGCGCCCCTCATTCATTAGTTTTCATGTCACTGATGAGTCTTGCCTGGCAATTCTTCTAACTCTCTTATGCACTTTACATTTATTACTTGGCATTCTTCTATAAAGAGCTTTAAAATTTTTTTGTATCAGTGTGGACTCAGAGTCTTTTTTTTTTTATTAATGTGTCAAAATCCATCCTGGCCATTATTTTTGATGCTCAAATTGTCCTAAATGTGGCCAGTAGGAGCCCCTCCAAGCTAGTTCCTGTAGCCTTCTTGATGAGGGAGCAGAAGCCTAGCTGAGGACAAAGCAGAAGCTGATACCCCAACCCCCCACCCTCAAGGTGGGACAGGTGTGACTCCTCAGGCACTCCTGGCTGCACTAAAAGGAAGAACAAATGGTTAACAATGGTTAACTGATAAAGATCACAGTCCTGCAGGACAGGAGTCTCCCTCAGTTTGCAAATGTCTTAGTGATTTACAAGGAAAAGCTTTCTTATCAATAGCCTAACTTCCAGAGAACCGTAACTCAGTTTTCTGGAGCCGTAACATCACCCTCCCCTCCACGAAATTGAGGGAGGCTGAGGCGGAAGGAAATGTAAATAACATTGAATTTCTGGTGCCTGGGTGGCTCAGTCATTAAGCGTCTGCCTTCGGCTCAGGTCATGATCCCAGGGTCCTGGGATCGAGCCCCACATTGGGCTCCCTGCTCAGCGGGAAGCCTACTTCCTCTCCCACTCCCTCTGCTTGTGTTCCCTCTCTCGCTATCTCTCTCTGTGTCAAATAAATAAATAAAATCTTCTAATAAAATAAAATTGAATTTCTTTTGAAACTGCCGCCCATTGACAAGGACATGTGATACGAGGAATGTAACATTCCTCCAGGAAACTCCCAACTGTCTTCATGTTAGTGCCTCATTAGAGGGAAAAACAGCCTTAGCTTGCCAATAACCAGACCCCCAGTATCCTGAGAGTCTTTAGAATATGACAGTCCTTCTGGACACCGCCTTTGTCCTCACCTTCCCAACTCCTGAGTATATAATCAGCCTGGAACTGGCCTTTCCTCCAAGGAGCCCTGATTACGTTTAGTGGGAAATAGTGTTTAGAAACCAGATCTGATGCTACCGGGCTATCTTTGCTCTTAGGCTTTTTCAGTGGACAGAGCTAGGAAATATATATATTTTTTAAAGAAATGAGGCCATACTGATACCTCTAATTGCAATCTGACACCACAGGATTCTTCCTCACTTTTCCCCACTCCATATTTGCATCTCCCTTTGCCCACAGTGAAAACCCTAGTTTGCAGCAATATACATGTACTTATTCATTTGTTCAATCATGCAATACACTCAAAATGGTTTCAGAATCACTACACTCAACACTGCCATATCCAAACTTACTAAACACAGTTAAGCTTTCTTTTTATTCTAACAGTCTTTCCCAGTGAGAACGTATAGCCCAAATATCAAGTTCAAAGTTTACTTGGATTAATGTTTTTTGGTAATATCAATTTTATATACAGCTAGGTTCATTTGTTTCTGGTTACACATTCAATTTTAGAGTATTTTCTCCATTGCCATTTACTTAAATTTTTATTATAAAAACATCCTCATAAATATTAATGGCTGGGGGCACCTGGGTGACTCAGTCAGTTGAGCATCTGACTCTTGATCTCAGCTCAGGTCTTGATCTCAGAGTACTGAGTTCAAGCCCCACATTAAGCTCCATGCTGAGTGTGGAGCCTACTTAAAAATGAAATAAAAAAAAAATAAAAATAAATATTAATGGCTGTATATAATGCTTCAGTTATTGAGATTTTACTAACAAGATATTTGGCTTAATTTCAGATTTTACAAGGATTTCTTCAGGGGCCCCAGAGAGTTTGCACAAATATAATTAGTAATTAGTTCTCCCCCAGTGCCCTTGTACACCTGAGAGTGTGACTTACCATCTCCTACCAACCAACCTACCATGACTATCTAGGTGTGGCTGATGAGGGAACAGAAGGCAATCTGAGGACAAAGCAGAAGCTGACACCCCACCAACCCTGCCCCCATGGGGTATATGTGACATTCCTCAGGCACTCCTGGCTGTCCTGAAGGAAAAACAAATAGTTAACCTGTAGAGATTACAATCCTGCAAAACCTGAGTCTCCCTCAGTTTACTTACAGAAGCCTTAGCAATAGCTTCCAGAAGGGAATGTAGATATAATTAAATGTCTTTATAACTTGCAGCCCATCAACAGATACTTGAAGTGGGCAGAGTATAATGTTCCTCCAGGAAGCTCCCAACTATCTTAATGCCTTACTAGAGGGGTAAACAGCCTTAACTTGACAATGGCAAGGCCTCTGGTATCCTGTGAGTCTTCTTTAGCATATGAAAGTTCTTTTGGAAACCTCTATTTTTCCTTACCTCCTCCAACCCCATAGTATATAATCAACCACCCCTCACAACCCCGGTGCAGCAGCTCTTTCTGCCCATGGGTCCTGTCCCCGTGCTTTAATAAACCACCATTTTGCACCAAAGATGTCTCAAGAATTCTTTCTTGGTCATTGGCTCTGGACTCCACCCCACTGAACCTCACCTACTTTCCAAAACCACATCATATGGCGCACAACATGGGGCTTTGAGTCTTTACATCTGGACTCTGAGCTTTGGTGCAGAATTGGTGAGTTTTTTCTCTTCTCTTCCTTTACTCTCATTTCTGGGGCTCTTCAAAGAGTTATTGGAACACTTTCACATAGATTGCTCTTGCTGCAATCCTCTAGCCCATGGCTACTCTATGGGGAGGAGAAAGCCTGCCTTTTGGCTGGAAGTTAGTACCCTGGCCGGGATGGTAATAAGACCCAGAAACTTGATGCCCTCTCTTTATTCCTGTCCTTATGCAAAGTTGTCTGTCTTGGGCACAGGACAGCCACCTAAGTGACTAGCATGGCTGCCAATCTTAAGACTCCATATGAGGTTTCCTCCTGATTGATCTAATGTGATCCCCTTCACATCCCTGGTCTAGCCACTTCTGGCCATGGGACCTCCACTGGGGGCCAGCCGAAACCAGTACCCAATGGAATAAAAGCCCAACCGGGGACCGTTTCCTAGGGAAGTTGGCTGTAAAGACCACATGTGTTGGAATGTAGCTTAGATCATGATGGATTTCCATCTTTACTGTTTTTTGTCAAGGCCCTCTACTATTTAGGCTACAAAATTAGGTAATTTCCCCCTTGTAAAACTTTTCTAGTATTTTCCATGGGTTAAAATAGCAGGGTAGTACGCAACCTTCAGGGCATATGATGGCACGGCACAGCCTAGGGTGCGATGGGGTAGGGGAGGGACGCTGGCATCTCTCCAGGGCCTTTTACAGCAGGAATGCCTTCACAGGAAGGCAGGATTGTGATCATTAGCGATGTCTTGTTTGAGGGACACATGGGAACCTCTGACATATCCTGCATGGGACGCCACCCGGGAGTCGGGGGGAATTTGGTAACGGACCTTCTTTACTTTTCTGGAAGCATGGCCTCAGTAGGCTTCTTCAGTTCCCAAGGACTCTCCTTTGGGGTGCCTTTTAACCCACTGGAAACAATTTGCATTTGCAAAACTTAGGAAAGGACTGAGCTCCTGTAACACCGCATGGCCTCAGTGGGATCTATCAGTTAGATCTCTGCAGGAAATAGGGCAAATGGACCTAGGGTACCTTCATTGCTTGTACCTGGGCCTTCATTGCTCTACACCAGGACCCTGACCTAAGGGCCTCTTGCAGAATGTGTTTGCCTGAATGGGTCAGCTAGTAAACTCTCCTGACATTGGATGATAATTATCTAAATAGGCCTCCTCCAAATCAGGTTGCTGGAGGAAACACAAACTAACTAAAGTTGCATTTTAACTAAGAATAATAACATGGGACTAAATGAACTAAAAGTTGATTATAGTTTTGTACTCTTTTTTGAAACACTGCTGGTTCTCTAATGTTTGCTCTCCTAGATTAAGCAAACTTTATCTTAAGATCTGATTGTCTTTAAATGTTTGTTGTTTACCTAAGCTAGACAACTTGAGGTAAACTTCCAAGAAATTGCACAATAGTTCATATAGACAATATTTGTGCTTTTTACTCTGTGGGGATAATAACAGGAACCCATGGACACATGATTATTTAAACAGCTGGAAAATGGGATTGATTCCCCAATGATTGTGTAACTCAGCTATCACTTTGACCAATTCCATGTGGCTGGGATGACAAAATCATTCCCTAAAAGCCAGGGCATACCCCATTCCAGAGGGTTAACTATGGACTTGTGTAGATAATGGATGACCCCACTTTCCTTGTGAATGGACTGGCTGATGACGTGGGGATGCCCTTATCTCTTGACAAGTCTTCCCCCACTTGCCAGTGATTCCTCATTAATTAAGATATTAAGGCTAGACCTCAAAGAGGGCTTCTTGATGGCATCATCCCTCATAGTTATATTTATCCTAGAAGCCACCTCTATGGATGTACAGTTACAAGTAGAGGCTTTAGCCAAGCATACAACAGCCCTCTTGGTAGGAGCCTCAAATCTCACAATGGGACAGTCCCTGTCTGTAATGACTTCACATCAGGTCCAGAATGTCTTAGAGACCAAAGGCCACCAATAGATGATAGGAGGCCAACTTATTAAACACCAGGCAATGCTTATAGATCTGCCTGAAATAATACTTGAAACCTGTCAGACCTTGAAACCTGTCCTACCTTCATGCCTGGACCTGACCATTGTACACGTATAGAGCATAACTGTTTAGAGGTTATCGATTTTGTTTATGCTAGTCGACCAGATTTAAAAGATGCCCCTATTGAAAATACAAATGACAGTTGGTTTACTGATGACAAGAGCTTCATGGAAAAAGGAATAAGAAAAGCTGGGAATGCTATAATCAGTCTGATTCAGACTGTTGAGGCCAGAGCCCTGTCAGCAAACACGTCTGCCCCAAAAGCAGAATTAATAGCACCCACCTGTGCTTTGCAATTGGCAAAAGCCTTAAAAATTAACATTTATATCATGACCTGGAGTCCTGGGATCGAGCCCTGCATCGGGCTCCCTGCTCGGCGGAGAGCCTGCTTCTCCCTCTCCCCCTGCCTGCCGCTCCCCCTGCTCGTGCTCTCTCTCTCTGATGAATAAATAAATAAAATCTTTTTTTAAAAAAGATGTCATTATAGTGAATAAAATAAAAATTATATGCAGTGGTGCTTTGATATTAATTTTCAGTTAATTCCTCATCCAAGAATTGGCGAGTCTTCAGCCCATTTTAGCTAAAGACTGTCCTTATCTTCTTTCTCTGCCCCAATTCTATACCATGTCTATGTCTCTGGTGTCTTTATTATCTCCCACAGCTCTGTGGATGTCTGATTCATGGCCCTCTTGCACTCCACAGATTATTCTCAGTTCCTACAGACACCCAGTCCATTTGTCATTGTGTTTCCCCAGGGGCTACTCCCATTATCACTCATTGCAAAGAATGCCTCCTGCTCGTTCTGTGGCCTCTAATCCAGAGGAACCCCCAGGTCTTCCTACCTCTCTATGCCAAGTGTCACCCAGCAGAGCATTCTACACCAGTAGACCAACAAAGTGGCAGGAATCATTTTCTGATTGATGTCTGGTTAAACACAGATCCTGTGCTAAGCAGAAACATAGACATCATAGAAAGAAAAGGAGGCTCCTTTCTTTAAAGTTCCTCCTGTCCTGCTGCTGTGGAGTTACCCTCACCACTTCTCACCTGCAGCAGTGGGACCATTTCCAGCTTCCGTCTGGGCACCTACTTCCAGCCCTGCCCCTGCATCCGCCACACACCCAGGTTTATCTTTGCAGCACATTGGCTGCTGCCGTGCCATTTTCCAGAAAAGAACATAATTAAAAAGGCATGAGGCATATGTTCTATTTTAGTAGTTCAACTAAAATTAGGAGCTTAAGAGCTTCATAAAGGAGGTAATATTAAGTGAAATATTGAAAAGAAAAGAGTGAGGTTCAGTATACTGAAGGGAAACCACTAGGTTTCTGTTATGGGAGTCATAATCCGAGGGATGTTTCCTTAGAAGGCAGCCTCTGCTACTTTTATGGGGTGGATTGAAGATGGAAATGGTCAGAGAAGACTCTGGAATTTGAACAACTGCTGTAGTTGGGATGCAAGGAAATTAAGGCTCAGACAAGAGGATGGCTATTGAAAGAAGAGAGCTGGATCCTGGAAATGCTGTGGGAGAAGAAATGAATGGCAGGATTTGAAGATGGATCAGTGTTTGGATGAAGAATGTGAGAAAGTGGACTTAAAACTAAATTTTGCAAAGCAGTTAATCATTGATGTCATTAATGTAAAATGAAGAATCTGGCCAAAAGGTATCAGAAAGGAATAAAAAAAAAATCTTAACCTATTCAGAGAGTACCAGTGAACAGCTATTGATGACCAATCTTAAAAACTGAGAATTGTGCACAAAAACAACCACAAAAAGTGGTCTATCATTACTCCTAAGGAAGAGCTACAGAAAAAGAACTTAAGCACTAAGATAGCTTTCTAGCTGCCTCATTTATTATGAAAAACAAGAAATTCATAGCTTCCTACTCTTTTCTGGGAGTAATTCTACTCTTCGTCTCTTGTATACTCAAGAGGATATCAGTGATTTCTGGAACATTCCACAAAGCTGAACTGCCAATCTCAAATCATATAAAGTTGTGATTCTCTTGTTTTCCTCTCTAGGACCTATCCATTTTATTCTAGAGCATGAGGATGGCATGTTAATAACTGGAGAATGCCTTCCACTACTTGGTATGTGTTAAGGTAAGTGGAAAGTCATTATATTTAATACAAATTCAGTGATTCACCAACCTGAAGTTCCAAATATCTGCAGAGCCCTGTGCTCACCAGGATTCCCCAGACAGTGTGATTGCTGCACCTTTTTATCAAGCCTCACTGCTGCTATTCTATATGACAGCTGAGTCACTGCACATCAAAGGGAGAAGGGGGTGAGAGAAAAGCTAAAAGAAGATGAAGATGTGAGCAGAAGCTATGGCATGTACAGATCTCCAGTTTCTGAGGCCCTCAGGAATACAGATATACTAGGATTTGGGGTGAAACTTACTCAAGCCTGATTCATCCAATGCATTTGTAACCTAGTTATACAAATGTTCCCACTTCCCTAAAGGATATTCTTCAGGCAACTTAAGCACTGTGGAATATAGCTTTGAATCTAGAAGGAAGCAGAAAATACCACTAAGAATCTAAAATAACCATTGCAAAGCTGCAGCACTAAACCCCAGAAGAGTTCAGGCTGTAAGAAAGGCTCTTTGGTTCTCACTCAGAGCTTTATCGAGCCTAACTTACAAGCATGGGTGGTTTCCCATGCCACCACAGATTAGAAGCAATCCCTACTCAGGTATCATCCTCCCTAGAAAATCTCCCTGAGTGAGCCTGGATTCCCTACAGAATTAGTTCACTCAGCATCAGAATTCGTGGGCACTTCCCACTTGCCAGATGCTGTCTCTCCTTCCTGGTACCTAGTACAGACTTCTAGCATTGAACTTCCAAATCTGAATCAAAGGTCTGATTATAGGCCAGTCTCCCTGCCAGACCATTGGCTTCTTGTGGGAAGATGGTCCCTGTCTTTGCATTTCTATTTTCCTAGTATCTAGCACATAAAATACACATAAAAGATGCTCAGTGAGTGTGTGCTGAAATGCAGCATGTGAGAGCACACTATAAAGCAGTCAGGGAGTCAGAGAGGAAGAAGTCATACATGCCTGCCTTCCTTGGAGTGATCATTCATTCCACAGATAGATAAGCAGTTGAGGGTCCTTTGATAGGACTTACCAGAGTATCAAGTCAACCAGAACAGTGACTGAGAACAACATCATTAAAAACAATGGAAGAAACGCAAAATGCTTAGTCTGAGGAACGAAAGAGCTGAGGTACAGTCAAGATACAGGAAGTTCTCCAGCAAGGAAGGGCTGCATGTGTGAATGCTGGAAACAAAACAAAACAAAAACACAGCTATTGGTCAGCCAGGACAGAATTCACCACCCCACCCCCCACCCCCCGCTCCTGTCCCCTCCCCGCAGTCTCCGAGCTGGGGCTTTGGATTTCCTCCCCTGCCCTGCCCCAACCCTCTGGCGGCTACTGTCGCACCTAAGAGCTCCCCACACTGACCCTCGGCAAACCCATCTTCAGCTGATTTAGGCAGCCGGGATTAGGACCCCAGTGCAGCCCATCCAGGGGGCTGGCCCTGCTCAAAGTTCTGAAGAGCTGTGGAAGGAAGAAGTAGAGCCATTCCCAGGTCTAATGGAAGATGCAACCGGGGAAAATTGGATACGAGTTGAAGGCAGACTTTCATACTGTATGAGAGCTGGCCACCGTAAGAACAACTGCCTCCCTGATGCCATTCCTACGGCCAACAGGAAGGAGTGCTTTAGGCCAGCTTTCAAACTGTTTCACCATGATGATAAAATCTATTTCATGATGGGACCCAATACACACACACACGCATGCACGCACACACATGCGCGCACGCACGCACACACGCATACTGAACCTAAATTACCCAGAACACTTACCACTGTGATACAGTCTGATATTTCCTGTTCTCTCCTCCTCTTTCTTTCTCTTCTGTTCTGCTTATTCTTTTAAATATGCTGGCCCCAACTGAATGAATTGATTTCATGACTTACTACTGAGTCATGCTAGGCAATTTGCAACACACTGAACAAGATGCTATTTCTGTGGAGATGGTCAGAGAACACCCACATCAGAGTCCGGGAGATGCTTACCAGACTCCTGAGCCTCACCTGCGCCTCCTGAATCTGAATTTTTAGGGCTGCTGAGGACCCAGGTACAGGCTCCAGAAAGAAGCTCTGCCCTGGGAGAGTGTGGAGGTGACCTCTAGAGTTCCTTCCAACTCCAAAGACTGGGATTTACTGGGCCCCTACCATACACAGGCTATTATACTAAGAGTTATGAAGACAGAAAGAATTCTAACACACAGCACCTGTCCAGCTGGAGAGACAGGACGTGCACATGGAGGGAGCTACACAAGAACTTCACAATTCACAGCCAGAGAGGAGTCCAGGCCCTGATGCCCTGAGTCCAGGAGGCTGAGTGTACTTGCACACTGCAGCGGTCAGGAAGGACCTGGTAACCATTAGTGGGAAGGTATGAAGTTCTCGTTAATACTATGCTTTCTCACTGATAACCACAACAACAGGTATAACAGTAATAAATAGCTAACATTAATTGAACAATATTAAATAGCTAACATTTATTTAATTGCTTACAACATGTGGCTTTATGTGAATTCTCTTTTGATGCTAACAACAATCTTACACGTTGGGTCGTTGGTCTTTAAAGTGTAGTCCCTGGACCAGCAGCATCAGCATCACCTGGGAATTTGTTAGAAATGCACATTTGCACTGACGGAGAAACTCTGAGCCAGGGCCCAGCCATTTGTTTTAACAAGCTCTCCAGGTAATTTGGATGCATGTTAAATTTTGAGAACCACTGGGTTAGTAACAGTTTTGTCCCCATTGTTACATGTGGTGATGAAGTGTAGAAAGGTTGAGTGGGTTCCAAGGTCACCCAGCTAGTAAACGGTGGAACGAGAGTTTGAACCCAGGCAGTCTGACTCCCTGGGACACTCTTGCCTGGAACAAAGGAGACTGTGCTTACACTCTGCAAATGTCCAGGATGCAGCGCTTGGGCCTCCCCTGCTCACAGAATCTAATGTTGCTTACCTCTCACAGATTGGCTTCTTGAACCAATGGTGGGAAAATCATGGCAGCATTGAACACCACATCAACAGAGGCTGCGTACCAGGTGTTTCAGAACTGGTAAGAGGCTTACAAAAATGACTCGGTTCCATTGTTTGTGGGGTAGATTAAAGGTAAGCTTGGGGCACCCGGGTGGCCAGTCGGTTAAGCGTCAGACTCTTGGTTTTGGCTTAGGTCGTGATTTCAGGGTCGTGAGATGGAGCCCCATGTTGGGCTCCATGAAATCTGCTTGGGATTCTCTCTCCCTCATCCTCTGCCCCCATGTGCGTGCACTCTCTCTCACTCACTCACTCTCAAAGATAAATAAATCTTTGAAGGTAAGCTTCTTAGAGTATAGCTTTAGAAGATGTGTGTGTACCCACACTCACTTCGCGTGGAATATAACCTGGGGTCACAAAGGTGACTCAAATAGCTTCCAGGTCTCCCCTGTCCTCTGTCTTTGAGGCAGCAGGGACCAGCAGGGCCCCTCTGCTGCTTTGATGAGAATGCCCAATGTTCATTCCCCTTTGCTACACTCTGGCCATCGTGTGTCCCTTTGATAAATGCCTCCAGTTTCCCCCCAAAATACACTTCTACAGAGCTCAGTCATCCTTTCTCCTCTCCCCCCGACCTCCTTCACCCTAGGCAAGGCCAGTAAGGGTCAGGGAAGGGCATTCTTGGTGTCCAGAAGGAGGGCAGAGGTTTGAGACTGTCCCAGGCAAATCCCTCTTCTGCTTATGGCAAGGGAAACGGTCTACCTACACACCTGTCAGCACCTCCTCTCCAGCCCAGAGCCTGGGCCCATCCTTGGCCCTCGTCCAGGCCCACCTGCCCTTGCAGTGTCTCATGCTCCAAAATCACAGAGCCCCTCCCATGGCCTCTTTCACTCACTATCTAATCCCTTGACAATAGGTTGGAAGACATCACTGGCCTCTTTGGCTTTTTTTCCACTCTGCCCCGGTATTTCTGCCTGTCCTAGAAGCTTCAGAATTTGTCTTTTCTCAACCTGCTCATTTCATTGGAAGGAAGCCCCACCTGTTACCTTTGCTTCCTAACGAAACCTTAAATGGAAACCCACATTGGACTCCCAAATGGAATTTTCATGACCCACCCACCTATGGTTTTATGACATGCAGGTTTTTTGTTCATTCTCAAAATAAATATATTCTAATTTAAAAAGCAAATGAGCACTAGCACCTTGGAGGAAAAAATGCTGTCCTGAGATCCTAACTCCACAAAAGGCTGGGATTGACTGCGCCCATCTGGCGGAACTGGTCTTTCCCTTCTTCTCTCCATCTGGCGATGGACTCGCTGATTCGGGAGAGTCACTCTAGGCCATCAGTACCAAAATGTTTTGGTTAGGTCATTATCTGAAACTTTGGGCTTTACTTGAGGCTTCATGTTTTAAATATGCAGAAAAAAAAATGGAGAAGATCTCAGGAAATACTAAGGAAGTCTCTAGCCTAAAGGAAAAAACTCTGAGTATCCATAACACTCATAACATTTTGAGATGTCAGAAAATTTTTTAAAAAACAAACATTAAGTTGTTTCCATTTCTACCAAATACAGACTATAAATTAGTTTAAGTTGCAGAAATATCTTTTATCTATTCATATAAGTATGGGCATATATACATATATATATGAAATGCTCATAATTTAAAATTAAGTAGCTGGTCACTGAGGTAGGTTGCTGGAGAACCTGTGAGGTAGTTCTCTCTGGTTGCCTCTGAGAATCAAGTAGAAAAATACATTTCAGAAGGGCTGACATTCCTCCGGCCTGAACAGGGAATTTGATTATTGCCTACTTAAGGTGGCATCAATCCAGATTTCATCACTCTAATCCCCTTTGTACTTGGAACACTTTTCAGGTAATAGAATATGCTTTACTCAAGCAAAATGCTTATAAGGTTCTTAACCTGTGGGCTCAAGGCCAAGCCTACAAAACCAATTTGCTGTCCAATAGAGCCTTCTAGGGGGTTGGGTTTTCCCCAAGGAGTATTTGTAACAGAGACTTGGATGACAGCTATGGCAGCCAGATGCCACCTGCCACCAGAGAAGGTAACAGACAGGACCTAGTCATCAGAAAAAGTCTTCGAAAAGATAGAAGAAGCACAATCTTTTCAGTTCCCAAAACTGTTGAATCTTAAATGCCTAATTTTTCTTCAGTATGTTCTTTCATGTTGGTTCCATAATATTCTACAAGCTAATCTCTGTCATGGACACACACTGTCTGTGGGTCTTGTGAAGCTTGGCATCTTCACCCTCCAGGTTAGGGAGTTAAAAGTGTACAAAACAATTGGTAGGACAACTTGCAAGCAAGAATTTGATCCAAAGAATCTGATAGGATGCTGGCAGAAATGTGTGAAAACTCTTCATACTCTAGCAGGAAAAAAGCTGTAGAAGAATTTAACCAGCAGAGTTAATGGAAAAGAGGAATTGCCATTATCCCAGTAAAATGCTCAGTTAGATTCCAAAGACATTTTATTATCAGGTAATTTTCAGAAATGCTTCTAAGTCTGAAAACAATTTTCTAAGAGCTTATAATAAAAAATGTATTGATACTAACTTTTAGAAAATTATCTAGCAACTCTCAAGGTTTTGGTACTAGCTTGGCAGATATGTTTCCATTTGCTATAGCAGTCACATGCTATTGGTTAATGATCAATTACTGACAACAAAAAAGGTCTGTAAGGAAAACTGATACTAAAAACACCAAAGTTCTAATGTACAGATAATTTTGAGGACTACCTTAAGTCACAATCCCACTTAACAGCTGTTGTCATGCTTTTGCGTAACCCTTAAGTATGACTTCTGGAAGGCTTATACAACCTGCAATACTGGCCCTGCACCACCTACTCTTGGTTTTTAACTGATTGCAGTCACACAATGGTGAAATTGTTGATTTCCCTTTAGGGCTTCTCATTATAGGCTGTAGGATAAGCCCTTGCCTTAATCATTTCGTTATTCCTCTGCAAACACAAGGCATAAATGTCTGGATGGATGGATGGATGGATGGATGGATGGATTGTTGGTTAATGGATGGGTGAATGGATTGTTATGTTACATAAATGAGAAGGTGAAACAACTTTTTGAGGTATTGGGTCTTCCTTTCTAATGTCTTTGAAATTGCTTTACTAGTCTAGAAAAATAAGATCCATGTTATGGTCTTTCCTACAAAGGCACAGTGGAATCATTGGAAAACTACAGAGAAGACACCAACATTTCTGCTAGTGATTTGTGCCATTGAAATCAAGCAAACACAGATTCCTGAAAGGCAACGTTAATGAGTGGGATTTTAGAACAATATTTTTAACTGAGTTTTGTGAGATTATACTAGATTATTGAGAAAAAAGTTGAAAATATATAAACACTGCTACATAGAATATTCAGGGACTCCTTGCCAAAGAGATGAAACTCTACAAGATGCTTCTCTTGCTTCTAGCAACCACCTTCCCACGGGTGTCCCTGGGAAACAGAGCAACTCCAATGTGTTAAATTGCCCCAAAGGGATTCGTGTGTCTACTTCAGCAATTTCATTTACCACTAGATGATTTGAAAACATAATCCTTACTTTGTTAACAGAGATTTCTTTGAATAGTGTAATTAACCACCCCCAAAATTGTGATTGTAACCAACCATTAAGTTCAGGGAAGACAGTGACTAGCTTAGTTTTTTTTCCCCAAATTAACGTATATGTATATTTACTAACATGCCCAAAGTTGCCTGTGATCTGCCCTCCGGTCATACCTGTCTCCCAGAACTTTTTACCTGACAGGGTCCTATTTGCTCAAGACATTATCCCTTCTGCTCTGGAGAGACACTAAATTGAGATTATAGATTAATGAATTGCACCCACCTGGTAAAATCTGTATTTTAATGAGAGATTTCTAGAACAGTGCCTAAATCTCCATGTTTTCCCAGTTTAGGAACCTCTGACAACATTCAGAGCCCCATCGAACACACGCTTGGACCAGGGGATGCCAGCCATCTTTTATACCTGACCACAGAGATGGCTGCTCAGTAGCCTCTGAATGAAAATAGCTTCACTGCTTTTTTAAAAATAAACAATATGCTTTTTGTAATTATATAAATAATATGCTTATTGTTATTATAAAACATGTTCACTGATATATTAATATCCTTTTCTATACCTCTCAATGCATATGTACATGTCTGTTTAACTTTACACACTAGGGTTTCTTTTTTACATGCTGTATGGAGTTGTAGGCACATTTTAAAAGGTTTTGCCTTTTTTGTTTTGCTTTGTTTTGGTGGCATAAGGGAATATTGCCTCCCCCCCCACACACACACACATACCCGCAGGTAACCAGTATTAATAGTTTGGTATACATCCTTCCATTTCTTTCTCCATATTTATATAATCATAAGTAGACATTCATCTACATAAATGGAGTTGTGGCATACAATATCTTAATGTCTTTATTTGAGAATATTCCCTCATCTGGTACTTCCTACCATTCTTCTTTACCTAGTGATTGAGTAAATTGAAACAAACCTAGGATCAAACTGAGTGCAAAAGCAGTAGCTGAAAGGGAACTGTAATGAGGTGGGGGTGGCAAAGCCTCTCTGCCTCCCTCAGAATCCACATTCTATACATTCCCTCTCAAGTCACTTGTCATCTGCTCTCAATCAAGAAAGAGAAAACCCAGAGCCACTCAACTCTGCACACCTTTACCTGGCACCTGCAGTGAGACTGATGATGTAATCGAGGCAGTGGGTTGCAAACAGGATTTGCTACTGGGAGGTCTGGGTTTGCACCCTGGTTCTGTGTGTTTAATGGCTGTGTAACCCTGATGGGTCTCCAGTTCTCATCTGTTTCCTCATCTGCAAAATGGGAATACAATAGTCAATCTCAGAGGATTGTCAGGTGGATTAAATGAGATAATACATGTGAAAGCATTCTTAAGTTACAAAGTGTGTTAGGTAGTGTGGGAAATATAAAGAAAGTGTAAATCTTACCCAAATTGATGAGATTAACACGGAATTGTTGCAGTCCTGGGGCAGCTGGCTGCTGAAGGGTAGGGCCATATACCCTCATGACCAAGGGCAGTAACTCCTCCGGATAAGAAATGTGCCCACACACAGGCTGTACCAGCTTCATCCCATTGGTGGAGTGACACCCTTCCATCCATGAAAAACCCTCAGGGAAGGCCCTTGGCCTAGATCACACCCACCAGTTAAGGCTGGGCCCACCGGAGCAGAGCAGACTCAAAATGCTACCTGTCAAAAGTGAGGTCCCTTTTATGGCAGGACTGTTCAGGAAAGCCCTTCCAGACCCCCAGGCTCAAGGGCATTCCTATAAGCAAACAATAACTACCGTAACATAAAAGCCCAAGCAAGAAAGCAGAGAGTCATGCTGGTGAGGATATGGTTGAATGTGCACAATTACAAAAATAACTATAAACATTTTACTACACATATCCTCAGACCTACTGCTTTCACTGCTAAGAGTTAACAGCTTCATTGAGATATAATTCGTATACCATAAAATTCACCCATTTAAAACGTACAATTCAGTGGTTTGTAGTATATTCTTAGAGTTGTGTAACCATCACCACAATCTAATTTTAGAATATTTTTATCACCCCAAAAAGAAACCCTGAGTCCACTGTCACTTAGGAATTTAACCAATGAACATATTCACAAAAACTTTTTTGACAAGGTATATACACAAAGACGTTCATTGTGGGGAGATATTGATATAAGACTTAAAAAAAAACATACAAAGTATGCCTTATTTGGGACTTCTTAAATAAATTATGATGCTTCTATATAATGAACTACTGGGAAGATATTAAAACAAATGAGGTAGACCTATATATGTTGATATGGAAAATTATGTAAGAATTGTGTTTATAATATACCTTTTAAAAATTATTTCAAAATATTTATAACATTCATAAAAATAAAATTCTAGAAGGAATTACAAGGAACTGATGTCAGCGGTTACTTTTAGGAAGAGGAGCAGGACTGATGAGTGCGCAGGGAGCTTTCATTCTTCATCTCATGCCTTCTTGTATTGTTTGATTTTTCTAGGTACATGTTCATAATCCCTTCTATGGAAACCTTGAGGCCAGATGTAGTTTGGAATTCTACATTTTTTTATTTTAAAAGATCGTATCTGTATTACACATATTACATAAAATCTTCAGTGGAGTCTAGAGCAACATACCCTATTTAAACGTGTTAATATTTCTGCAGTGAAGTGTATGATTATTCACACTAACTGGAATTTTTTTGAAGACTATGAATCTTATAATTGGATGAGATTGAGTCAGATTTGTCCACCAAATTGGTTTTCAGGGTTTTTTGGAATTCAGAATTTCAGTTAAGGGGTTGTGGACTTACATTAGCACTAATTGATTTTTCTTATAATAACAGGGTGTGTGTGAGTGATGAAATAATGGACCACTTTTGTCTTTATATGTTACTTTCTCTTATTCCTTACTTATCTGCATGCTTTTTACTCCCCAGAAGCAGCTGAGAGTAATATGCTCAGAGGACTAAGGAGAATAAACTCACTAGGACAGTGTCAGTCCCTAAATGACAACTAAAGGCAGTCTGCAATCTAACAAAAGGCAGTAAGGTCTAACTTCTCCTGGTTGCTAATAGTTTGGGTCCATCTGTTATTGCTTTGCAAAGTAGGTGAAGCAGGGTGAAGAGCTCTCCTTGCTGAAATCAGCCGCATACTAGAAGAGACTCAGAGGGGAGAACTGTGCCCAGCAGGCCTTCAAACTATGACTAGTTAGTGCTGTGGAAACCAGCCAGAGGACCGTGAGACAGCTCATGACCAAAGTCTAACAATATGGTACACATTCGGGCTTTTCCTTCTCGGTTTTCACAGAATGGCACATTTGCTATTCACAAGTGGCACACACCTCTGAATGAAACCCCTGGTCCTGTCCCTAATAGCATGACACTGTGGCTTTATTCCAGGCGCTTTGGGTAACTGTTCTTGTTAGTGTCTCACTGTCAAAGATTCTGGTACAGGTGGCAGGAAGAACAGATTTCTCATTTTTATTTCCACGCTGCTGCTCTGGTTCATGTCTGCGCAGATGGGTCTATATTGGTTGCTCATGGTAGAGTTGAATTGGGGCAAGGTGTTAATACCAAAATGAAACAGATGAGAGAGGTAGTTTCAGTTTTGCCATCGGCCAAAAGTAGACTTTATGAAATATTCCCAGACACTGTATTATACAGTTTTGGGGCTTTGTGATACAATGACCAAAATCGCCCACAAGTGTCCCTAAGGAGCTCATTCTGGATTACCAGGAAATAAGTCAGCTGGGACTTGGGAAGGGGGCTTTACCTCCCTTGTCTCTCACCAAAACTCCCCTTCCCCAGGGACCGGTGGCTTCTTTCCCTCTGGCAGAAGGTCTGTAACTTCTCAAGGGCTCCTAAGTCCAAGTGCTAGGCTGCCAACATTCCCGGACCAGTCCTATCCATAATTAGCACCCCAAGTTCAGACTTCCTAGTGCCAGACAACCTATCCATTGCTCCATCAACAAGTCTACTTTCTCACGGTCACCCTCTACAAAGGGAACCCATGATAGAGTTAGGGCCCCTCCTCCAGAATGTTGCATATCCAGCAGGCCTCTCTGGGGGTCATGATAGGATGGAGAATCTGTGCTCTCGCTCTCTCTCTCTCTAAGATTCCCCTTTCCACAATAAAGCCTACTTTAACCGCATGCCATGTGACGTTGTGGGATTTGTCCTGACCCATGGCACTTGAGAGGTTTGGGGTATAGAGAAACACTTCCCATTTTAAAACTTTAAAACTCTTTATAGAAATTTTGGTTTGAAAATGTCTATTTGAACTGTAGATGATGAATCTCCTTATCACCTTTGAAAGAGAAAAAAAAGCTTTTCTAATAGGTTTAGGTTATTGTCCCAGTTTCACTTTGGGACCAGCACATTCTGTCTGTTTGCCTGTGCAGGTGGCCAGCCATGAATTAAAGTTACCAATGTCTTCCATATACCTTGGCTAGATGAATACCACGACAGTGCCCAACACAATTCCCATGGCAGCCTCTACTAGTGCAGATGCCAATGGAAAAGCTATGCAGGTGAGGATTTTACTGATTCCTAACCTTCTCTTAAGTCTCAAACCCTTTTCCAGAGGAGCCTTCTGGTCCAGTCTAGAAAACTTTTCCTGATGCTTTTCCCCAGGAGCACTGAGGTCATAGATGAGATCCCTGATGTATGGAGAGTATAAGTCACTTGCATGATGAGAAGAAGCAGAGCCCTTCCATCCCAGAGATGTCCGACTCCAGAACCCAAATCTCTTCACACCACACTGCCTTGCTCTGTGCCTGGTCTAAGGATAGCTCTTGTGCTTGCTGCTCTGGACAGTGGTTTTCATGGCCTTGTTAAGTATTCAGCAAATCATAAAGGAAACCTTAACATAAAGCAAATAAAAGCATAGCTGTTTGGGTTGAACTGGGCAAATAGGGCTCACATTTTATCTGGCTTACCTCTAGCCCCCTCCCCTCGCCCCCTGGGTGGTCTTGTAAACCCCACACCTCGGCCCCTCTTCTGCAGGGAATCCCAGCCCAACCTTATAGTCTTACATTCCTCCCTTCCCTCAACTCTCAGTTATTCTGCATTTCCACCTCTTGTTCCTCCTTTACCTCCTACCTCAGCAGAATTCCTTCTTCCTCCAAAGACAGACCCTCTAACAGGCTTACCATCCTATACCCTCCTTCCTCCTCTGAGAGTCCATTCTATCAATTATCCCTATCTTCAGATCTTTCTTCTGGTTCATCAGCCTCCTCTTACAAATATATTCAACTTGCCCAGATCTATTAAAAAACAAATCAAACAACAATTGACTTCTGCCCTCAAAGTCCCAGAGATTGATCCACAAATAAGCTCATTTTTCCTTAGGAGCTTCAGCTTCAAGCCCTGCTGTAGAATGTTGGCCATTACATGGGAACACACTTGGAAATTCCTTGGCATAAACTGGAGGTAAGAAGGAGAGTTTTTCCATAAGATAGAGCTTAATCCTTACCCTGGGCATTCCCGAGTTTGGTTAGCTCCCTGTGGGCAGTGCCCCAGGCTTTTTTTCCATTAACCTGGGAGGAGGAAGAGTCCGGGGTCAAAGAGGAAGGAGAGACAGTGTGTGCCTAGCAGCCTCCTCCCAGGAGAGGAGACCCAGGGCTGCCTCTCACCTCTCCAACCTCCCTTTGATGGGGGCAAGAGAGCATCTAGAATTGAACTTGTCACTAGGAAAGCCCTTCTCATTGAAATGTCCTCACAATGAAAGCAGTAACCAATAAAATATCCTTAGCCTTTGGCCTATTTTGGTAGCAACAGTCTTTCCTTTTAGAGGGGAATGGGGACAAGGAGAACTCTGGATTTCCCTTAGCCCATAGAACATCCTTTCTTTCTGAACCTTTAGCCATCTCTACTGCAGGTTTCTTGGGCTGGCTTCCCCCAGTTAATTACATAATGCCCACACAAGGATCTCAGAGCCTGAAAGATCCCACCCCACTCTTAGACCACATGATGGAGTAGCTAAACTGCACTGCTAAAAATCTGAAAACAAGACTCCAAGAACTTGTTTCATAATCAGCTTGTCTGCATTATATCCTGAGCTATTCTCAGGATTTGGGAATGTCTACATAGCATACCAGCAGTGGAGGCTGCTCACCTTCTTGAAAAAACAGGTGAACTAGCAGATGATGGTCAGTGGGTTCCCTTAACCTTGTTAAGCCTCAAGACCAGAAGCAAGTATAAAAGGAATGTCTTCCACCCCTTCAAACAAGAGAGAGACTGTAGCCTATAATACCTACTCACACAGTTAGACAGGGGGGATCTTTCTACACCACCATCACTACCATCCCTCAACCAAGAAGCAGGCTAAGTTCACAGCACTGTACCTTTTACTGAGGGCCTTCCTTCCTGAAGCCACCCTCACCAGTGAGAGGGTAACCCTAACCTTCCTGTTCATTTTTCCTATTAAAGGTAGCTGAAAATTTTATGCAATGTCACATAAGGGGATTGAGCCCTGGGGTCCCATTTTAATATGGGTGGAGTTTAAGGGCTTCCATTCCCTGGAGAATCTAAACTTCCATTTGATTTTTCCATCTGTTTTTTAAGTTTTAAAGACTGACAGTGTGTTTGATAGGTTGATTTTTTGTCTGTCTCTAATCAAATCAGATCTATGGCTGACCCCCAGATCCACTTCATCAGCCCGTTTTTACCCACAAAAAGTGTAGAATTCACTATACTGTACTTCCTAGACAAAGATAGAAATTGTTTCTTTCCTTTGCCCTTTCCTTTGCACAAAGGCAAAGGTAAGCACAGGCTTACCATCCTATACTCTCCTTCCTCCTCTGAGAGTCCATTCCATCAATTATCCCTATCTTCAGATCTTTCTTCTGGCTCATCAACCTCCTCTTACAAATATATTCAACTTGCCCAGGTCTATTAAAAAACAAATCAAAAATCAATTGACTTTAAAATTTCTCAGGTGAGCACCTGAGTAGTTTTTCACTGCCTATTAGAGGATCATAGAGTTAATAGACTAGTTACAACCACCATTTTTTAATTGAGTAGAATACATTAGTGTAAAAAATATGAAAATGTTATACACATAATAAGGGAAACGATTTGTTTCTTAAATATGTGTGTGTGTGTGTGTACATGTGCACATGTTGCATAAGTGAGTGTACTGATAAAATGTAAAATGTGCATCTGACATTGAATTACGGCCAAAAACATTTGAGGAAACACTGCCCTGAAGTGTCTACATCCTATATCCAGGTCAAGTGCAATCCCAGTAAATTTATCTCATACACAACATAGTGTGATACATATCCTTCTTCTTCAGCCCTAACAAGCATCATCAACTTTTTTTTTTAAAGATTTTTATTTATTTATTTGAGAGAGAGGGAGAGAGAGAGAGGGAGAGCAGGCAGAGGGAGAAGCAGACTCCCCGTTGAGCAGGGAGCCTGACACGGGGCTCAATCCCAGGATGCTGGGATCATGACCTGAGCCGAACGAAGGCAGACACTTAACTGACTGAGCCACCCAGGTGCCCCAAGCATCATGAACTTAAATCCATTCTGGAACAAGTTTCAGAAGAAGTAACTTTTTCATGTGAATAATTTCATAAAAGGACAGGCTACTCAGAAATTTGGTTCTTGTGTTGTCACTTAAATTTTTTCTTCTTTTAAACAGACTTCATCAAAATAAAAATTTAAATGTCATGATACATTTTACCAGAATATATTTTCATATCATCAAAATCATCTGTTTCAGAAAAGGCATAGCCTATGTGGAATGGATCACAGGAGTTCTAGACTAGATAAAATCCTATGAAATTCCATAAACAAGGCTGGATGCCGCTGGAACTATGCAGGCCTGTGACGGTGACCCATGATTCCTGCACGCTCCTTTTTCCAGAGAGCTTACAAGAGGGACAGCGAGGTACCCATTCCAGATCCTAGAAACAAGGGTATTAGTGGTGGAAGAACCTCCTTTCCAATGATTATGGCCTTTTGAAATCCACACAGGGAAAAGGCCATAATGATGCATCATAAATCTTTCACTTGTTTACTTTTCTGAGGTGTGCATTTTTCAACCAAGACATGTTTAGATTACAAGAGACCTCTCGATCCAGCACAGCATACACATTGTCTCCTCATTTCCTCCTCCACCTACTCACCCAATCCCATACCCGTCTAGGCCATAGGACAGAGGAGAGTAGGGGGAACCTCAGTGGAGAGCTGGGATTATCAACCTGTCATATATCCTTTCCTTCCCTTTTGCCCTGGGAGGCATTTGTATCCAGGGCCCTGTTCCACCCCATGTCTCTTCACCTCGTGAAGCCTCCCAGCCCTGGAAACTCTGCCCAGTGGGCTTCCATCTGCTTGCTCTCCTATGTAGATAGTTGGGGCCGCTAGGCCTAAGCCTAGACCCTGAGGACCTCCACCACCTGTAGCCACCTGACCCTCGGCAGGACACTTGGAGCGCAGGGACCTCATTTCCCAGGGTGGTTGACAGGATTCAACAGAAGGGCACCAGTGGCATCATGCAGAAGGCAGGTGTGAAGAACGACAACCACAGGCTCCCTCCTGCCTGCCAGCAGCACTCTGGCCTGCCCTGTGTGTGTGTGGGGGGGGGGCAGGGAGGTGGCAGTGAGCCTGTGTGCCTCCAGCTGCCGAGAAGGTTTGACCACTGCTGAGAACAGGCCTGCCCCCATGGTCACTGCTGTAGGACCGGACTGAACCAGTGTGGCTGGGTTCATGAGCCACCTGTTAATGTCACTTGAAAGCCCTTGAAGGCCTTCCTGAGCCAAAATAACTCCCCTACCCGCCTGCTGATTCCCAGCGTTAGTCACACTCACTGTTCGAGGGATGTCTGAGGTGCATTATGGGAGGTACGGCATGATGGACCTGTTAGTAATGGAGCAGCCACAGGGTAGGTGAGTAAGGAGAAGGTTATGTAATTCACAGTCAAAACGCTTTGATGGCTTCCCTTGCACTGATAATAAAACACATCATTCTTAATGTGGTTTCCATGATCCGCCCTGCCAGGCTTTCCCAAAGCTCCTTGAGCCAGGATTACCACACTTAGGCCCACACGGCCTTCTTCACTTCCTTGAAAGGACGCGTCTTCTCTCTCCCTCAAGGCCTTTGCACACATCACCTGCATAAGTCAGGATTCTCTAGAAAACCAGAACCAGGATGAGTACATGGATGTATGTGTATGTATATATGTATGTGAATAATATATATATTCACACATACATCCATATATACACATACATATACACATACATGTGCATATATACATATGTGCACATATACATATACACACACACATATATACACACACAGAAAGGTATTTATTTTAAAGAATTGGCTCACATAATTGTGGGCACTGACAAGTCCAAAATCTAGGGCAGGCCAGCAGGCTAGAAAGTCAGGTAGGATTTCTATGGTACAGTTTTGAGACAGAATAGTTCCTTCTTCTCTGAATAAGCTCAGTTTTTGCTCTTAAGGCCTTCAGGTGATTTGGAGGCTTGCCCACATTGTCAAAGGTGATCTCCGTTCCTTAAAGCCAACTGATTGCATCTGTTAATCACATCTACAAAATACCTTCACAGCAGCATTAGACTAGTGTTTGACCAAGCTACTGGGTACCATAGCCTAGTCCAGCTGATGCACAAATGTAACGTCATACCGACTCCCTGCTGGGATTTCCCCTCCCACGGTCCCTCCCCTGACTACAGCCTTCTCGCCTCTAGATGTCAGCGTAAATATCACTTCTGCAGGAGCCAGCCCTGTCCCCTCACCTTATGTAGGTACCACAGTTGTTCTTTTTTCCTCTGTTGCCCTGCCCCGATTCTAAGCCCACCTTTGTGTCTGCTTATGTCCTCACTGTCTCTCCCTCCTGGATCTACGCTCTGTCCGGGCAGGGCCGTGGAGGTTCCGGCGGCCCCTGCAGAGCCCAGAGACCATCTTTGGGTACAGGAGGAAAAGGCTGCCTTCCTCCAGGTGGCTGTGCCTGGGGAGTGAAGTGGGGCCTGGACTTCACCCCACTGCCTGGAAGCCCTTGTTCAGGAGTCAATCTGTACAGCCAGGCAGGATGGGAGACAGTGAGTGCTGTCAACAGGGGACAGGGCCAATGAGTGTCCCTGACTCAGCTGAGCAGAGACCAGGTGCTGGGATGCTTAGATTTCATCCTGGAGAGGACCACAGGCAAAGGGGGGAGGTTGGGGATGAGGAAGCCAGACTCAGGATTGGGGTGGGGGGACTCAGGCAGTGGGAATGCCTTCACCATAGTAGGGGGTAGGCACAGAGGAGAAGCCTCCAGCGTGAGAGGAAGAGGTCAGTGAGGAACACCCGTTCACAGGAAAAGGAGGACAGGGTGGGGACATCAGTGGCAGTTGGCAAGGACATAGAAACATATACCATCAGAATTAGAATAGGCCCCAGGGAAGCTCTAACCCAGAGACTCTCAATGGCAAGCCCCACCCACCAAGGGGACACATTAAATCTCCAGGGAGGGGCATGTGTACCTGAAAAAGCATTGACTCATTATTAGAGTACTCTAAGTTTATATTTTGGGAAAAGCTTTTTAAAGCCTATTACCTTCTGAATTTGAAGTACAGAAGATAGACCTCTGGCACTGGCCTGACTAGAAGTGTAATCAAAAAGCAAGAAGTTTCCAAACCTTCCATATCTTTTAAAAGCTCAGTTCCTGGGCACCTGGGTGGCTCAGATGGTTAAGCGTCTGCCTTCAGCTCAGGTCATGATCCCAGAGTCCTGGGATCGAGTCCCGCATCAGGCTCCCTGCTCCTTGGGAGCCTGCTTCTCCCTCTGCCTCTCTCTCTGTCATGAATAAATAAATAAAATCTTAAAAAAAATAAAAAAAAAAAAATAAAAGCTCAGTTCCTGCTGTGGATAATCCCTGAAACTTTGGCCAGCTTTGCCAGCCCCACCCACACTATCCCCGGGGCATCTGCATGCTGGGCCTGATTGTCTCCTGACATTTGGCAAGCGGGGCCAGCTTCTGAATTGCTACCTGGGCCTACCCTCCTCCAGAATAGGGCTCCTTCAGGGCCCAGGTGGTTCCCACAAGAGAAACCAAGCTCTGCTGCAGAGTTCAAAGCTGCCTGTGAATTGGTCACAGGGGACAGTTGAAAACGTCACCCTCTTAAAAAGAATGAGCCCAGGCAGGCAGTGATTTAGAAGAGGCCAGAGACTGTCAGCCAGGACTGACACATGGTTAATCAATGGTGTTATTTATTCGACAGACTTTCTCGGAGCCCCCGCGTGGATCAGTGGCTGAGCCAGGCCAGAGGATACAGCAGTGAGCAAGACAGAGAGATCCACTCAGTGCCTTCCCAGTGGTCTGCCGGCTGGCTGCTCCAGGGATGGAAGGGAGGGGGGTCCCTTCAGATGCTTTTCTAAGCCAGGTCAGTGTGCCCACCCCCCCACGGGTTCAGTATCTCAGAGTATGTTTATTAAAACTCCTCCCTTTTAATTTTGTCTTCTCTGCCCCCAGGACCGGGGAGAGTCAGGAATGTATCTGGGGTTGTCTGTGGTCCTCACCTAACAGACACTAGGACTGCACCTGGCAAGGAGAGGGGCCTGGCCCCGACTTTGACAACGAATAACCAATTCAAATGGCCTGTGTGGATGGTCTGCAGAGGTGGCATGGGGTTCCTCCTTGTCTTGTTAATTCTCTGCAACTCCTTCAGACATGCCTTAACGTACATGAGGGCAGGGAACATATATTAGTTTAAAAGTAAATTCACAGAGGCTTCAACACCACCCCCCCAGCCTCCTGGCAGTTTATCTTCCGATATATCAACTCAGATTCACTTCTCCACACCTCCTGCCTTGCGAAAAGTGGTCGCTTTTCTTTAAAGAACTTACCAAGGGGCGCCTGGGTGGCTCAGTTGTTAAGTGTCTGCCTTTGGCTAAGGTCATGATCCCAGGGTCCTGGGATCGAGCCCCGCACTGGGCTCCCTGCTCAGCGGGAAGCCTGCTTCTCCCTCTCCCACTCCCCCTGCTTGTGTTCCCTCTCTCGCTGTGTCTCTCTCTGTCAAATAAATAAATAAAATCTTAAAAAAAAAAAAAAAAAAAGATTTAAAGAACTTATCAAACTCAACACCCGAAAAACAAATAATCCAGTCAAGAAATGGGCAGAAGGTATGAGAAGACATTTCTCCAAAGAAGACATACAAATGGCCAACAGACACATGAAAAAAATGCTCAACATCACTCGACATAAGCGAAATATAAATCAAAACCACAGTGAGATACCACCTCATACCAGTCAGAATGGCTAAAATTAATCACTCAGGAAACAACAGTTGTTGGTGAGGATGTGGAGAAAGGGGAACCCTCTTACACTGCTGGTGGGAATGCAAGCTGGTACAACCACTCTGGAACACAGTATGGAAGTTCCTCAAAAAGCTGAAAGTAGAGCTACCCTACAACCCAGCAATTGCACTACTGGGTATTTACCCAAAAGATACAAATGTAGTGATCCAAAGGGGCACATGCGCCCCAATGTTTATAGCAGCAATGTCCACAATAGCCAAACTATGGAAAGAGCCCAGATGTCCATTGGCAGATGAATGGACAAAGAAGATGTGGTATATATATATAAAATGGAATACTACTGAGCCATCAAAAAAAATGAAATCTTACCATTTGCAAAGATGTGGAAAGAACTAGAGGGTATTATGCTAAGCAAAATAAGTCAATCAGAGAAAGACAATTATCATATGATCTCACTCATATGTGGAATTTAAGAAACAAAACAGAGGATCATAGGGGAAGGAAGGGAAAAATAAAATAAGATGAAATCAGAGAGGGAGACAAACCATAAGAGACTCTTAACTATAGGAAACAAACTGAAGATTGCTGGAGGAGAGGTGGGTGGGGGGATGGGGTAATTGAATGATGGGCATTAAGGAGGGCACGTGATATAATGAGCACTGGGTGTTATATATAATTGATGAATCACTGAACACTACCTCTGAAACTACTGTTATCTTGAGAGTTAGGATCTCAACACAAATTTGGGGAAGACACAAACATTCAGTCTAGAACAACCTCTAAACCTCCTTCATCCCTCAAGTTGCTCTTCCTCCCTGAACCTTTCCAATTGTAGCAGGATTTCTTTTCCTTCGGTGCCCGAGGTTCTTGGTCACACCGCTTTGAAAAATGAAGAGGTCGATCAAAGAGTGGTGGGCAGCAAAGCAAGGTTTATTGAGTGATAGTAAAGCAAAGTTTATTGAGTGATGGTACAAAGCTCCCGAAGAGGGAGGGGACCCAAGAGGGTTGCCACCAGAGTTTCCAAGTCTAGGGGGTCTTTATGGGCTTGTTGGCAGGCTGTTTTAATCTGATAAACCCTCCCTGTGCCTGTCACCCAATCAGGTTTTTGTCATCTACCTATCACGTGGGAAAGGGGGGAGGGCTCCTTCCAGGGCAGTGTGAGGGTGGTTTCCCTGTAGGGCTGGAGGCCCCTTGTCCCTGCCTGTCTTTCTTCCAACTATCCTTCATTACAATGACCCAGCCAAACCAAGCAGCCCACATCTGCCCCCCATTACATTTGTGTTCTGAACAACACCATTTCAGTTTGGTTCAGTTCCACAAACACAGTCTGTGTGCCTGCTCTGTGTGAGGTGCTGTGTTGGGCCAAGAGAGAACCATTCAGAGGACATAAGTCCCCGCCCAAGGGAGGCCACAGTCTGGTGGAGAAACAGACAGGGAAACAAGTGATCGCCATACAAGCTTTCCAGTGCCAGGGACTGCACACCAAGGGAGCGCCAAGGACTGAGAGATGTTTTCTCACTCAGAGTGCTTCTAATTCTTTGTCCCCAGCTATACAGACTGCAAGCTTTAGAACAGGCAGCAGGTCTTATTTCTTCCCTCCATCACTGAGCTTCGATACTCACAAAATGCTAACTGACTGGAAAAGTTTTGAGTGACATGGTGGCTTTAAAACCAGATGATAGGGTTTTCAAATCCCAGCTCTGCCACTCAAACCAGTCATAAGTGGGACCTTGGGCAAGTTTTTGACCTATCTGTGCCTCAGCTTCCACATTTGTCAAACAGAGAAAATAGGGGACCTACCTATTAGAGTCCCTGTATTAAATGAGTTTAACTGTACAAGTGTTTAACCCAGGATGGGGGCACATGTTAACAACTCAATAAATGTTAGTATTGATTATTATCATGATCTTCATGATGACGAGTATTACTCCTCAGCTAGTCCATTATGCTTCCTCATGTCTTCTGCTTTTTCTAGCCCACAACCCCGTAATGCAGAAGTGAGCAAGGGACATTTGACTGAGTCACAGTGGCATAAGAAGATAGCTATCTGAGGTTTGGCAGAATGCTATAAACATTGGGGTGCACATGCCCCTTAGGATCACTACATTTGTATCTTTGGGGTAAATACCCAGTAGTGCAATTGCTGGATCGTATGGTAGCTCTATTTTCAACTTTTTGAGGAACCTCCATATTGTTTTCCAGAGTGGTTGCACCAGCTTGCATTCCCACCAACAGTGGTAGGAGGGTTCCCCTTTCTCCAAGGAAACGTGAATTTGATTTTAGATTTATAGCCTGGTTGTCCGCCAAGGGATTTACCCAATAGACAGTTAATTTGGGATTGGCAAGAGGTCTGG
The DNA here is from genome assembly GCF_004348235.1 of Phoca vitulina. Classification (NCBI taxonomy): domain Eukaryota; kingdom Metazoa; phylum Chordata; class Mammalia; order Carnivora; family Phocidae; genus Phoca; species Phoca vitulina. The sequence goes on along the minus strand of NW_022589704.1, from coordinate 34,475,642 downwards.
GCTACTGAAAGGTTTATGACTAACGCATGTAATTAGTAATCAGAGCCAGAAGACTGGATAAAACTCACCAAAGTGTAACACTGCAGAGAGGGAAGAAAAAAGGAAAATGTGGAAGGAGAGAGAGGGAAATAGAAGAAGAAAAAAAAGGAAGGAGAAAGAGAGGAAGGAGTGAGTCAAGGACGGCTCAGGGAAGGAGTACCTGAGGGTAGGAGTAGGGGCAGAAGCACTAAACGCCTCAAAACTAAGGATGGGGTGCTTGAGGCTCTGTGCCCACACTCACAGCAGTAACACACCCTCAGACACAGCCCACCTCCACGGAGGGCAGGGGGGCGGTTAACATTAGCAAGATTTTTTTTTTTTTTTTTTGACAGAGAGATAGAGAGCACAAGTAGGCAGAGTGGCAGGCAGAGGGAGAGGGAGAAGCAGGCTCTCTGCTGAGCAGGGAGCTGGACGTGGGGCTCGATCCCAGGACCCCAGGATCATGACCTGAACCGAAGGCAGCCGCTTAACCGACTGAGCCACCCAGGCGCCCCACCATTAGCAAGATTTTAAAGGCCCTGAAAAGTCCCTTACTTAATGCCCTCACCCCACCCTCACACACACCTACTTAAAAAACCTCTCCTCTTTTGGCCTCAAACCACTCGATCATAATAACCCTAGAGTGGAGGAAGGCACTCCAAAGTGCGGGAAACCTCTGTTAATGTGCCCCTAAATCCAGGGGTGCTCAGGGGCTGGATGGAGCCTGGAAGCCCTCTCTCCTGGCTCTCACTGTCCCCTGGTCTTACCACACCCACAAGGCTACCACAATGACCACTGGCCATTCTGACCCAGATCCTCCCGGTGCCCAAACCCCCCTATCCTGCCCTTCAGTTGGAGCCCGCCAAGGCGGTGCACCTCGTGACCAGGCGGAATCCCCGCGCGCCTGGAAACGTTACCGCTCTGCTCAACTGACACTTGCAGCTGCCTCGCGGATCCGCCAACGCTCTGCTCTTTCCGGTAGAGGCCGAGGAACGGCGGCCAGACCCGCCCACCACGCCCACGCGGGAGGCGGGCCCTCCGGGCCAGGACGACCGCCCTGCACGTGGAGGCCCGGCCGCGCCCACGTGCCCCCGCGCACGTGCGGAACCTGGGGCGGTTGCGTGCGCACGGCCGGCACCATTGACCCCGCGGCGCCGCCTCCCCGCCGAGCTGGTCCGGGACCCGTACCCCGCCAGCCCTGCCCGCGCAGGGACCACGACCAGGTGACCACGACGGGGCCCAGCCGCGGCCACTCCTCAGTGCCGGCTCCGGGACCGCCTCGTGGAGAGCACCCCTGACAAGGATGGCGTTGATCCTTGTGCAAGGAGTCTTTAAGCTAAGTATGTTTAGGCCCTCCGGGCTGTTTCCTCTTGGAAAGCGTCTTGGTAGGAAACAGAAACGGAAAATGATACGCAGCAGGGGCCAAAGGAATCCACTTTGTGAAGAAAAAGGTCCTGAAACAGCTTCAGACACCTTGATGTTTCTTGAACCCATTTGTCGAACTTTTCAGAAACT